>NC_135719.1:13941027-14265741 GCF_964656455.1 Halichoerus grypus | reverse complement strand
GAGCCTGGAGCGTTAAGGATATGCCATGTGGAAGTCAGCCAAATCTTAAACCTTTCTCTCTGGCCTGCCTGGTCTTAGCCTTGTTTGTGACCTGGGTTCTAGCTTCCATTCGGACTCCCTATTTTTCCTCCTCTCCTCTGTGCATTTTTTTTTTTTTTTTGGATTTTAGTAGGATTGATAAAGTTTGCTTTTGTCTGCACTCAGGATATTACTTAATAAAATACAAGGTCACTTGTGTGAATGAGAGTCAACATATGGTAGTGATTACGTGGTAAAGGAACAAAAGCCCAGCGAGGGAACACAAAAGCACATTTTCTGCTGCCAACTAGCACCACTCACTGAGGGAAGCAAATAGTCTGCCTGTAATTCTGTCAACAAGCCTGAGGCACAGACTCTTGAAAATCCCAGAAGTGAATCTGTGAGTGAGGGGAAAAGCCCTAATGAAAGAAAATAGAGAAATGAGCTCTGTGCTGAGCAGAGTCACTCCCTGTGGCATTGTGATTGGGGCGCAGGCATCCATCCACATACACTTGGGCTGAAGTCCCTGTCTCCCACCCTTGTGAACTTTACGTTGTTGGTCACATGGCACAACCTCTTTGAGACATAGTTTATTTTCAACAACAACAAAAAGGGGAATACTAATAATACGTATTTTGCTGAGTTATTGTACAGGTTGCAAATAGTGTCTGATACTAGGCATGAGAACTCAAGACTGTTAGCTATTATTATTATTATTATTATTATTATTCCTAGCACCTTCCGTCATTATCATCTTAGTCTAAGGCATCATGATTGATCTTACCTGGCAAAGATCAGTAGTTCATAAGAACTTCCCGACGAGTTATACATACAAACTATTTATATTTAATATATGTGTGTTTGTGGATACAGTTACACAATCTTTTATCCAAAATCACAGGTCATACACACTTTAGAGAAAAAAAAAAGAAATCAGAACTTTGGAAATATTAGATAAGTTATACAGGACACATAGCGTATGCTATGTAACAATCCCAGTGAATTCCTGAGTAGTGCCCTACAATCAGTCACATTCACTTCATTGTCAGGGGTTCCCAAGACCATCCCCAGACCTGGTGATTTGCTAGAAGGACTCGCAGAAGTCAGTATATAGTCATGCTCATAGCTATGAGTTATTATAACAAAAGGACACAAAGCAGAATCAGCAAAGATAAAAAGCTCAAGGGACAAAGTCCAGAGGAAACCAGGCATAAGCTTCCAGAGCCTTCTCCCAGGGGGATCACACAGGATGCACTTGATCTCTCCAGCTACATATGTGACAACACATGTGACATGGCATCTAACACGGAAGCTCATTGGACATTCAGCGCCCAGGGTTTTTATTGGGGACTCGACACATAAACACCCTTCACCTTGCACAGACCAAAATTCAAGACTCCCATAAGGAGAAATAGGTTTTCAACATAAGCCACATTGTTTCTATGAACAGCTGAGCATAGTAAGCCGCTCTTATGAGTCAGGGATGGTGGCAACCCTCCCAAAATGCAAGTTTCCAGATGCCAGTCAGGAGCCAATCATGCAGAGGCCTTTTTAAGGGGGAGCAGTCTCAGGCCTGCTGCGCTCACTCTTCCCACGCAGCTTTCTGTAGCAAAATCTGTGAATAATTACACGAAGAGTCATGAAGACTCCAAGCAGCCTCATGCCACTTTGGGTCAGGCTTTGCCACCAAATCAATTCAGATTAGGTCAGGTATTGCTGTAAAACATGTCATGAAAGCCTCTGGTTTTCAGAACTTCTTGGGTTTTGGAATTGCCATGAAGAGATTAAAGCTGTTTTGTTCTCTCTCTCTCTCTCTTTCTGCCTTTTCTTTCTTCCTTCCGTTTTTCCTTTATTCCCTTCTCTTCTCCCTTTCTCTCTCTCTCTCTCTTTCTTTCTTCTTAACTTTGCCTTTGCTCAATCTAATTATTAAGGAAAATGTATACAGTTGCACAAAAGTCAGGAGGTGAGAAATGCAAGCGTTTCATACCATTACAGGCTTTATACCCTACATGGTGGTATGATGTCCCTTGAAGGGAGATTGTGATAAATGTAGGGCAAACCCTAAAGCAATGACTAAAATAACCAAACAAGTGGTTCAGCTAATGAGCCAAAAAGGAGATAAAATGGAATCACGAAATTATATTTAATTAATTCCAAACAAGATAGAACAACAGAAAAAGGGAACAAAAAACAAATGAGACAAATAGGGAACAAACAACAAGAAAACAGAGTTAAACCTAATGATATCATGATTACATTAAAAGTAAAGAGCCCAAACATTCCAATTAAGAAGCAAAATGTCAGATTGGATAAAAAAGCAATACCGATATTCTTGTTGCCTAGCAGAAATGATCTCTATAACAATGCAAATAGATTAAAAATAAGGATGAAAAAATATGCTATGTTAACACTAAAACACAAAACAAAACAAAAAAACAGAAAAACCAAGCAGAGTGGGTATATCAGTATCCCACAAAGTAAATTTCCAAGAATATTAGAAGAGATAAATAAGGTAATTTTATGGTGGTAAAAATGTCCTTTAAGAAGACAAAACAACCAAAAATGTTCATGACCTAAGAGAGTTTTAAAATTCACAAAGCTAAAATCCACTGAAAGTGCAAAAACAAACAAATTCACAAAGAGAATCAGAGATTTGTATCCCCCTCCCTCAATAATTGATAGAGTGAGCAGACATAAAATTCAGGCAGGATATAGAAAAATTGAACAAAATTATCAACAAACCTGACTTATGTTACATATATAGAACAATCCACTCCAAAACATCAGACTACACGTTCTTCTCAACCACACATGGAACATTTTTATAAAGTTATAATTTGGACCAGAAAACAAATCTCAATAAATTTTGAAAGATTCAATTCATGCAAAATATGTTCTAGGATAAAGTTAGAATTTAATTACAATTCAAAACCAGAAAGATTGCTTGAAAACTTATGAAGTACAGAAACTAAGTAACATATATTTAGGCAATCCATTTATCAAAGAAGCAATCAAAAAGGAGAATTAGGAAATATGTTGAATGGAAAAAGAAAATAAAAACACAGCATGTTAAAATTGGTTGAATACTGTAAAATAACACCAGGGTGATACTTGTACCACGAAACAATTCTATTAAACAGAACACATGTCTTACGTTAATGGCCTATGTTTCTACCTTAAGAATCTAGAAAATAAAAGGAAAGGCACATTTGATCCAAAGAAGAAGAAAGCAAATAGAAATGGAAATCAATGAAACAGAAAACCAAAAAAAAATATTACTAGAGATAATAAATGAAACTAAAATTATTTGAGAAGACTGATAATATGTAATATTGACAAACTAGCCAGGCTTGATGTGAAGGGAAGAAAAGAAGACCCAAATTGCTAATGGGACAGATTACATTAAAGCTGATTCTATAGCTATTAGTGAACCTCAAGGGAATTTTGTGGACTTTTTTCTTTTTCTTTTTTTTAGATTTGATTTATTTGAAAGAGAGAGAAAGAGAGAGAGTGGGGGGAGGGGCAGAGGGCGAGAGAAAATCCCAAGCAAACTCCGCACTGAGCACGGAGCCTGACGTGGGGCTCAATCTCGTGACCCTGATATCATGACCCGAGCCAAAATCAACATCCATCTCTTAACAGACTGACCAATTGAGGCACCCCCAAGGTAATTTTCTAAATAACTTCATGTCAATAGATTTAACAATGTAAACTTTGAATTAGGCAAAAAAAAAATTGTTTTAGATCCAACTTCAAAGCATAGTTATAATCAAATATTTTTTTAAAATATACTTCAACACTTTTTAAATGTCTGCTCTTCAAACAACACTGTTGGGTGCATAAAAATATAATCCATAGACTAGGAGAATATTTGCAAAGTTTAGCTCCGATAAAGGATTGGAATCTAGGATAGGTAAAGAATACTCAAAACTCAACAAGAAACAGCACAATTTTAAAAATGAGCAGAAAGTCTGATCAAATATTTTACCATAGTAGATATATTGATGGCAAATTAGTACATACAAACATGCTAGATTTTGACAAGTCATTTAAAAATGCCAATTAAAACCACAAGGAGATATCACTACATACCTTTTAGAATGGCTAAAATTAAAAACCATACAAAGTACTGGCAAGTGGGTGGAGAAATTGGAACCCTCCTATACTGCTATTGGAAATGTAAAATGGTACATCCACTTTGGAAAATCATTGGAAGTGACTTTAAAAATTAAACATCCATGTACCATATGATCCATTCTACTCCTAGCTATTTACTCAAGAGAAAAGAAAGCCTATGTTCTTTCAAATACTTGTATACAAATATTCACAGCAGCCTTATTTATAATTGCTATAAATTGGAAAGAATCCAATTGTTCATCACCAAGTGAATATATAAACACATTATGGTATATCCACACAATGGAAACAACTCAGCAATATAACTGAATGAGCTGTTGGTATACACTACAACATAGCGTATGAATTGAGAACTAATTATCCTGAGTGAAAGAAGCCAGATAAACATAGAATATCTTCTGTAGACTTCATTTATATAAACTCTAGAAAATGTGAGTTAATCTACAGTCATAGAAAGCAAGGAAGGGATTGCCAAGGGGCACATGGAAACTTTGGAAGATGGATATGTTCACTGTCTTGATTGTGGTGATGGTTTCGTGGATGTATAAAGAATTCAAAACTTTAATAACGGTATACGTTAACACGTACATTTTATTATAGGTCAACAATTAAATAAGAACATTGTACAAATATGTCAAAAATTATTAAATTGCATAATTTAATATGTAAATGTTATTAAAGGTCACCTATACCTCGATATTTAACCCCAGATGAGAGATTGTTCCATATCAACCCAACAAAGCTTAAAAACAACCCTCAAGAGAATCAAACTATTTCCAAGCAAACTTAATCCGCATTCCAGAAAAAAAAAAAAAAAAAGCCCCCAGATACTTAAAGGGATATTCATTTAAAAAATTCAGCACTAAGCAACATAAAATTCACACTGCATGGCATTTAATCGAGATTGACAAGGCAGGCAGGGAAACAGGAAAAAAGACCCATGGCAAGTAGAAAAAATTCATAAATAGAAAAAAACCCGGAAGCAAAACAAATGATAAGAATTAGTAGACAAGAAAGATAAACAGTATTATCAATATACTCTCTACTTTTAACAAAGTGGAAGAGAGAATGAGCAGATAGGAAAAATAAAAGATATACAAAGAACCAAAATCAAAATTTTCAAAATGAAAAATAAAATGTCTGTTGAAAAACACATTGGATAGGATTAAGAGCAGGTAAGATATTGCAGGGAAAAATTAATTAACCTAGCCATATAGAATGAAACACACAGAAAATGGAAGCCTAAAGATGGAGAAAAAATGAGCAGAGCATTTGTGAGCTCTGGGACAACATTAAGTGGCCTCACATATATATGTGTGTGTATTATTATATACGTGTATTATATATGAGTATATTAAGTGTATATACATACAGTTTTCAAAATGAAAAAAATGGGGTCATAAAATATTTGAAGAAAGGATGTTTGAAATTTTTTTTTATCATAACCAAATTCAATGAAAACCATAAACTCACAGGTTCAAGAATCCTAAACAGATTATTCATCACACACTTATTGTGTGTGGTAATTAGGCATGGTAAGAGGTCTCTAAGTTTATAATCCTGGCCTCCTGGTGTTCATGTTCTTGTGTCATACCCTCTCCCTGCATATGTGATGAATTTATTGGTTTGCATCTAATAAAAGAGAATATGGCAGAAGTGATCAGATGTCATTGCCAAGATGAAGTCACAAAAAGATGGTGGCTCCATCTTGGTCTCTTTCTTTCTCTCTTTGATCACCAGTGGCCATGACATGGGGACCCATAGGCCACCTATGGAATAGCCCATATGGTGAGGAATGATGGTCTGCCAACAACTGTTTGAGTGAGTTTTGAAGCAGATTCTCCAGCCCCATTTGAGCCTTGAGATGACTGCAACGTCATGAGAGATGTTAAGCCAGAAACATCCATCCTAGCCACACCAGGATTCCTGCCCCATAGAATCTCTGAGATCGTAAATGCTTGTTGCTTTGAGCCATTCAGTTTTTAAGTAATTTGTCACCTATCAATAGGTAATTAACATGTTGAGTATGCATGAATCTAAAATCAAAAATCTTACATTCTAGAGTCTATCCTTGAATGGAGAAGGTTTTCCAGAAACATTTGCAAAACAAATGAATGTATGAAAGATAAGACAGGTACCCCAAATAACTGTTACCATAAAGATGAAAGCAATTGTTCTTCATTAAAGCTTTATAAGATTGGCAAGGATATTGCTATGAGAGTTCTTGGGAGGAGGCATTGTTTCTGGTTGAGAAAAGAGGGGCTTCTTTCAGGAGGAGACAGTATTTTGGGCCTTGAAGGGATAGAATTTGACTACATTTTGCTGACAATGAATCTAGGCACTTGGAGTGAAAGAATTAGTCAGAAGACTGATGGGAAACTAAAGGGCACGTATAGGAAACCGTGAGCAGAATGTAGCATGAGAAAACAAGAGAAAAGATAATGATGGAATAAATACTACTCTTCTAGGCAGATCACCATAACTTCTGTTTTGGACTCATGTTATAGAGATACTGCATATTAACACAAAACATTAGTTCTTACAAATAACTCTTTTTTCATTATAATTTCCTTAGTCACATTGAGCATGTGGTATCTACCTGCGTTAAATTTAAAGGCATGAGATAATTAGCTTTCTTATTCTCAGAGAATAATAGTCAGATAGAGCGCAATGGTAGACTACTAATCTCTTCATTAGGCAGAGTACTTCTGTATTTCAAAAAGCTGCAATGACAGGTACACCTCGAGAGAGGTGTGATCACAAAGAAGAAAAATCCATTTTCTCATCTGACTTACATTACACCTACACGTAGTATGAACTTTGATTATATTGCGCCCCTTTGACTTATTGTCTATATTATTTATCTTCACACTTTGATTTTCTTTCCCTGATGGTTTCTAGTAGTTTTTCCTTGCCAGTTTAAATTCTAGCTTGCTTCTCCATACTGTTCATTGATCACTCGCTTTCTCATTTTTAATTTCCGCCCTTTAGAGTCCAATAACACTTTTCATGGTGCTGCTAATTCCGTCCTTTTTTCCGCTGCCATGTTTCATCATTAAGTGACCGTGGAAGTTTCCAGCTTGTTGGGGACACAAGCCTCCTTGAGCACACCTTGCTCAAATGTGCACTTCAGAGCTGTACAAAACATGAGCAGGAAACAGCACAATGACCCTACATGCATTTTAAAGATTTTATTTATTTATTTTACTTGAGAGAGAGAGCGTGCACACAAGTGGGGGGGAGGCGCAGAGGGCGAGGGAGAGAGAGAATCTCAAGCAGACTGCGTTGAGCAGGGACCCCGACTTGGGCTCGATCTCCCAATCCTGAGATCATGACCTGAGCCAAAACCAAGAGTCAGATGCTTAACCCACCCAGCCACCCAGGCCCCGCATTTTAAATGCTGGTCCTCTGAGCCTACTCCTTCTGACTCAATTTGCAATTCTCTTTCATTTAACAAAATTGACATTTATGCCATATACTAAAATACAGTTTCTTCAGGTGAAATAACATGATGTTAGGCTTTGCTTGGTTCTTAAGAGAAGTGATTAGTTTTTATTGCTGGGGAAGAAAGAGCCTGTATGAAATGAGACATTATGGACACAAAACTTAACCAAGGCCCAGAATGTTTTCATCTACTGTGTGGGCATATAGCTTGGATTCCTGCCTTAGTTTTACGGAATTCCTGAACATATTTTACCCCTGAATGTGTGTGGTAAAGCATACTCAGTTCGATATCTAAGGCTGGGATTTTCAAATGAGAGTTACTAAAGCGAAATTCCATTTTGCAAATTCATCAAGTCGGGTCCAGTTTCACCAAAATCCATCAAGAATAAGGAGATAGGTCACAAACTCATTTGGAGGGTGGGTGCAAAGGTCATTATAAAAGTTCAAAACTACAACCAAATTTGTCTGACATTGAGAGAATCAGCTGTGAAACTCTCTTTCCTTTATGATCTAAAATACATTTTGCATTTCACTGAATTGGTTTTTATCCTTCCCATTCTTCATTTTAAAATAAGCCTAATAGGAAGTTCAAACTACCAAGACAACTTATTTTTTTAAAGAATAAGCCCTTAACAGAATGTATAAAATTTTAAACATAGAAAAAAAAAGAGCACATTTATACTGGAAATTAAGGAATTCATTTAGTATTAATGTGAAATTTATTATCATTCTTTAAAAAGATTTTATTTATTTATTTCCACAGAGATAAGAGCACAAGCAGGGGGAGTGGCAGGCAGAGGGAGAAGCAGACTCCCCACTGAGCAAGGAGCCCAATGTGGAACTTGATCTCAGGTCCCCAGGGTCATGACCTGAGCCAAAGGCAGACGCTCAACCGACTGAGCCACCCAGGCATCCCAGATTTCTTACTATTTTATTCTCTATTTTGGGCCCAGAGTCTCTCAGGAAGATACAACAATAGTCATTATAAATATGAACCTAAAAAATCAGTAATGCAGGTCATCGTTTACCAAGTCAGCTTGAAAATATTATTATGCACTTAATAAAGCCCCATGTATTTCCTGACTACTTTTCAATCCATTAAGTAGTGATTCTGTATTTTCTTTGTAGGTCATCATTCCAGCCAGTAATTGGAGGCTCGATGAGTGAAAACTTATTCAAATTATATGTCCCAGCACTCACAAATATAGGCTGGAGACGTCAAGTCCAAAACTGGTTAATGTCCTCGAGTAAGTGTTATTTCTTTCCATGTATCTATATTTTAATTTTCTGATTACTCGAGTAAACAATCACGGAAATATTGCTAGACGGGTCTGGCTTCATTTTCTGAATTGATCTCCTGCTGGTTGAGTGTGTGTTCCTTGCAGTGGTGTGCGCTAAGACTCAATCCTGAGGATCTCCTCTCTCAGCAGTTGGGGTTGCACGGAGTCATTGTGTTTGCTAATTCCCTTGTATATTTTCTACCTGGAATCCTGCACCTGACTCTGTACTTTACTTGCTGGACCCTGCAGGTGCTCCTACTACTTCTGACATGCTATTGTGCTCATTTGTTTCCATGTTTTCCCCCTTCAACAAACTGTGAAGCCCCTGGGGGGCAGGAGCCTCATATCTTATTTATGTATAGCCATAGTGTATACTTTAGGGCTTGACACATTGTTGGCCAGGGGGTAGGAATAGCCACCTGACTTCTAGCCACCTGCCTTATCCGGCCAGCACAGAGTTAATAAATGAATTCCTTTAGGTGGGCAGTTTGTGGGAGTCTCTGTTTCTTTGTTTGTGGCCAGTCACACATTTATTTTACCAGCCTGGCCCCTATAGGCATGCTAGTCTGTGGCCCTCATCGTAGCTACTCAATATATGTTGTAGTTATGTGGGTGAATGTGTCAATGAATGCCCGTCTAATTGCACAGAAAATTATTATTCCAATATTCCAGTCCTGAAAATTCTTTCAGTGTCATCTCAGATTTACAACAGTAAAGGTAGAAAAATATAACTTTGTTATACAATGTACAAAAAAGCACTGCAGAGGTAGACCTCTCTGAGCATTCTAGTAGTCAAATTAGGAAAACCAGTTCACTTGTGCTCTCTACAGAATTCAGGGGATGCCAACAAACCAATCGTGTGGAAAAGCCTAGGTTTGCATACCCGTCATGACCGACAACTTCTACCTTGGATCATCTTAAAACAAGCCCCAGGATTTTAAGAACAATAACCCTGGCCAACATTCCAAGTGCAATTTCAACAACACATTTCTCAAGACTGATTCCAAGATGCTCCCAACTAGGGCCAATGGCAGCACGCAAGAGAACAATCCAACGAAGTGATTCCGTGTGGGGCCACGGCAGTGCTGTACCGTATGGAATGCTCTCTTGGTCTGGTTTGATCTGGGGGGAAAGCTTAAGCAACAAGCTCATTGGATGGAATTCACATCAGCAGACATCAAAATACCGATGATGACGAAGTATTCTTGAGAAAGGTAAAGCTTCACCTAAAAAAGTAAATTTGGGTCTGCTTTAATTAACTGATAAATGGGGGACTGAGGCTCTAAGATTTACCCTACCATTTCTCCAACAATTTTAACTTTTTAAAAGCAACTCTTACCAGATGTTCATTTTGTCCATAAAAATTCTCACCCTTGAAAACTATAATATTTATGAAAATGTAACTTTGAGCAACTTACTACCTGGGAACATATCCAGCTAATTAGCTTGTGTTAAATACATGTGTGGGTATTTGAAATAATTTGTTACATAGGCTTATTATTAATAAGACAGTTAAATGTTGGTTTTGGTTTCCAAAGAAAGATTTTATAATAGGTCTTCCTTCTGAGCTATTAGAATGTAGACTCCTTTTCTGTTGGGGCCACTCCCTTGTTCAAGGAACTGAAACCCCACCAACCACTGTCTTTTTTTTCTTTGTTTTTTTTTTTCTTTTCTTACCAACTGCAGGAAAACATGTAGTTAGTTAAGTGGCAGGGCTAGGAGTAGGTCACTAAGTGTGGTCTCTCTACACAAGCCACTATAAAAAGGGGATATGTTTTCTGTAAACTATCATGACAATTATATGATAGGAAGAAACCGAACTGAGCAAATTAATAACAAAGATGATTTGCACGAACAGTAAAAGGAATGCCATTTTCTCAAGGCCATGCAGCAAAGTGCATATGCTTCCTTATGGCACACACTAAACATCGGCCACTTGGATGGTGGATTAAATTTTACCTTAACCATGATGTGGATTTCACCTCCTGGAAGGTCTAGATCTATATATTTACATCTCAATTGTTTTCCCACTTCAGTTTTTTTTTTGGCCCAGAAATTAAAAGAAGCACCAATGAAGGAAAATGTGAGGGATGCTCATTGTCAAGTTTTTATGTCACCGTTAGCAGATCTCACAAACTTTTCCTTGGGCATTCAAGGGGTTCGTACCCCCAGGATGAGCTTTGAGTCCTCCAAACAGAGCTGGACTGGACTGACCACGTGACCAGCTCTGGAGGGAGGGCACAAGGAGTCCTGTTGTGATTCCCTAGGAGCAGAGAAGAGTTGGAGCTTTTGATCCTCTGCATTTACAGACAGCGAAAACTCCTTTAACTCCATGGGCCGAGATCCCAGGTGACTGTAGCCACTGAACTTGTCCTATTTAAATTACTCTTGCTCCTTCAGACAGACACAGCGACATTGCTAACATACCTCCACCGCAGTGCTTCTGAAATACGCCATTCAACATGGAAAAGAACCGGTGAAATTATTACATCGCCCTGCAACCCAGCATATGCTGTCCAGCATCTAAGAGCGATTGTATCTGGTAGGACTCTAATCTAAATGTGGGCAGTGAGAAATCCCCACCTCGAAGATCATATTCACAACGGAGTTGTTTCTTCAGAGGCTACACATTTTGATGTTCATGTGGATTAAGAAGGCAAGACCGAGAAGAGCGGAGATTTTCAAGTATGTTTTCCTACTGGGAATTACAAAATCCATCCCCTCATGACATGGGAAAAGTATTTAAAACACCGATGAAAGTAGATGGCAATTCATACATTGTTTTCTTTACTAATAATCCAGTTGGTCTCTTTGAACGGGTTGCTGTATGAGTTTGCTAGGACTGCCATAACAAAGTACCACAGACTGGGGGCTAAACAACAGAAATGTATTTTCCTACAGTTCTGGAGCCTGGAAATCCAAGATCAAGGTAGAGGTAGCTTTGGTTTCTTCTGGGGCTTTGCTCCTTGGCGTACAAATGGCTGCCTTCTTTCTCTGTGTATATGTCCCTGGTGTCCCTTTGTGGTCCAAATTTCCTTTTCGTATTGGGACATCAGTCAGATTGGATTAGGCTCACCCTAATTGTCTCCTTTTAGCTTAATCACTCTTTAAAAGGCCCTATCTTCAAATACATTCACATTCTGAGTTACCTGGGGTTAGCACATCAACATAAATTTTGGAGGAACGCAGTTTATCCCATAACAGTTGCATATGGCCTAAGAATTTCAAGTGTGAAATAGTTCTTTAAATGAAAGATGGTTTAATCAGAGGGAAATACTGCTTACTATTTACACAGATAGAGCTAGAGTTCAGTTGAAGGCGATGGAGTTTTCATTTGTTCTTAAACCATCTTGCGTCTTAGTCTTTATTTGGACAAGAGAAAAGTTGGGGCCCCTTGTGGAGGATTTAAGTGGGGATTTGAATTACCTGGTGGGGATACAGCCATCTTTATTATTATATCACATTAGTCCCCATGAAGAAATCAGAAATAGGCTGGCTGCGTATTGAAATCTTACAATGTGGTAAAGAGCAGCATTTTGTAATTGTACGGTAGGGGCGATTTACTATCAAGTAATCTTATTTTTGCTCTTGCCCAATATAAAACCAAAGGATGTTTTAAAAAGAAAGAAAAAGTTAGTGAAAGGCAGTTCTGAATGGCTGTTGTAACCCTATACACGCAGGATGACCCAGAGCCGACATCTCCATGTGTGACATTGAGGGTCACAGGCTCACCCCGAGGATTAAGTGTCCCCAGCTGCAAAAGTGCTGGCTGAAGGCAAAGTAGACGTGGAGGGGGCTCTGGCGTAGGGAAGCCGTTGATGTTACCCACAGCGGAGACCTGCCACAAAGAGAACTAAAGCCATTACCCAGAGTTTCCTGCCTTATTGTATCATGTCAGTGTTTTAACATCCTTTTAAATCTCTTTCCACCAAGTTTACACATGCATTAGTGTTGTCTGACTTTGTCACTGCTTTGTGGTTTGCAAAATACCAGAACAAGCTTGCTAGAGAATGCAAACCAAAGGAAAGGGTGTCAGTTGGGGGTGTTGGGGCTGGAGCTTGGATAGAGTGGAGAGATTTTAATGGCTTGCTCTGGGAAGTAGAGTGTTTTCGGCAGTACGAAGGCAGACTGTTTTTATGTGAGGCAGAAGACTTTTGCATCATATATGTTGTTTTGCTTTTGGATTTGAAATGCAGGTCTGGGAATTGGCGAGGTGGGAAGTGGTAGACAAGTGTCTCTTGTTTTGGCTGCTTTTGACTGTATGAGGCTTTTGGTTCATTTGTTTAATTTTGTTTTTGTAAGAGCCTTATTTTTGGAAAGAATGTCTGCCCTGGGTATCTGGTGGGACATCAAGTATGTCTCAGAAAGCGGAATAGTCAGGTGCTCTTAGAAGTCATGGCGGGGGGAGAGTGGGCAGATAATGGAGGGTTAGCTAAGAAGACACTTGGCACCGGACTTTTGAATCTTGGGAGGACAGTTGGGGATTTCAGAGCTTTGAGGTGACAGTAGAGGAGACCAGATGACACCTGTGTCCTTGGTACGTGTCTAGTACCAGTGATGGGGCCTAACCCAAGCTCATGCTGTGCTTGGAGCTCACCTGTCTTTTTTAGGCCCAGTCTCCCTTGGTTCAGCCCTGCCGAGTCTGGTTATCTGGCCTTCGTATGCAGTTTGGGAGTTGCCCCAAAGCCTTCCAAATGAATTCCTTTCTACTTGAGCTAGCAAAGTTCTTTTGCTGTGGCTTGTGGCCATACATTCCAGCAAATAACCTTTCTTTCTACACTCATCCTTCCACCGTTCCCGCCTCGATTTCCAAACTTGATTCTCTCATCTGAGCCTGGAAATCTTTCCCTTCCTGCCTTTTCAGGAATTTTCTCACTTTGGATGTCCTCCTTCCCATACCTTTCTGGCAGCAAAGATACACTAACCAACACCTCCCCACCAGCCCCTTCCTCTGACTTCTGCTGCAGGGCGCTCTTTTGACTCACCCTTGGCCCCTTTGGCTTCATTTCTCTGTCTTGGTTACTTCCTCCTCCCTGTTTACACCCCTGCCAGGGCCTCTTCTTCCTCGTTCATAAGCTTTCTTATTCATTAATCTCTGTAACACCTAAGATACCTGCTGCAAGTGTGAGGATTTTGGCTTAACTGCCGCTGTGCCCCAAGGATCGGTCCAGGCCTTGCTGCTCTTGTCTCTCTTCAAACACTATGTAAAAGTACCCATGCAGTCTCCCCAGGATGCCTCTTCATCCCAGGACCCAATCTCTCTCCTGTGTGTTTCGACATAGGTACCTTCCTTTCTACAAACATTGCTTGTTTCATTGTTACCCCCATCCCTCCAGACTGAAACCTTAGAAAATCCTCTGATCCTTTGCTGTCTAATACCCACCAAGTTCCATCCTCAACCTGTCGTAATTCTGCTCCTTCCTTTCCATCCCTCTAGTACTTCCTGCATTCAGATGATCTTCACCTGATATCAGGGTCATTTCAGAGATAATTTTCTTTCTTCTAATGACCTTTGCTCTCATCTTTCTCATACACATCCAGTAAAGATTAGTGATCAAAAATATAATGAGCATAATATGAATATTTAAAATTTGGTCCTCCTTCGGCTTGAGGTAAACATTGTCCTTTTTCAAGTTCTTATCATGTTGTTTTCAGCATGAATTACTTTAGTGAGATGCTGACCACTGAGCATCCAATGTGAATTGATTGTCTGTCTGATACGATTGACAAGGTGTAGTAGAGGGATTTTTTGGAAGATAAGGAGGTCAACATTTTGTACTATAAAGGACTTTGTCTTAGAGTCAATGACTAAGATATTCTCTTTATAATTATAAAGCAATTAGATTTTAGAACTGGGTAGAACCTTTAAAAATTATTTAGATCAACTCCTTCAACCAAAATGTAGAGAGGTGAAGTCATTGGTTGGAGACAGAGCTCAAGTCTAATTCCCCACCACTCAAATCCCAAAACTCACATTTCCTTTTCTTTTTTTTTTTTTCAAATTGTGGTAAAAAACACATGACATGAAATCTACCCTTTTAATTCTTTTTAAGTTTGGTAGTTTTGTATTATTAACTAAATTCACATAGTTGAGCAAGAGATTGCTAGAAATTTTAATCTTGCAAATCTGAAACTCTACACCCAGGCAATAACCACCCATTCCTTTCACTCCTCAGCCCGTGGCAGCCACGGGTCCACTTTCTGTTTGTAGGAGTTGGACTGCTTTATTTTTTATTGTATTTTTCACCAACTTTAGAGATCTCATATAAGAGGCATCAGACAATATCTGGTGTGTGTGTGTGTGTGTGTGTGTGTATGACTGGCTTATTTTACATAGGATACTATCCTTAAGGTTCATCCATATTGTAGCGTGTGACCGAATTTCCTTCTCTTTTAAGAATAATGTTACATTTTCTTTACTCATTCATACCATATTCTCTGAGCCCATCCATCCATCCATTGGTGGACATTTGGATGGCTTTCTCTCGTGGGCTACTAAGAATAGTGCTCTATGAAACTCGAAGTGCAGGTACCCCTTTCAGATCCTGATTTCAGTTTTGGGCGATACATATTCAGAAGTGGGATTACCGGATCATATGGTATCTCTCTTTTTAATTTTTGGAGGAGCCTCCACACTGTTTTCCACAGCAGCTATGCTGTTTCACATTCCCACCCAACAGCGCTCCAATTTCTTCACATCCCTCCACAGCGCTGCCCGATACAGCGAAGTCTTTTGTGACAAGAAGGGTCAGCTGAGGCGGCAACCTTCGTAGTTGTCTTCTTTGAAGAAATTGCCACAGCTTTCTATCAACCACCACCCTGATCAGTCAGCAAATACTGAAGCAAGACCCTCCCATCAGCTGAAAGATTACAACGTGCTAAAAGCTCAGACGACGGTTAGCATTTATTAGCAAGAAAATATTTTTTAATTCAACATGGTTTAATTTTTATTTTTTTAGAGATAATGCTATTGTACACTTACTAGATGACAGTGTAGTGTAACAAACATAACTTTTGTGTGCACTGGGAAACCAGAAAAAAAATGACTTCCAGAAAAATATTAATTATTGAATTATTTGCTTTATGGTGGCATTTGCATTATTGTGGTGGCCTGGAACTAAATCTGCACGATCTCTGAGATCTGCTTGTACTAAATAAAGGGATATGAATTAATGCAGTAACACACACACACACACACACTTTAGATTGTATAGACCCAAGTGCGCTGGTCCTTCTTCAAGTTATTGCCGTGCACTCCCCTGGCCTGCGCTCCCCCGCCCTCTGGTGGCTGTCATGTGTACCTGCAGCAAATCTTTGTCTTCCTTGAGGACAGCCCCCCACTTGCACCCCCCTTCTTGCTCCAGGCAGTCCCAGAGCTGGGAAGAGCTTCCCCTGTTGTTAGCATCTGGGAGTCTCCCCCTGCTTTTTCCTCACTTTCTGGGCAACTCTCCTTTTGTGTGTATATGAGTTAGGTATATTATACAAATTGTGGGAGCATGGTTTCTTTCTTTCTTTCTTTAAAATTTTTTTACAATTTTGCAGCTTTCTTTACTGTTATATTATCCTCTGTTCCTGACATACTGACTCAGCGTGCCTTGTAATCGGCATGGTGGGGTGTGTGTGTGTGTGTTTGCTTGCCATCAAGGGAAAACCTTCGTTTTCACTGCATAAAATTTAGAAACGTCTAAAGAGCAAACAATATCTTAAAAGAAAAACATTTAAAAAAGTTAACAGGGGAGAAAAAATTGTAAACCTTAAACTACGATAAGTTAATTTATGAATTTAAAGCTAGTCTAATCAAAATATTATGAAGTTGGAATAGGGGATTTTTTTTCCAATTTTTTAAATCAAAATTTATTCAGATATATATTAAATTACTCGTACAGACTTCTAATACATGCTCGTGAGTATCAAAATGGCATACAAAAATGCTCATGCCATAGAAAAATGTTATTTTAAATGTTTGTATCCATGCCAAATTTCAATAGTTGTTAAAGTAATTGTGGATCTTTAATTTAAATCAAAATACAATACTTAATATTATCTAATTCTAGAGGGTCTGGTGATGTGAAAACAATATATTGGTAAGAATTATAGGAAATGACACTTGACTGGAGAAATAGTATCTGAAAACTATAATGCTAAATCTACTTGAATAAAAGCAATTGTAATATCAATTAAATAGCAGTATCTAAACCAAAAAGAGATAAGTGAAAACTACTTTAAAGACAGAAAACACATGCAGGTGTTATGCCGTGGTTGTGGGCGTTCAGGACCACGTTGCGGTGAGCTCAGTCAAACCTGCGGGTGTCCCTGGATGCGTGGGCCCTCGCGGCCTGGCTCTTCTCCTTCCTGGGGGTGCTGATGATCCAGGGGGCCCCCTGACACGTCTGGGCCTCCGTGGGCTGCCTGTGGGGGAGCAGGAGCAAAACGGCCACTTGGGAAAGGCGGGAAGTTGAACTCCGCTTTGGCCAACATTTGCCTGATGTGATCATTTTCTTTCCTTAGCTCCTTGACTTTTCGCTCGGTAAGCACAGCTGCCATCCAGCTCTCCTGGACTTTATTCGCATAGAAGAGGATGTCCTTTAGACAGTGCGAGGTGTTCTCCTCCAGTTCTCTGCGGGTGTCTTCGGCCATCTTCTTGTAGAAGTTGCGAATCTGAGTTGCGGACTCGATGTTTCCACACGTGTAGGAAAGACTCTTCTCGATGTCTGAGCACTGCGCTTCCTTCTCCAATGATTTTCTCTCAAGTTCCCTGGTGTATTCTTGATATAATTGAGGCAGAATTTGAAGTTTCCGTTTCAACTGCTGAATCTCACTTTGAAGCTGTGAATTTTCCGTCTGCAAAGAGGCTTCCTTGGCTCGAAGATCTGTGATTTGTCCCATAAGCTCTTCATTGATTCGCTTTTCTTCCCACAGTTGTCTGGCTAGTTCCTCATTTTTCTCTTCAGCACTTTGAAGGGACACATTGGAATCAGCATCGTCAGTGACACCCTTCAGATCACCCTCTGACCGATGGATCGGCTGATTGTCATTTTCTGCTTCCCTCTTTTGCTTGACTTCCCAGTTGACGTGACCCAAGAGATCTCCAAGGAAACAAGGCCAGGGAATGGCCTTCAGAAGGTTTTCACCCAGTGGTATTAACTGGCTGACTTTATCTTTCAGAGCCCGCTGCAGTCCTGCGTTCGACTGCTCTAGCCTTTCTTTCTCCTGCTCCGTTTCCTGGAGTCTCTGCTTCCATCTCGCGATTTCTTGGGCTAGCAGTTCTGGACTCTCTAGCATGTCAGTGTTTCCATTCAAATCCTCCATTATTTTCTTCCAAAGTTGTTTTCCATTCTTCTCTGACGTTCTTAAGATGGGTCTATCACCAGTCACTTGGGAAAGTTTAGGAGGCTGGGTCTTCTGCTCCATTTTCAGAAAGTCAATGGTGTTCTGAAGTGCCAGCCTACAGCGGTTAGTACTTACTGCTGAGAAGCATAAGGTTTGTAATGTGGGAAGACTGGCCTCCACCCTGGGCAGCCCTAGGGCATCATCAGCTTGTGTCATTGGTCCCATATTCCCACTACCTTTTCCACAGACTTTAGCGTGGGCCAAACACCTTTTGCCGAGCACCTTCACACTTCTCCAAATGTGTCGTTTCTTCGCTGTCAAAACCAGTATTACAATATATGCCAGGATCTCCCAGGGAAACTCATGGAGAACTGAAATATGTCTCCAGCTTTCAGAAATCACCAGCAGGGCACCCCACAGGGGCTCTAGGACCAACTGGAAAGTGGATCTGATGGCAGGCAGCAGGCCCTCCATGGCTGTGTAGGGCTCCACAGCTCTGCCTCCAAGGGCCAGTGTTCTATGGGTCTCAACTGAAGGCTCAGAACCCTGGGGGGGGGGGTGGTGCTCTGTCTCTAAGGTAAACATGTGCCTGGCAACCAGAGCAGATCAGTTGGGGTGGGGAAGGGGGAGGCCAGCCAGCTTCTAGAAGACAGTTTCCCCCTAACTTTGCCCTCAAATAGAAAGTGATCTCACTTCACTGAGTTCCCCCCACAACCTTTATTGAGATACAATTCACATACCATACAATTCATCCATATTAAGTGTACAAGTCCACGAATTTTTAGCATATATAAAGAATTATATAACCATCACAATAAGCTTATTTTAGAACAGTCCCATTACTGTAAAAAAAAGACCTTGCCAAACCTGTCATTTCTATCCCCTTTGCCCCCTTAGGCTGTCAGAAGGAAATCTAAAAATTTCTGGGCTTGACAAGTACCCTTAGGGCAAACCTTTCTTCCCAGTTGATGGACCTATCCACGTAAGCAGTTTCTCTGTCATATTGGCTTAGCAATTCCTCCCTGTCTTGATAAGCTCTCTCATGTTTTAAAGACTTAAAAAAAGATTACTTTTTCAGGTTCTTTCACGTGTTTGCAAGTGGAGCGTGTCTCTGAGTGCTCAGGTGCACAGAAAGTCTCCCCTGGGTGCCTTATTTGCCCCACAGCTTGGATTTGAGATTTAGGATTCATCTCCCAGATGAATAGGCATCACTGAGCAGGGCTGGGTCCTGGAACAGGCCTGGCGGTTTGCCATGAGCTTGTGGTACTCAGTTCTGCTGCTTTGTATGTGAAGCCACCTTCACTGGAAATGCCTTCCAGTTTGCTGATGGTATCAGATTTTTATGGCCCACGGAAGTCACGGAAATTTCTCCTCTGACTGGTATAATTGCTGAAGACGCTGGCTGGCCATTCCCCAGAGAAAGAGGTCTGATGATTGAGGTGTCCTGTTTTAGAAATGGAATGTTGGGTTTGCATCTTCTGATAGGCTGACTCTTCCAAACTTGGGAATATTTACTCTATTTCCCAAAATAAACACCATCCATACCAGTTCCCCAAAAAACTATAATAGAGAAGCATAGGTTCAAAGATCTTTCTGTTCAAAAGACCTCTTAAGACGTACACACAAGACACTATAGAATTGAACTCATAGAGGTCCTCTTCTTATCTTATTGCCCTGGATAAGACAGTCATAACATCTAGACTTAGTGTCTTCATTGGTTAGTTTTATGTATACGGTTCTTCTTTAAGGTGAGCAAGTGGGGTTTGTCTGTCTTTTTCACTGCTGGTCCCCCACAGAGCCTAGCACAGAGCCTGTACAACTTTACTAAGGTTCACGATTCAAAAAGGAACCATGTGAATAATGAATCCAAGAATTCAGACCACAGATTTGGAACAAAGCGTATGAGTTTCAGAGAAGTAGACATTTTAGAAGAAAACTGTGCTTTTTACCCTAGATGCATTGTGAAACCATGTTTCTTTCCAAGGTCTTAGAGAAAAAGAAAGCCCTGAGTGTATTCCACTGCAAATGAGCAGGAAACAGCGTGAGTACTTAATGTGCTCAAAGTGACCACCTCTGTTCGAGAGCTAGCCAGGGATTCTTGAGAGCAGCCGATTTTCCTCATGAAAACTATGGGATTATGGGCAAAATAACAAAATGGGGGTCATGAGAATCCTGAGAACGACCGGATGGTAGCACAGATCTGGGTTCACATCTCTGCTGTGTCCCTGTGGACTCATCCTATTTTTTCCAGCCTTTCTTTCCTCCTCTGTGGGATGGATGTCTTAGATTTATTGTAAGATGATGGGGCACTTCAGCACCATGCCTGGCATATGGGACAAGTTCCATGTATGTTGGGTTTGGTTCATTTCTCTTCCATGATTTGAAAAAATAACCACGAGAATACTTCTCTGGTTTTTTTAAGGATTGGAAAAAAAAAAAAAAAAAAAAAAAAACCACATAAAATAGGTAAGCTATTTTACCATAAGTTGATGTTGATCGTAAGACCAACTAGATTGGAAAAAAAAAAATCTTCAACTAAAAAGGGCTTGTTGTTTTTCTGCAAGCACAGCCATATGCAAGAAATAGGGGCCAGAATCAAATTAGAAGAAAATGGTGGGAGGGATTCATTCACACACAGTCTCTATAACTTATTTAAAGTAAACTTCTAAGACAGTGCTTCTCAAACTTGACTTTGTATCATGGGAGGCCTTGTTAAAACACGGATTGTTGTCAACTCCCTCCATCCCCCCAGCCCTGCCATTTCTGACTCTACAGTATAGGGTGGGTCCTAGGAATTTTCATTTCAAATAAGATGAGAGTAATATTCTAATGCTGGTCCTGGGACCACACTTTGAGAACCATTGCCATGGAGGTGATTCTCAACCTTGGTTGTACCTTGAGATCACCTGGGGAGCTTTACAAAATACCGATGCCTGGGCTCAACCCAAACATCAGTTGAGAAGTTCTGATTTCACTGGTTCTGGGTGGAGTCTGGATGTCAGGAGTTTTAAAAGCTTTTAATGTGCAAAATGTTAAAAATAATTTCCCTGTCCGTTCTGGTATATTTTAGAAAAGAATCATTCAATTATTCATTCATTCAATAAATATCAGTCGAGTATCTACTATAACCTGAGCTCTGTGCGGGGTGCTAGGGATATGGATATAAATCGGACGGACAGAGGAAGACTGCCACATTGATAACTCATGAGGTGACTGGCATACAATGAACATATTTACAGAGAGCTGTTAAGAGCTGTAAGTGGGGGCACCTGGGTGGCTCAGTTGGTTAAGCAACTGCCTTCGGCTCCCATCATGATCCGGGGTCCTGGGATCAAGCCCCATGTTGGGGCTTCTCCCTCTGCCTTTGTTCTCTCTCTCTGTCAAATAAATAAATAAAATCTTAAAAAAAAAAAAAAAGCTATAGGTGGAGGGCAATGAGGTTTAAGTGAGCAAAGACTTCATTAAGGAACTCTGAACTTAGTTTTGAAGAATGAGCTTTTTTTATGGGCAGAGACTGAGGGGAAGAAGATTTTGGGGAGAGGTCTGGGACTGGGAGTGGACACAGGATGTGTTCACAGGTGTTCTCAGGGAGCTGGAGCCTGGTTAGGTGGTATGCAAGGAGCTGGGAGAAGTTGTCTAGAATCAGGGAAGTGTTTCAAGATTCTGGGAGAAGAGTGATACAACTGGGTTTGATCACTGGCTACATCGAGAGAAGGGAGACCTACCTGAGAAATGTTCTTTAGATAGAAAAATCTCTATCGTTTTTTAAAGATTTTATTTATTTATTTATTTATTTATTTATTTATTTATTTATTTATTTATTTTAGATTGAGAGAGAGAGCACGTGGGGAGGAGGAGGGAGAGGGACAAGCTCAGATGCAGGGCTCGATCCCAGACTGAGATCATGATCTGAGCTGAAACCAAGAGTCGGATGCTGAACCCACCGAGCCACCCAGGCGCCCCTGGAATAATCTCTATCTTGAGGTTATATCTAGGATATGCTCCAGACATACACAATCAAGACACCCAAACATCACAGAATAACAGGAAACTAAGACACCAGCTTCCTTCTCGTTAGCTAACTCCCACATTTCTGATCTGATTTTGCGGGGGGAAAAGAAGGATACATTCATTTTCATTGCAAGCCTACCTCTTTGGACTTTGGAAATATGGGTAGAAAAAGAGTTAATGCGGAGAAAGAAGAGACCAGACAGGAGAAAAAGGGAACAGAAAAGACTCCGAGGTTTGGAACAGCACAGAAGGGTGAATAAAAATGGAAGCTGTGGAAACAGGTTTTTCACCTGCCCCCTTCTGCTCCTCCCCTGAAACCCCGCCCTAGGAGGCCAAAGGCCATATCCGGTGTCCTGCACTGCCACCTGCAGGTAAAGTCCTGAATCACCGCCGGAATTTTATGCTGAGCTTTGGAGAAAGCAACATGTCACCAGAATACGCCTGTGCTGCCATCAGGCTGCCCTCAAGCTGGGCCAGCAGGTAACTATTCTGTTCCTTACATTTCAGACTGGCTGACTTTTCAAGGATCATTCTTCATGAATATTAAAAGGTACTTTTTTCTTCTCTGTTTTTACATCTCTGAAGTCCAAGCATGTCTTGGAATTAATGGTCAGTTTAATCCACAGACTGTTTTCCCCACTGTGATACACAAAGGAGCATCTTACAATTGATATCATCTTATACTTGGAGAAATATGGCAATATTTATTTTGCGTACATCAGAGGCGCGGCCTGATGGATAAGGCATGACTTTTGGAACGTGAAAGATCTACTGTCACCTTGAATCTCTAATACCCCTTCTTTCTTATATTCTGGATCTCCATTATTTACTAGTTACTTGATTTTTGGCAAGTTAATTATCTGAGTCTCAATTTCTTCATGCTGTGTATCTTCATCCTATGTATCTTCTATGGTTTTGTCAGAGTTAAGTGATACTCTATATAAAGTCCTTGAATGGCTCCCACCTAGCCTATTAAAGCACTCAGTAATTAAGTCTTAAGCAGAAGCCACTATCTTTGCTCACTGTAATTCAAAACCTCCCATCACCAAACTGTGTTTTCCTTTGTGCCCTTAAAACTAGGCAGCTCGGCTTCTGCTTTATTTTGATGAACCTGGAAGTGCAGAGCCCAGCCTTCTAAGTAAAGCTTTTCCAGTGCTTAAGGCAGTCGAACCTAAATGAAACCGAAAAATGACAAGGAAAACAGGTAATGCTATCTATCGCTGCCCGCTGGATTCCGTTTGTAGCTCTCCCTAGCAATCACAGGATAAAAGAAAGCCCCGTGTTGAAGGGCAGGGCGTAAGCAGCTGGGTCTTGAAGCCTCAGTTAGCTCTGCAGGGAGGCAGCTCTGAGGAGCACCCCGATGGGGATAGAGCTTATAAAGATGTCTTGGAGCAGGCTTTCATGTTTGCCAAGCGGCTGCCCCTTCAGCCCCCTAATATCCCTTCTTTCTTAAATGATATGAAATTGTACAGTCCAAGTTCTTAGCACAAGTCCCAAGGAGAGGGAAGCAGCAAGAAAAGGGGAAGAAATCAAAGCTTTTCATGGTGCCCGCCCTGTGCTCTCTCTTCTTGGTAAAACCATTGCATTTCTGGGGGTTGCGTTGGGAGGAGGAGCTGAAGGGGGAGAAATGGAGATTTTTTTTAAAGGTTGATTTGTTTGTTTTAGAGAGACAGAGAGACAGAGTGCAAGAGAGAACAAGCAGGGAGAGAGGCAGAGGGAGAGAACCTCAAGTAGACTCCCTGCTGAGCTCAGAGCCTGACATGGGGCTTGATTCCAGGGTCATGAGCTGAAACCAAGAGCCAAACACTTAACTGACTGAACCACCCAGGAACCCCTAGATGGGAATCTTGAAATACTCCTCCTGCCTGGGTCCCCCTCCCGCTGTCCCTCTGTCCCTATTCCTAGCCATTGTTCACTTTTATCTTCACAGCTCTCCTACATAGCTTGTAAGCTCAGTTGATACCTTGGGGTCCCTGATGGATTAAGAATCTTGCAGGTATGTGATAAAGTTTGAATCCAGGTTGATGTGACATCCACCTGTGGGTTTTGTTTTGTTTTTTCCTGGAGAGCGCCCCGCCTCACCACATTCCCGACCCCAAGTAGAAACCACCCCCAGGACCATGAGCTCATGATCTGAGCCAAACCAAGAGCCCATTGCTCGACCAACTCTACCCTTCCCCCCAAGGCGCCCCTGTACGGGGATTTTTGTGCAGGTGTCAGCACCCCTAAATCCTGTGTTATTCAAGGGCCAACTGTATATGTACACACGTACGTATAGAAGTCTGTGGACACACATACACACACGCGCCCAGGGCAAAAGGCCACAGTTAGGCACAGCTGAGGCTTTTTACCAGACTTACAGCAGAAAATCAGACCCAAACCAAATTGCTCTGAGCCTTCTTTTTTCACGGACTCTGTAAGATCCTGGAAAATAGCCTCAGAGATTTCTGTAGTAAAGATGAGCAGAGTGGCAGATCTTTGGAATAAGATGTGCTGAGATCTGGGGCCGCTTGCGCAGCATGGGTGGGGGACCGGAGGGGCTGTGCTCCTGGATATGGAGATGCCTGATGCTCCCGGATACGGAGATGCCCGATGCTCCCAGATACAGAGATGCCCGGTGCTCCCAGATATGGAAATGCTCAATGCTCCCAGATACGGAGATGCTCAATGCTCCCAGATACGGAGATGCTCAATGCTCCCAGATACGGAGATGCCCGGTGCTCGCAGATATGGACATGCCTGGTGCTCCCTGATAGGGAGATGCCTGATGCTCCCGGATATGGAGATGCCTGATGCTCCCAGATACGGAGATGCCCGGTGCTCCGAGATATGGAGATGCCCGGTGCTCCCTGATATGGAGATGCCTGGTGCTCCCAGATATGGAGATGCTCGATGCTCCCAGATACAGAGATGCCCCGTGCTCTCCGATATGGAGATGCCCAGTGCTCCCAGATATGGAGATGCTTGGTGTTCCCAGATACGGAGATGCTCGGTGTTCCCAGATACTGAGATGCCCGGTGCTCCCAGATACGGAGATGCCCGATGCTCCCAGGTACAGAGATGCCTGGTGCTCCCAGGTACAGAGATGCCTGGTGCTCCCAGGTACGGAGATGCCCGGTGCTCCCCGATATGGAGATGCCCGGTGCTCCCCAAATGGAGATGCCTGGTGCTCCCAGATATGGAGATGCCTGGTGCTCCCAGATATGGAGATGCTCAATGCTCCCAGACACGGAGATGCTTGGTGCTCCCAGATACGGAGATGCCTGGTGCTCCCAGATACGGAGATGCCCGGTGCTCCCGGTATGGAGATGCCTGCTGCTCCCAGATATGGAAATGCTCGATGCTCCCAGATACTGAGATGCTTAGTGCTCCCAGATATGGAGATGCCCGGTGCTCCCCGATATGGAGATGCCCAGTGCTCCCAGATAAGGAGATGCCCGGTGCTCCCAGATATGGAGATGCTCAATGCTTCCAGATATGGAGATGCCTGGTGCTCACAGATATGGAGATGCTCGATGCTCCCAGATACTGAGATGCTTAGTGCTCCCAGATACGGAGATGCCCGGTACTCCCCGATATGGAGATGCTCGGTCATCCCCAATATGGAGATGCCCGGTGCTCCCAGATATGGAGATGTTCGGTGCTCCCAGATACGGAGATGTCTGCTGCTCCCAGATATGGAGATGCCTGGTGCTCCCAGATACGGAGATGTTCGATGCTCCCAGATACGGAGATGCCCGGTGCTCCCTGATATGGAGATGCACGCGGCTCCCCGATATGGAGATGCCCGGCCGTGCTGAGTGGGGCAGTGGCTCTGTGCTTCAAAGCCTGGGACTTCCAGGAGCAGAGGCATAGCTCACTCCGGGAGCCCCAGCGGGAGGTGGACACCGCTCCGCTTCTACTCTCCTAGCCCCAGCGGGAGACTGCGTCATCCCCTCTTTGACAAATGGGGACTCCAAAAGTGGTACCTGAGTCACAGAACGTTGGCATAGAAACATAACAAAGCACTCAAGGAGCACTATGGCCAGAGGGAGGAAGACTAGGGAAAACGTCAAGAACGCAAGTAAACAATGAATTTCAGATAAAGACTTAAATTAAAGATAGATTCAGGACTTAAATGATCTACTCAGCAAATTTACTGGAAAGCTACCAGAACTTCATCTCTAGCCCCTGACTTGAACTAAAGCCTCTCACTGGCCTGGGTCGCTTCTGATGCCCCAGGAAGTGCAGAGGCCCGTGTCCATGGGCTCAAAGTTCTCAAAAATTTGGAAAACAAAGTTACTTTATTTAACTTATTTATTTTTAAGATTTCATTTACTTATCTGACAGAGACAGAGAAAGAGTAGCAGGCAGAAGGAGAGGGAGAAGCAGACTCCCCACTGAGCAGAGAGCCGGAGGTGGGCCTCGATCCCAGGACCCTGGGATCATGACCTGAACGAAGGCAGACGCCCAAAGGACTGAGCCACCCAGGTGCCCCAAAACAAAATTATTTTAAGCACCAACAGCTAAGACCGCTGTCTCTTCTCCCCTAGAGCAATAGGTTTTCCTTGTGGGCCCAGGACTGAGAGATCCCGGGACATGGGACTTTCAGTGCTAATATCGGCCAACTCCAGGGCAAACTGGGATGAGTCAGTTATCCCACTTTCCATTCTTCCCTTCCTACATCTCTGTCATCAGATGGCACTGGAAAAAATACAGAGCCTATGGGATCTGGCAGAGGGGAGATTGAATAAGGGATGCATTTAGTTTTGGCCTGGTGGGGTAGATGCCTGTGGTTGGCGATCATTTTGCGTTAAGTTATGGATAAGTGTTGCAGTGTAGATCAGCGTCCAGGGTGCTAGCACTGACCCACTCAGCATTCTCTGACCCATCACAGCGCCCCACTCAGCATTCTCTCACCAAGACACAGAACCTCAGCTCACGCCACATTATGACCATGTCCTACTGCGCCCGGCACCTGGAGAACAGGTGTAGTGGGGGAGAACAAGGTTTGGAGACTACAGGGCCAGAAATCAATGTGTGGAAAGCCTTCCAATGATCAAATATATACAATTGATGATAGAAGATGGAATTCTCATTGGTATTTAGTCAAAATGGAAGTTCTCCCCTCTCAAGAATCAACTCCAGAATGCAGTGTTATACCAATACAAAGGCATCATGGATTTTTTCTTTTTGGGAATTGAGTGAAGTGTTGTTTTTCAGATTTCCTATTTGAAAGGTTTTATAATGAATGTGTTGGTGTCTGAATTCATATGTGTGATACATCCCAATTATCAAGAACAAAACAATTTTTGATCAAGTCTACTAAAGGAAAGGCTAACTTTTCTTGTTATTTTCTCTATGGAAAATATACAATTGCAATTATATAGTGAGGTGATCAAAGAATATGAAGCCAAAAAATGTAGGAAAATAAAAACACTACTACAGACATATATTAAGCGGTCATTTCATAAAAAATATTATGCCATCTTTCTGGATTAGGGGCATAGTTGAGATATTTGTCAACATATTAAATTTTTTTTCTGTTGTGATTTCTTTTCACACTTTGGACAAATACTCACTTTTGTATCAAATTTTGTGTTTATGTTTGCATTTTTCATAAAAGGTCTTTTAATAAATAAACTTACATGAATTTATTCCTCAGCCCTGGATCTTTCTCTGAAAGAAATGTATAAAAATCCTACAAGAACAGATAGGAGTCTATATGCATTTAAAGTGGTGGGGTCCTCAGGCAATGTGGAATCCTACAAAGCATTAAAAAAAAGATAAGCAAATTTCACTGTATAAATAGCATGGTAAAAGATGACTTCAGTAAAGTCAATAGAAAATTATAAATTTTAAAAAATATGTTTGCAACCCAGATAGCACAGAGTGTTATCATCTAAACCGTATAAGGAGATCTTAAAACCAACAAGACGAGAATGCACAAACCATTTGAGAAAAAATAACCTAAGATGTGAAGAGGCAGCATTTCTTTTAAGCACATGTATTAGGCCAGAAAGCACATTGTAGCAGTTAATTTAGCTTTAATATTATACAGACCCAGAGGTCTGATAACAATTAAGTTAGAGAATGGGAGCATAATAACAGAAGAACCCATTCACATGGGAACATGAAACACATCTAAATAACTCATGGGCCAAAGAATCCATCATGGAAATTAAGCAATTCTTGAGAATTGGACAATAGTAAGAATACCTCATATCAAAATTTGTGGGCGGGGCAGGGGGGCTCCTGGGTGGTTCAGTTGGTTAACCCTCTGACTCTTGGTTTTGGCTCGGGTCATGATCTCAGGATCCTGGGAAAAGTTGTGGGAATGTCCCTAAAGCTAGAGCCTTAAATCTTTATATTGGGAAAGAAGGTTAAATGAGCTAAGTGTCCACCTCCAAGAAAATTCTTAATAAGGATACGGTACCCGAAGAGGTCAGAAGGAAGAAAAAATACATAAGCACAAGTTAATAAAATAGAACACAAAGAAAATCACTCAAAAAAAAGGAAAATGCTTCCTTTGCTTTAATTAATAAAATGGAAAATTCTGATGTGGTTGAGCAAGAAAAGAAAGAAAAGGCATTAATAAATATTAGGAACTAAAAGGGTCACGATTAGAGATACAGTGTAGATAATGGTAAGAGGAAATCATGAATGAATTTACACCAACTAATTAAAAACAGAGATATATGGATCATTTTCTAGAAATTATTTAGTTCTGATTATATTTATCTAATTTTCTAATTGCACAAGTAACTTAACAGAAATTGTATTTCAAGAAGAACCAGAAACCAGAATTGATGTTTAACCATTACAATATTTTTTTAGAATCAGTAAATGACAGTCTATTTCCTGAATTGACTCGGGTCAGATGTCTTAGGAGCTAATTTTTGCAAAAATGAAGAAATACATTATCCGCATTTATACATAATATTTCAGAAAGTAGAAGAAATGAAGTGAGCCTCCTTAACTCCCTTTCTGAAGTTAATAATGACTTTGACACCAGACTGAAAAAGAACAGCACAAAATGTATTATGCAATCTCTCTCATGAAAGTAAACTCAAAAATCCTGAATAAATATTAGCAAACAGAAGTTACCACTTGATTATTTTTAAAACCATTATGAACAAGGTTGATTTATCATGAGACTTCCTGGATGATTTAAGACGAGAAAAAACGATAAATGCAATTCATCACACAAACTAATTTAAAGGATAAGAACTTTCTAAAGTACCCAAATGGACATAAAACAAGAATTTATTAAAATCCAGTATCCATCTAAGATTTGCATATACACATATGCACACACAAAGCATAGAAAGCTAAACCTTAACTTATAAATATTATCTAATTCAACACTACAAACTACTTTATGTTTAATAGTGAAATGTAGAGCCATTATTTTGCAAGTCAGGAACAAGGCAAAGATGAGTCCAGTGCAGTAGGAAAAGGTAGAAACAGCTCTAAAAAATGATGAGCTAGTTTCTATGGAGGAAAAACAGATTTTATTGAATGATGCAGAGTAAAGGATTAAGCAAGCTCTTGGATTGGAAGACATGCTTTCATAAAGATGCCAATTATTTTCAAATTAGTATATAAATTTCATGCAATTCTAATCAAAATCCAATCGGTTTTTGGTAGAACTCAAAATGCTCATTCTACAATGTATATGGGAAGCATAAGGCAAAAAAGAACCCCTGAAAACAAACAAACAAAAAAAACCCCACATAATTCTGAAATAGAACAAGGTAGAGAGACTCACCCTATCAGATATTCATATTTATTATAAAGTAATACCAATTAAGAGAGTGTGTATCAGTGCATGGTAGAAAAAAAGCAAGTTCAGGAAAGATAATGTACCTGACACTATTTATGTCAAGCGCCAAACATACAAAAATAATATGATTTATGCACATGGAAGAAAGTGTACAATGAAAACATAAAAATATTAATAAAAGTGTAAGTTATCGTGGCTCAGTCAGTTAAGCTTCTGCCTTCAGTTCAAATAATGATCTCAGGATCCTGGGATCAATGGAGCCCTGTGTTGGGCTCCCTGCTCAGCGGCGAGTCTGCTTCTCTCTCTCCCTCTGCCTCTCCCCCCGCTTGTGTGTGCTCGCACTCTCTCTCTCTCTCTCAAATGGATAAATAAAATCTTTTTAAAAAAAGAAAGTGTCAATTTTCAAATTTCAGATTTGTAGTTCCTTTAAATGGGAAGAGAGAGGTACAAACCCACAGAGGCTATAGCTACAATTGTAATGTTTTATTTAAAAAAAAAAATTTCTAAAGCAGAGATTCCCAATTTTCTTGGTTCATAGCACCTTTATTATCTCCATTCTTTTGTGATGCTACCCAAGCTGAAAGAAATGTCTAAAGGTTCCCTTTATTAAGTAGAGTCCAAAAATTTTGATAGTAATGGTTGTGAGGTGTCCAATGTCCCCATGTGTCCCTTGAAAACTAAAAACATACGATGGCATTCCTATGAGTTCCCTGTGGCACACAGTTTGGGAACCACAGATTTTTAAAACAGATCTTGAAAATAATCTAAATTCAACCAAGCTAGTTGATAGATCCAAGAAAGTTTGTTGTATTTTCTCTCTACTTTGATGAATTGGGCTGAGTGCTTTGCCCAAGTCATTCCATTTTGTCCTCACAAAGGATCCTGTGTTGTCTTTCTGTGTGAGAGGAAACAGAGGTTTAATAAGTTGGAGAAAATTCGCTGTCACACACTTGTAAGTGCTGAGGCCTAGACTGAAGCCAGTCCTCTCTGATTGAAGGCCACCGGGTCATGCGTTAATGGGACAGACCACTACTGAACATGTGTTTCAGGTACTAAACCCTGTCAGCCAAGGGAGAGTGGACGTAGCCATTGTCCTTGCACATGTGGTGGGAGACGAACAGGGAAGGAGTGTTAAGCACCGGGGAAAACGTGTGCTCAACCTAGTAGTGAGCAGTCAGAAGTCAGGAGGGGTTTGGGGTTGAGTTTGTGCTGAGGCTTGCAAGATAAATACACATTTGTTTATGGGGATCCACCAAAGTACAAAGACAGAGAGATAAGGAACCCTGTGGTCCTCTTAAAAAGCAATGGGTTATGCCCCAATGGCCAGGGCAAATATTAAATTATTTGTAAGGACTGCACCGTGCTCTTACCCCCCTCCCTTGGCACCCAAAGTGTTAGTGACTTTGACTACTCAGAGTCCAATTCCATTTTATTTCTATCATATCTTCCCATTCCTCCCAAACCAACAATAAAAGCTTTACACTAAAGATACATCTTTTACATGTCGAGTGACAGCTTACTCATTTCTGTATTTCCTAAGACCTCAGCCTATGTCCTGAATATGTTCTAAAGGAAATAGTAATTTTGAATATGTTTTTGAAATCTGGATTGTTTGGGCTCACAAGTATTAAGCTGAAGGAAAAAGGAAAGGCTCAGTGGGTTTTCATATATGCTCTAGCTGTCCTATGAATCCCCTGGGTCTTAGGAATTTACAGAAAGGTACAAGAGTCCCTGCCATCTTGATGTAAACTTCTAATGTTCCAATTGCAAAAGCAAGTGAATGTTCTCAGCAGTCCTGGCTTCAGAGGTCCCTGGGAAATAGAATTCCATTTACACAGCAAGGCTCTGGGTCAAAAATCTGCCTGGGTTAAGTGGTGACTTTCTCTCCTTTGAAATTCATTTGAGTTCTGTTTCCTGCCTGTGTAGTTCTCCCCTTCTTGTGATGACAAACCTTGGCTTACCTTTAGTCTGGGTTTTCTAGGTCTCAATACCAAACTTTAAACTGCTTGTTTTGGGGTGCCTGGGTGACTCAGTCGTTAAGCGTCTGCCTTCGGCTCAGGTCATGATCCCAGGGTCCTGGGATTGAGCCCCGCATCGGACTCCCTGCTCGGCGGGAAGCCTGCTTCTCCCTCTCCCTCTCCGCCTCCTGGTGTTCCCTCTCTCGCTGTGTCTCTCTCCGTCAAATAAATAAAATCTTTAAAAAAAAAAAAAAAATAAACTGCTTGTTTCTCCTTTTGCTCATACTGGTTCCATCCCACCCAGCAATCATCTATTTCCCTTGTGAGTTCAGAAGGTCTCTGAAAGACGAGGCATGTGTGGGTCACACCACCGCATTGGGGATGCCCGTGTTCATACATCCACGTGGATCATAGAAAAACGGGCTCATGGCACTATGTTCTTTAGGATCACTAAGCGCAGCCTACACACAGCAGACCGATACGGGTGAACAGCCAAGCCTTATGGGATCTGAAACAAAAACAATAAACAAAAAAACAAAACACAAAAAATCTTCTGGGATCTGGATGAAGGAGACAAAAATTTACTTGTGAGATAAAAATTATCAAAATCTTTGATTTTTGTATTTCGGGGGGGGGTTGCCATCAGCCCGGAAACTGCTTTTTCCATGACTTGGTGCAGCACAGAGTGGCACAGAAAGAGATCCAGGAGAACACAAAGCAAAAAGATGCTTTTCCAGAGTGACAAGTACCTGCATCACACATCCTGCAAGTTTTACTCTAGAAGACAGAAGCTCCTGCAGGAGGGGCAGTTCAGCGCAGACAGCGAGAGCTGTGGAAATGGAGTGCAGCGATCTCTGTACCAATATATACAACTTCTGTTGCATTTGTAGAGACCCCTCTCTTTCTGCCACAGTTTAGTGTCAACGGTCCCGATTAAGTGCAGGAGCACTCCAAAGACGGCGGTACGGGACGTGGAATATGTGGGGCCCAAGTTAGGAATCATCAGAGCAAAACAGTGAAAGAAGGAGAGCGACAGATTCCAAGCTGAGATAACCCTCCTTCCCACAGAGGTGTGGTGGCAACTTCTCAGTGAAGGAGGTACATGGCTCTGGGACCCTACCGTCCGGTCCATAGAATTGGTGCCTGGATGCTGCTGCTGTAAATTAATAGTTTGTTCAACCATTCTGTCCTTACCACATCCTGATTTACTCTTTAAAAAAAAAAAAAAGATTTATTTATTTGAGAGAGAGAGAGCACGCGCACAAACAGGGGAGCGGGGCAGAGGGAGAAGGAGAAGCACGCTCCCAACTGAGCAAGGAGCCCCATGCGGGGGGCTCGATCCCAGGACCCTGGGATCATGACCTGAGCCAAAGGCAGATGCTTAACCGTCTGAGCCACCCAGGCACCCCTTAAATATGTGTTCATTTTTTTTTAAAGATTTTATTTTGAAGTGATCTCTACACCCAGCGTGGGGCTCGAACTCACAACCCTGAGATCAAGAGTCGCACGCTCTACCGAAGTAATTTAATAAGCATGTAATTGGAACTTCAGCAGAAATTAAGAATAGAGTCAACATCACACTCTAAAAATATAGACCAGGCAGCAGGCGATATCGTTGTGAGAACAAAATGGAAAAAAAAAAAAAAAAGATTCAGTAGTGGCGCGGCCAGGATGAATTGCACAAGATTTATCACTAATGGAATTGTGGGAATGCCTGCCCAATATTGCCAGGCCTCCTAATTGTCCAAGAGCTGCCAGTAACCCAGATTTTGACTTGAATTCAGTAGATTTTTGACATGTCGACGTGAGTGTAATGAGGCCAACATTTTTTTTGGCCAAATTAACATATATGTGTACAGGTGAATCCAAAGACCCCTAGTTTGTGGGACCTGCTGTGTGTGGAGCCGACTTATCATTATATTCTAGATGCTGGTGCCTGAGCCAGCAAAGGCTGCTTACCGAGTCTATTGGTGAGAAATACTTTACCGTTTCTGCAAGTCTGTTTTTCCATCTGTTTTCCGTCTTTTGTCAATAGGACACCCTTGTGAGTCTCAAGCATTTTGGGGAATTGGCCACTATGGTCGCCGTGGGTTACATCGAGAATGCCAAATATCTTAATTTAAAATATGTTATACAGCAATATAGTATACTTACATGGAATACTGAAGTTGCCTGAGCTCAGGAATGACAAAAGTGTTCCTTTCTATTGCAAACTCTAATTGGTGTTCATATGGTCTGCCTGACATGCAGTGAAGAGAACAGATCTCAGTTGGGAAGAACACAATGATTGTTTGCATCACAGCATTGCTAGATGGAAATCCTCTTCCAGATATGGGCCATATCTGTCTTGATCCTCACCTGAACATTTTCCAATGAGATCCTAAGTGCCCTGCAAGCTGAAAACACAAACATGAAATCTCACGTTAAAAGCTGATTATCTGTATAGTGATGGGGGAGAGAATTAAGCTCTCCATTCGTAAATATTTGAATGCATGCTGCATGTCTGGCACTTACATAGGCAATGGGGATTCAGAAGTGAATAAAACAAGCAAAAATCCCTTCCCTCATGTAGTTTAATTATATGGCTAAGGGGTGAGGGGAGACTCGAGAAAGAAACAGCTAAAATAGAGACACCATAGAGTGTATTACAAAATGTTAAGTGCAATGGGAAAAGGGGGGATTTAGGGACTCTCTGTGTGTATGGGGGGGAGATCACAATTAACCAGGATCAAAAATTAGCAGTTGGAATATTTAAAACATTCCATTTAGAAATGGAACGGGCATGCATACGCCCCGACCCCCCCATCCTCCAATGGTATTACATGGCATTTCCACCACTTAATGCACTTGCATAACCTTCCAGTATCTGGAGTCACTCGAGGTATCACTCTCCATCCCCACCATAAATTAACATGTACAATATCTGGTCATTGTTTAGAAGGTCCAACGAGGCCCATGCATTCTAACTAATTAATTAAAATTAGTTCTAAAAAACTCAGAGATTAAATTCTGACTTCGTAGATGCCCAGTTATGCACCTGAGGGGTTGTAGTCTTTCTAGACTAGCACAATCAGGGAGAGTGTCCCAGGGCTAGCCTGACCACTCAGTGGACCACACATGGCTTTATGCTGAGGCGTGACGGAGACACAGGTAATGAAACCCAAAAAGAAAACTCAAATCCCTGAGTGGAGAAGAATTTGAGACAATTTCTCAAATAAAAGGGCATAGAACAAGGGAAGCTGTTCTCTCCAAACAGAACAGATAGAATGAAAAACGAGGGAAGGTGTCCCCCACACTGATTCACATTTAGGACCTGTTTACAGAATTCATTTAATTTGAATAAAATGTGATCAACACGTTATGGTTACTTTCTTAGGGCAGCCTTTGGCCTCACTCAAATAGTCCAAGTACAGAATAGTACAGAGAGTCTCCAAGAAATTTTCGGCACCTAAAAATAGCCTTCGAAATCAAGGTCATAGGGGTGCCTGGGTGGCTAAGTCGGTTAAGCATCTGCTTTCAGCTCAGGTCATGATCTCAGGGTCCTGGCATCGAGCCCTGCATCGGGGCTCCCTACTAAGTGAGGAGTCTGCTTCTCCCTCTCCCTCTACCTCTGCTCCTCGCCGCTGCTCATGCTCTCCCTTTCAAATAAATAAAATCTTAAAAAAAATCAAGGTCATAGTGAGGATTCTAAGAATGAAGAAAATTATCTTTTCAAAAGCAAAGTGTGAATCCCAAAAGGTGAATGTGATTTTTGTACCTGGAATGAGGCAGAACGTTTCTTATAATGGGCTTCTTTGTGATTCAGTGTTTTGGGTTCATGATTAACTTAGTAAAATATGTATCAATTAAAATGTCCAGAATAATTCTATGCACCCTGGATGGCAATGATCAGAATTTAGTTGAAAACCGTTTTCATCTCCAATTTCTGGCTCGTAGTCAAGCGGTATATACTTATTAGTAAGTCTGTCCCTTTAATCAGTTACATGCCTCACAGTCTCATTTGATCTCTATGATGATCTTTCAATATAAATGAACTCATGAGCTTCTGAAAGCAAAATGATTCTCCTGACCCAAATGACAATCCCATAGAATTGTTATTTATTTATCAAAAAAATTGCTGAGACCACAGGCCGGGTCAGCTGATCCCCATTTTAGAACTGTGTGGACAGAAGTTTCTTTTTTTTTTTTTTTTTTTTTTTGCCTGATGCCATTGTCCCAAAAGCAAAGCTGCAGACAGTGGTACATACATGATAAATCTCCAACAAAATAAGAAAATTCACATAAAGCAAACTATTCATTTTAAAAAACTGTTTTTCATCCTGAGATTTTTATCCTGAAATTGAAGAAACAGTAGCTGGCAGAGATTTTTTTTTTTTTTTTTTTTATGTGAGTGCACCTCTGTACTTGACACATTTGAGTTTGCATCTCATTTTCATCTTCTAATTTTTAAAAAATATATTTTACTGATAAAAATGCAAAATCTGGGGACAACTGACCTAAAACACTTATATCCTTCTCTATTCTCCTCTCAAGACACAAGATTGGACTTCAACTATGAATGATCTAAATTTGTAGAAAGTTCAAAAAGTAGCTGGATGAAACATCAAATAACACATCAAAAAGCTGAGATGTATCAATGTGTCAGGGTTCAAAAATAATGACTTACAGTCAGTGATAGGAATGCTTTTCCACTGTGTCTATTTTGAGGGCAAGCCTGAAATTCACAACTTAGCAGAAAAAGTAAAAGATCTGTGGGGAAATGTGACGAATTTGTCATTGCTCAAATCCAGTGCTCAGCCTTGGGCTGAATTTAGTATTAATCTTGATAGAGGCATGTTTGCAGTGGACAGAGAATAAGAGAAATACATGTAGGATTTATTGAGGATGCAGTAAAAAATCCATCTTTTTAGGGCTATTTTTCTTCCACAATAAATGATTAGGGGAGGAAAAAAAGAAAAGCTTAAAATTGGTGTCAAGCTCTTTACTCCAACCATTTGGGATTAGCTGGAAGAGAAATATGTCTGCTTATAATGAATCACTTTTGATGAAGTTGAAAAGAGGGAGGGGAGAGAAGTATCCAGCAAGCAGGGGTTTGGGAGGATTTCCTGAAGTCCCTACACTGCAGTTCACCAATAGTAATGGACTATCAATGAATTTTTACCAACTGAATTTAATACATAAGTTGAGTATAGTCCTTAAATTCTATGAGGAAATATATGTTACGAAATGAGAATATACCACTCCTCCCTTTCCAGAGAAAGACATTTTTCTCATCTGTTAACAAAACCTATGATACTGCAAAATGGTGATCTTTGTCAGATTTGGGGCTTTACACTAAATTGTAATTGGGCAATTAGACTAGGAAGCGATTTTGCCCTGTTCCACATTAAAGACAAGCTACATGACACAGGGGTTTTTTTTTAAAGACAGAGGCTTCACTGCAGTTGTTCAAAATTGTCTGTCATTCTACCAAGCACTGGATTGAATCAAGAGGTGTAATTTGGAGCACCTGGGTGGCTCAATCAGTTAAGCCACCAGCTCGGTGGTGATCCCAGGACCCTGGGATCTAGTCCCGCATCAGGCTCCTTGTTCAGTCGAGAGCCTGCTTCTCCCTCTCCCTACTTCTTCCTCTGCCTGCCACTCTCCCTGCTGGTGCTCTCTCTCTCTTTGACAAATAAATACATAAAATATTTGAAAATAAATAATTAAATAAATAGGTGTTATCTGGGGGGAAAAGGCATCTACCATGATATATTTTCCTTTTTCAAACTCATTTCCAATTGTTCTCAGGATGCTCCCCATCTTCTTCTTAGTTGGAGTGATTAGTGCTTATCTTTTTACTTTGCACATTTTAATAACCTCTTGCCTCAGAAAAAGCATGCACTCAGTCTCAGTGAACTTCTAACAAGGAAGTTTCAAGACAAGAGAAAAGACAATGGGAAATATGCATTCATGGTTTTAGGCAGTCCTAGGTGTTATGGATATGTTGTTGATAATATATCCCTCCTACGTGCAATGTTCCAGTTTATGTTGTTCCAATAACACCAATAAACCACATAGATGACATTGTAGATGATTTGAGATCCTGCTTGACTTTTTGTTTTAAGGGAAATAGAAAGGGACGAACTATTATATGCTTGACCTTCTTGAACCCAATGTCCATAGTGGAAAAGGTTTGAAACGGACTATGTCCATAAGGACCTTCTCCCCACTCCCCGCACAGTTTCCTAGATATAGTGCTTTTCACTTGCATACATGTTTCTGGTCTACTCTTTATTTTTAAAAATCTCCCTACACAGTATCTATAACAGACCCTTCTGCACCCTATAAGCATCAACCTTTAAATTGTTAGGGGGTATATATTTTTCCCACCAATCCCCAATAGTTTCATCTTCATCCCCTTCCATGTTGTTCTTAACATAGTTTCCAGAATTATCAGAACACCTCCCTTTGGGGGAAGCTGCTATATATTTCATCATCACTCTCTAAACTGTTTAGAAAATAGATACTAGCTGAAGTCTGTATTCGTAAGTCCATCACTGTTAAGAACTCAGTCCATGACATATTAATTTACTCCTAAGCTTCCAGCTGAGGCCAGACTAACCTGAATGGTATTTGATTACAAAGATCAACGAGTTGGCATGAAACGGGATGGATCATTGAGCAAAACAGTTTATTAGTTCTCCTTAGTACAACTGATGTTTTTAGGAGCTGTGGTTTATAGTCTGTGGCATTGTTTGGTGGACTCCTTCCTAAGCCATCAACTATCCAAATCAAACCACTATCAGCACCTTGGAGAATGTAATTATATGTTACAGACATTCTCTAAGAGAGATAGTGTCCAGCAGTTCTAGAACATTCCCCCCCATTTTTCTTGATTGAGGACCTCTGATTATTTAATGTCAAATATTTCACGTAAACTATTGACTATTAGGAGAAAGTTTATCGGTTTCTAGATAGTATTTTTTTCCTAGCTTTGAGGCTGAAAAATATTTCATATAATTCATATAGTCGCAGGAAAGTTGTCAAAGCAATAGATTTTATGATTACCCCCCCCAACTCCCACATACACATACAAACACGCCTGCATGCGCTTTTAAAAAATCTCTCAGAATCCAAGAATGTAGCGCTGGAAAGGGACCTTACTGAATTCTTTCCTAATTCGGTAGTAAATATAGCTGAAATTATCTGAGCTCACCAATTTGTTTCAAAGAGTTAAAAGAACATAGGAGCTCTACTTAAGGAGCCTTACTGTACGAAAGTGGGGGCGAGGCTGGAGATATTAAAACTGTAGGAGGGATACTGTGAATAGGGTTACTTGGAGTCGCTGTGGTGAGTTGGACTGCTTCTTTCGTCACCTTCCAAATATTCTCTATTACAGGTAGCAATTTGGGGTTAATTCAGGATTATCAATCAATCACAGTCGGGCTCAAAATTTCATCGGAAGCTTTGCCTCTGTTCTCCTACTGACTCTTGATTGGAGTCACAGTGGCAGGGCAGGGAAAAGAGGAACACTTTGTTCTTGTTGCCAGCATGTCCCACAAGCAGGCTAGCTCCTTGCTGCCACTCTGGAAGTTTCATGGGAAGATATTCTTGGAATACATTCTGAGCCAAGAGATCCGAATGAGATCTATCAGGTGTTGAGGGTGGGCCTTCTAGGATCCATGTTACGGCCTGTATGTTATGCCCCACCTGCCACTTCAGTTGCTGTCCACATTCCCAGGGGTCCTCCTAGTGTCTCAGAGACTTCTGTTTTCCTACTCCATCTGGGACGCAGTGTGTCTGTCTGTCTCACTGTTAACACATGTAAGTTCCCAGAGGATCTTCTTTATTTCTCTCTTGCCCCTGAGCTGCCAGGCGCTGAGAGCAAATTTCGGTGTACAGCTCACTCTCCCTACGTCCCTCTTCCATCCTATCCTTTGTCCCCCTTCACCACGTGCCCACCCCCAACCCCAAACTCTCTTTACATAAAGAAGGAATGAAAGCCAGGTAATGACAACCCAGTTCTACCATAACGTGGACCTTCAAATCTGTGTCTCATCCTTGAATTCTTGACCTGTTACCACAGAAGCCGAGACTCTCCATGTGCTGGTCACTGCACAAGGAAACAGGGGCCTAATTTCTGCACAGAAGAGAAGAGCACACATTCTGGGCACTCCGGGTTTAAACAGATATAAGATAGGGGTTGAGAGGATGTCATGTGGATCTCAAATAACTCTGTTCCATCTTAGTTCTGCATTCTATCAGTGGGAATTTACCTAATTTCCCAGTGCCTCGGTTTCCCCACCTGTAAAAGAAGAAGGATAATGCTTCCTACTTCCTAGGAGGGCTTTGAGGATTAAGTCCATTCTTATACACAGGGCTTTTCACCAAGAGCAACTAATGCATAATAAGTGTTTGGTAATTATTAACAATTGTGATTAATCAGTTCCCTTAATAGCTCACATATTATTCCGTCATACATCTTTAGCCTTTTGGCACATAATACCAAATCTTTAGTCATTCACTTTGGATCAAGAGGTCAAATGCCATTTAGCAAATTCCAGCATGGACTTAGGTCCCTACTGACATTTATAAATAGCACAAATAAATGTAGTATAGGTTAGGTGTGTAAGTTGTGTGGTATCTTCCCTCAAGGCTGGCAGGGTAGGGCTGATAGCCTGACCTCTAGGGCATGAACATCATTCCCCGCTCACACCTGGTCTTTTACACAAAACCGTCGACTGACTAGGCAATCTAGAAATTCCAAAAGTTCAGTGGCAGATATGTCCTTTTGTGAATATTATTCATCTGAACGACGATTTGAAACTTGCAAAACATTGTGAGGGTGAGAAAAGAACTAGGAATAGCTAGGCAAGTAAGGGCATGTTAGTACAATTTCATGGAAGTGCAATTTAGTGATTCAACTAAATTTATACTTACGTCCACACACTGAACATTCACTCTCGGAAAGTTTATTTTTGTTGCTAACCTTTTATTTGGAACCAAGGAATAAATTTCAATTATTCATTCAATTTATTTCATAAAGAGATACATGGCATGAATTATCAGCCTTTGTATTATGAAAATGCATATGGAGGACCTTAGCATTAAAATGAATATAACATGGGGCGCCTGGGTGGCTCAGTCGGTTGGGCGGCTGCCTTCGGCTCAGGTCATGATCCCAGGGTCCTGGGATCGAGCCCCGCATCGGGCTCCCTGCTCCGCAGGAAGCCTGCTTCTTCCTCTCCCACTCCACTTGCTTGTGTTCCCTCTCTCGCTGCGTCTCTCTCTGTCAAATAAATAAAATCTTAAAAAAATAAAATAAAATAAAATAAAATGAATATAACAAATACCAGAAATAAAAGCCAGATGCTGTCAAGCTAGGATGTCTACTAGGCCTAGCAGGAGATCTTGGCACAGGCATCAAGATTGTTTTGTTAGTAAATGTGATAATTTGCACTTGGAAGATCTTCAAGCTAAGGATCTACGCCTTCAACTCTAACTGCCTTTCATGACTTAAGTGTTTTATTAAAGAACTTATATTCATGATACTAAATTTACACTTTAAAGTTGAAAAGTCAGCACTTAAAAATTAACTTATTCCTATAAACAAATAGAAATAAAATTTTAAAAAAATATATAAAAGTGATCATGGCATACATGCATTTCTTGAAATAAACTTTTATTTGCCCATTTTTCCTTTTCTTCTCTTTTTCTCTTTCTTCTGTGTCAACCCTATTCCCCTTCCCACCTTCCCTTATCCAGAAGCCCATGTTAACATAATATGTGCATTTCAGTGGTTTTCTTCAATGGAATATATAGATATGTGTAGATATGTGTACACACAATTACATAGTTCAAAATTATATTCATGTGTCTGCATCTTTCTTTTCTCATTTAATATCTCAGAATAAGTCTCTGAAGTCAAGTGGCCTCGCTACTCTTTTTAATGACTGCACACTAGTTCATGGTGTGCATACACCATAATTTATTCAGCCAGAACCCTACTGAAAGGGTTTTACAATTTTTAAATGAAAAAATTTGCCTTTACTGTGTTTTAAACATTTGTGCCCCAATGGACAATGCTATTGTAAACATCTTAGTGCCTCTCCATGACAAGAACACATAAAGAGATTAAGTGTTATTTTCTTTTTTTTTTTTTTTTTTTTAAAGATTTTATTTATTTGACAGAGAGAGACACAGCGAGAGCAGGAACACAAGCAGGGGGAGTGGGAGAGGGAGAAGCAGGCTTCCCGCTGAGCAGGGAGCCCGATGTGGGACTCGATCCCGGGACTCCGGGATCATGACCTGAGCCGAAGGCAGACGCTTAACGACTGAGCCACCCAGGCGCCCAGTGTTATTTTCATTTTACAAATGAGGAAACTATAATTAAGGAAAGGTAAATAAAAGTTTTACAAATGAGGAAATTTTATTTGTTATTCTTTTTAAAAGATTTTATTTCTTTCTTTCTTTGTTTATTTATTTAAGAGAGAGGGACAGAGAAAGAGAGAGAGAGCATGAGTGGGGGGAGGAGCAGAGGGAGAAAGACAAGCACACTCCATGCTGAGCACAGAGCCCAACATGGGGCTCGATCTCAGGACCATGAGATCGTGCCTGGGCTGAAACCAAGAGTTGGATGCTTAATGGACTGAGGCCACCCAGGTGCCCCTTATTTTATTTTTTTCAGTAAGCTCTATCCTCAATGTGGGACTTGAACTCAGGACCCTGAGATCAAGAGTCACACGTTCTACCAACTAAGCCAAACAAGCACCCCACAAATGAGGAAATTTTAGCTAAAAAAGTGCAAATGGCCACATCATCAGTCCGGTTTGACTCTAATCTCAGGTTTCACTGTGCCACATGACACTCTTTTGTCCTTGTTCTGATTTCCTAAAAATTATAGGCTATTAAAGGAAAACATGTGTGACTCAAATTCAACTAAATAGATCAAGTACCTGGCAGTGGAGATTAAATATAGTTTAGAAATTTAAGAGGAAAAGATGGATTGCATATTAATTTTTATAAATGGATCTCTTAAGGTACCATGGTTTATTACAGATGTAAGTCTTTTGGAGGCAATATGGCAAACTAGAATTTCAGAGAAACAGTTTCCAATATAAGACACTTCAAATTACCAGGTAAAACATAATGAGCATTGCAGATATCTGGTTCTGGGACACGTGGATTAGACTGAATAAAACTAAACCTCCCACTGACAACTACGTATGAGATGACTCTTGCAACTCATTGAAGAATAACTAACCGAGATGAGACTTGGATGACTGTGATCCTTTAGAAGAGAGAAGCACACAGAAGGCTCCGCATTTATCCTGGCTTTTCCCATGAAGACATTTTCCTATTTTCTGTAGAGGAAATAGAGGCCAAGCAGAAAGTGGTTCACTTATTGGAGTAAAGATACAGTTGGCAGAATGCCACACTGCCACATTGGTTGGGATTTGAGGGACAAAATCCCAGAGAATAGGGAAATACAGAGGAGTCCCCCAAATCTCTAATTCCCATCGAAATCCTTGGTTAATTCCTATGCTAAATGTGTCAGGGCAAGAGTCCAAAAGTCCAGCCAACTACAACATCTCGGAAGCCAAATAGTATAGCAGAAATCTTAGCAGCTGCTTGTTGCTGGGGAGACTATGGTTGGATTTCAATTCCTAACAAGTTGGAGGAGCTTTAGAATATAGCCTAGACTTCCAGTTGAGATTCCCAAAGGACCATGAACTAGGAATAAAAGCACAGACTTGGAAGAAAGACCACACTCTAGAAGATTAACCATGGCTTAGGAATAATCTCAAAACTGAAATACACCAACCCCAAAACTCTAAAATTAAACAGCAACTAGATTATGGTGATCCACTGTCCCTATATGGTCCCTGGAAGAAAATCTCTCTCTTGCTGTGGAGGAAAATGACATCATCAGGAGCCTCTGTATTGTGTCATCTACAGTGTCATGTATCCATTAAAAATTACTAGGACAATTAAAACAGGACTAAATGACCAAAAGACATACAAAATCATATTTTTTATAAAGAACATAGAAACACAACCAAGGAGTTCCAGATCATTGATTTTTTTGTTTTTAAGAGATGTCGAGTGTATGTGAGCAGAGGGGGAGGGGCAGAGGGAGATGATGGAAATCTTAAGCAGACTCCATGCTGAACACAGAGCCCAACGTGGGGCTGGATCTCAGAACCTTGAGATCATGACCTGAGCCTATCAAGGGTCAGACACTTAACTGACTGAGCCACCCAGGCACGCCCAGATAATTGATTTTAAATAACTTATGATTAAAGTGCTCTTTAAAATGAAGAAAAGATGGAAAATTTCATCAGAGAATAGGAATCTAAAGTAAATTTCCAAAACTGACAAAAATGTTATATCTGACAGTAAAATTTAACTTATTGGTTTAATAGAAGATTAGACAAAGCAGAACAGATGATTAATAGATGGAAAAACAGATCAGTAAAAAATATCAAGATTGAGAGACCAAAAGAAAAAAAAAAGGTGAAAAACAAGGGAAAAAAAAAGATATGGGACATATATCGAACACAACACTATCCAATAGAAATATAATGGAGGCATCAAATGTAAAAAAAGATTTTTCCAGAAATACAAAATCTGAAAAATTTCCTCACAAGAATACCTGCACTATAGGGAATGTTAAAGGACATTCTTCAGGCAGAGGGGAAATAATATCAAAGAAATATCAATCTATAAAAATAAAAAATCAGAAATGTTGTCTGAATGATATGGATTGAATATGTACCCCCTAAAATTCATTTATTGATATCAAATCCCAATGTGATGATATTTGGAGGTGGGACCGTTTGGTGGTGATTAAGTCAGGAGAATGAAACCCTTATCAATGGGATTAGTGCCCTTATAAGAATAGGCCAGGAAATAGCTTGCTCTTTTTCTGCCATGTGAAGAGAAAGGAGAATTCAGCTATCTGCAACCCAGAAGAATGTTCTTACCAAAACCCAACCATGCTGGCACCCTGATCTCAGACTTCCAGCCTCCAGACTGAGAAATACATTTCTATTGTTTGTAAGTCACCCAGTCTATGGTAGTTGGTTCTATCAGCCTAAATTGACTAAGGTATAAGTGTAAATACATAGGATTTTAAAAAATATTTCATTTTCTATAAGGTAGTAGACTGCTTAAACAATGTAGTAGGGAAGTTGATAACATATGTAGATTTACAATGCATATAAACAAACCAAAAAGGCTAAGGGTGGGGAAATGGAAGTATATTGTTGTTAGTTTCTTACACTACACATGAATGCATATAACATCACTTGACATGAGACTGTGATTAAATAAAAATGTATATGATAGGGGTCCTTGGCTGGCTCATCTGTAGAGCATGCAACTCTTGATCTCTGGGTCATAAGTGTGAGCCCCATGTTGGGGGTAGAGATTATTTTAAAAAATAAACTTATTAAAAATACTATAGATATACTATAAATCATAAAGCAACCACTAAAATAACAAAGGGTTATAGCTAATAAAGCCAAAAAAGGAGAGAAAATGGAATCATAAAAAATATTCATTTAATCCAAAAGAAAGCAGGAAAAGAGGAAAAAGGAAATGAATCATAGCCAAGACAATTAAAAAACAAATAGCAAGGTGGTAGATTTCTGCCCACCATATTAATAATTATATTACAGGTGAAATGTGTAAATACCTCAATTACAGATCAGAAATTGTCAGATTGGATAAATAAAGCAAGACCCAAATATGCTTCTCATCAGAAACTTACTTTAAAGTATGTATAGTAGTATAAAGACACAAATAGGTTAAAATGTTGGAAAAAGACATTTCATGCTAAGCTTAATCAAGATAATGCTGTTGGGGCACCTGGGTGGCTCAGTCAGTTAGGTGTCTGCCTTCAGTTCAGGTCATGATCCCGATGTCCTGAGATTGAGCCCTGTGTCAGGTTCCCTGCTCAGCGGGGAGTCTGCTTCTCCCTCTCCCTCTACCCCTCCCCCCTGCTTGTGCTCCCTCTCTCTCTGTCTCTCAAATAAATAAATAAAATCTTTTTTTTTTAAAGATAATGCTGAAGTGGTTATATTAATATAAGACAAACTAAATTTCAAAGCAAAAATATTACCAGAAATAAAAGTTTTTCTGTAATAATAAGGAAGCCAATTCATCAAGAAGGTATAACAACCCAAAATACTTACACACTTACTAATGAAGCTTTAAAATACATAAAGCAAAAACTGATAGAACTGCAAGGAGAAACAGACAATTCCATAATTAGTCTCTCTCTAATTGACTGGACAAGTAGGCAGAAAATCAATAAGGCTACAGATGACTTGAATAATATTATCAACCATTCTGATCTAATTGACCTAATTTATAAAATATTGCAACCCAAAAACAGCCGAATTCACATTGTTTTCAACTGCATATGCACAATGTACCAACATATACCATACTCTGTGCCATAAAATAAGTCTCAATATATTTGAAATGGTTCAAGATGTGCAAAGTATGTTTTTTGATCACAATAGAATTTAATTAGCTTACAGGAAAAAAAAACTAAAAGAACCCCAAATATTTGGAAATGAAATGGCACACTTCTTTATAAACCACAGAACAAAGAAAAATTAAAGGGATTTTAGAAAGTCTTTTGAACTGAATGAAAATAAAAACATAAATTCTGGTTTCAGTTCTGACATGTAAACAGCTTGGAAGATGTCACTCTCATCTTTACAACAGAAAAAACTGAACAAAACCAAAAGCAATGACTCTTCTTGGGCTCCTCAGAGAACAGAGATCAAAGGACAAGCTGCCATTCCAAAACTGGGGAGAAAAGCCAATGCAGGGAATCACAGCTGAGGTATACACACCTGGAGCAGACTTGCTGGAGTCATAACCTGGTAGGAACACATCATGGTAATTTTGATGAATTGCTGGAAGCTGAGTGTGGACTGGTGTGAGAGGGAAAACTCCTGGCTGCTTCAGTCTTGCAGAAACCCTAAAGTTTACCTCTAGGAACTCCATCAGATTCTCACAGTCACAAAGTCCCTTTTGTGACTTTGGAAGGGGAAGGGGAAGATTCTTTATTGTGACATATTCCCCAAGAGGGCTCTATAACATAGCACTGCCTTCCAAGGAGCAGAAAAACTATATCCATCTTGCCTTATCTCAGATGGAGAAAATAATTTTTCCCATTTCAACTCCCACTTGCCTTTCTGTTTCGCCAAAGCCACGTGGAAGGGGAAGGGGGAATTATACCTCTGAAGAAACACTTGTGAACATCCATAGCCCAGATAAACAGGTCCACTAAAAGGCTGAAAATAACCCATAAGATTATAAAATGCTTTCCCTCGCCCATACGTTGCTACCACACTGACAGAGCTTCAGTATAACAGTGCAGTACAGTTGAGCTAGCAGCCAGATGCAGACGTCTCTGAGAAGGAGCCCTTACGGAAGGATGCAAAGAAGGGAGAGAGGGAGAAAGGAAAAAAAGGAAGAACTTTAATAATAAAACCAGATAGATATTACAAGAAAGGGAAAATACAGACTGATAACTCTCATGAGCACGGATGCAAAATTCTAAACTAATCATTAGCAAATCAAATCCAACAATGGGTAAAAATATTTATACACCACAAACAAGTAGGGTTTATTGCAGTTATGAAAGGCTGATTTCACAATAAAAAACCAATCAATGTAATCCATCATATCAACAGCCTAACGAAGAGAAATCATATGATCATGTCAACGGATGTAGAAAGAGTATTTGACAAAATCCAACAACCATTTTTGATAATAACTCTAAGCAAACTAGAAGTAGAGGGAAACTTTATCAACCTGATGAAGATTGTCTATGAAAACCCTGCAGCTAACATTATATTAAATGGAGAAAAAATGGATGCTTTCCCCCTGAGTTTGGAATCAATGCAAGGATGGTCTTTTCTCACCATTCCTATTATACATTGTAGTAGTGGTCTCAACTAGTGCAATAAGACAAAAAAAAAAAAAAAAACAAAACAAAAAAAACAGGTGTGTAGATTGAAAAGGAAGAAATAGAATCTTTATTCATAGATGACCTAGTAGTTCATGTAGAAAATCCCAAGGAATCTACAAAATAACTCTTGGCAATAGTAAGCAAGTATGGCACGTGAAACAAGGCTAATATACTAAAGTCAATTGCTTTCCTGTATGCCAGTAATGAACAATTGGAATTTAAAATTAAAAAAAATATTATTGAAAGTAGCATCAAAAAATGGAATACTTATATGAATCTAAACAGGATCTACATGTGGAAAACTACAAAGCTCTGATGAAATAAATCAATATCTAATCAAATGGAGAGATATTTTATATTCATGAATTGGAAGACCCAATATTCCTTTATATATTTTGAGGCTCTGTAGAAAGATACATATATGTTTATAATCATTATATATTCTTGATGGAATAACCCTTTTGTCAATAATGTCCTTTGTTTCTGTTTTTTTTTAGATACTTTATTTATTTTTATTTTTTTTATTTTTTTAGAGAGAGAGTGTCTGCATGTGCAAGTGGGGCAGGAGGGGAAGAAGGAGAGGGAGAGAGAGAGTCTTAAGCTGCTCAGTGAGGAACCCCACATGGGGCTAGATCTCACGACCCTGAGATTATAACCTGAGCCAAAATCAAGAGTGGGATGCTTAACTGACTGAACCACCCAGGAGCCCCATATCCTTTGTTTCTTGTAATAACTTTTTACAAAGTCTATTTTGTCTGATATTAATATAGCTACCCCAGCTCTCATTTACTCTTTGCATGGAATATACATATATATTTCAAAGATTTTATTTATTTATTTGAGAGAGAGAGAGAGTGCATGAGCAGGGCAGAGGGGTAGAGGGAGAGGGAGAAGCAGACTTCCCACTGAACTGGGACCCCAATGTGGGGCTGGATCCCAGGACCCTGAGATCATGATCTGAGCCTGAAGGCTGACACTTAACTGACTGAGCTACCCAGGCACCCCTGCATGGAATATATTTTAAAACAATTTCACTTTAAACTTATTTGCATCTCTTATAGACAACATTTAGTTTATGTGTTTTTTCAAAATTCTTTCTGCCAATCTTTTGATTGGTGAGTTCCATATGTGTACATTTAAAGTAGTTACCGATAAGAAAGAACTGACTTCTCTCATTATACGAATTATATTATTTTATCTTTTTTCCCCTCATTTTCACTGTTACCACCTTTTGTGTTTGATTGATTTTTTCCTATTATATCTTTTTATTCCTTTCTCATTTCCTATTCTGTATATATTTCAGTTATTTCTTAGTGTTTACCCTGGGTATTACAATTAACATCTTAAATTTATAACAATCTAGTTTGAATGAATACCAACTTAAATGATATGCAAAAACTCTACACCTATACAACTCTGCCCCCCCTTATATTGTTATTTTTTACAAATTACATTGCTATATATTGTGTGCCCATTAACATAGATTTATAATTGTTTCATGCATGTTCAGTTTGAATAATATAGGCATAAAAATGAGTAACACGTCAAATATAATGCTAGGTGTTACATTTACCTATGTAGTTACGTTTACCTGTGTTTTTTATTTTCTTATTTTTTCATATGGCTTCAAGTTACTGTCTAGGGTCCTTTCATTTTAGCTTAAAGAATTCCCTTTAGCATTTCTTGTAGGGCAGAACTATAAAAGTGATGAACTCCTTCAGCTTTAGTTTATCTGAAAATTTATTAATATCTTCCTCATTTTGGAAGAATGGTTTTGCTGTATATACAATTATTCACTGAAAGGTGTTTTTTCATTCTTTCTTCCATCACTTTAATATGTCATTGCACTGCCTTCTGACTTCCATGGTTTTTGATGAGAAATTGACTGTTAATTGTATTGAAGATCCCTTGCACATGGTGAATTTTATCTATTTTACTTCTTTGAAGATTCTCTCTGTCTTTGATTTCTGACAGTTTGATTATAATGTGTCTCAGTGTGGATCTCTTTCAGTTTATCTTGCTTAGAGGTTATTGAGATTCCTGGATGTGTAGATTCATGTCATTCATCCTACTGGAGAAATTTGGGGCCATTATTTCTTCAAATATACTTTATATTTCTTTCTCTCCTCTTCTGGGACTCCCTTTAAGTGTATGTTGTAACACTTTATGGTGCCCCTTATCTCCTTAGGTCTGATCTAGTAAGTCCAATATCCAGCTTTTGTCAGGGAGAGTTCTATGAATATTTTTCCTTGCAAATGGGCCACACTTTATTTCTTTGCATGCATAGTACCTTTTTGTTAAAGACTGAACATTTTGAGAGTCATAATACAGTAATTCTGGAAACCAGATCCTCCCCGCTCCCCCAGGTTTTATTGTTGCTGCTTCTTGTGAGTTGTAATTGCTTAGTGGCTTTTCTAAACTATTTTTTGAGACTGGATTATTTGCTATGTGTGGTCACTCAAGTCTCTTAATGGTGAACTAGTGATTTTTAGAGATTTTCTTAAAAACATGGAGCCACCACCACCCACCCCTGGGCCAAATAAATAAGGAAAAACATTACTATTTTGGTCTTTGCAGATTATCTTTGTATTAGGGCACTTCTTCACAATGCTAAGCCAGGCCATTTACAATTCTACCTCAGCCTTTACTTCCTGCTTGATGGAACCTGACAGTCAGCCAGAGTTGAAAGCTTGGAGTCTTCTCATTCTTTTCTGAGCACGTGTCCAGCTCTGGACATATATGTAGCCTTCTAGATTTTTTATTATGTTTGTGTTTCCAAACACACCTACAAAATTCCTGAAAATTTAAAAATTGGCTTATGTGACTTGCTGTTTTCTGGTATGAACTGGCTTAAGGACACCCCTGATTTAGTGTTCCCAGGAATAAAAATGTAAAGAAAGCAGAAGGGAAAGAAATCAAGCAGGGGCATCTTTCAGACAAAGTTCCAGCTTCAGCTTAACTTTGCAGGGATGCTCAGGAGTGGAAATTATGCCATGGGGTTTCTTACAGGTTGTGGAAAGGGAACTGGGCTTCCAAAGTCCCACATGAATCAGTTTTTAGCTAAGGGCTCCTTTGGGGATATAAACTCCCAGGCACTTTTGGCTCTCTACTTATGGGACAAAGGGGATCCAGAAGTCTGAAGGTAGTCTTCTCAAGAGAATTGCAAGAACGGGTTCTTAGAAACAAAAGAGTAACAAAACCAGGGAGGGGGACCCATAAATAATAAAGGAGAATTATGGGGATCTGGGTGGAGTATGGACATGTCCATAGAGTCCATTCCTTACACTAGTCTGATCCACTTACATCACATTAATTTCACTCTATCCTATTATAGCTTTTTAAAGGTGTTGGGAAGAGAAAAAGGAAAACATTAAAATAGGGGAGTTTGTAGGATGAGCCATAGCTCCCACTGCTGTAGTTGATCAGAACATCATAATTTACAGTCTTCTACTAACTCTTCTAGATTCTACTCACTATTACCACTTCTGCTGGTCTAGATGGTTTGTTTGTTGAGATGATCCCTTTATCCTTGAGGGGCTTTAGACCCTGGGTCTGTGCTTTTATCAGAGTGCAGTTAGGCTAATTGCTTTTTTGTAGTCAAACCTGGATATGGAGGCCCCAAGATCTCTTGGGCTCCAAATGCATTCCTCTCTTCCTATATTATGTAGAGCAATCCCATTTTTCATGATGATTAGGATATTACCCCACCAGTAGAGTAATTTATTTCTTTGCCTAGTCTACCGGTGTGAGAAGCCCAATATGACCATGCAGCAGTTATAGCTCTGTATTAATGGAATTCTTACTGTTAAATCATTCCTTCTCTGGGATACAAGCCTTCTAGATCTGTAGAACCTAAAATTGTTGGGGAGGAAAAATAATTACCATACAACAGTCATTGGTTTAAGTTGTTGGTGATGGATAGTACCATAAACTTGTTACACATTATCTGTCAATATTCAGGCTAACAGCTTCGAGATGATGTGTTATATAATATGACCAGTGGATCCTGTGGTTATATGTCCATTGTAGTTCTCTGTGCTATAAAGTGGGCCACTTGGTCTGGGACAATGTCATTGCATGATCCCATGGCGGTGGTTAAATAAATAGTCTGTGAGCCTCTGGACAGTGAGACATATGGACAAGAAAAGTGAACCCATACCCAATGTACAAGACAGTTCTAATCAAGAAAATTCTTATTTTCAGGATGTAGATAGACTGGTGTAATCATCTTGCCGCTAAGAAGATGGGTGGTCTCTTTAAGGGATGGAGTTACATTAAGGGCTAAATGTTTATTGCTGCGGCCACCAGGCCAAATATTCAATAGCTAGATCAGTCTTGGTAAGATGAAACCCATACCTCTGGGCTCATGCATAGTCTATCATTATGACTACTCAATTCATGGCCCCATTATGCATACATTAGAACAGCTGAGGATAGAGGCTGGTTTATAGCTATCGAATAAATCATCCTGTCAACCAAGCCATTTAGTGTTTCTCCTGCAAGTGGATGTTCTCTGGTGGACCTGAATCTGTGATACACAGATCCTCATGCTTTGTGCCTACTCCTGCAGCACCATACCTATGCATTTCCCGGGGTGGTAAGGATGATCTTGTCAATAAATGGTGCTGGGGCAACAGCATATCTCTAATAAATGATTGATTGTCTAAAACTAAAATAATAAAGTGTCTTTCATTTTTAATATATGCAAAAGTAAAATGCCTGACAACAATAGCACAAAGGATGAGAGGAAATGGAAATATCTTCATGTAAGTTCTTACATCATAAGAGATGTTATATACTATTATGAGAAGATAGAGTATAAGATAAAGATGCACATTTTAAACTTTAATCACTAAACTATAAAACAAAGAGGAATTACTAATAAACCAATAATGAAGGTAAAAAGGAGACATGACAAATAGTAAATTAACTCAAAGGAATGCATGAGAAAATAGAAAGGGAACAAAGAACAGCTGTAAGAAATATAAAACAGGTAACAAGATGGCAGATTGAACCCAAACACTTAATAACTGCATTAAATGGAGATGTCTTAAATACCTCAAATAAAAGGTAGATATTGTCAGACTGAATTAATAAGCATGATTTAACTATGTACTCTTTAAAATAAATACGCTTTACAGGTAACGATAGACATATGTTAGAAATCAAGGAACGCAGTAAGACATACAGCACGCAAACACTAATCAAAAGAAAGTTGCGCGTTCCTGCCATAGGGCCTTTACACTCATTGTGTCCCCTGCCTAGAAGTCTCATCATGAAAATCCCCATGGCCAACCATCTCACTCCTTTGAAATCTTCTCCCAAATATCATCTCAGTGAGGACAACTCTGGACACCCCTTTGTTAAAAAGTGGAAACCTAACCACCATCTCCCCCCTCTCCACAGTTATATTCTCAATTCATTTACCCTACTCTATTGTTATTTTCTATAGGGCTGATCACCATCTAACATACTATTTGCTCATTTATTATGATGATTGTTTATTGTTTGTCTCTCCCCACAGGACATAAGCTCTGTAAGGCCAAAAGTCTTTGTTTTGTTCACTAATGTTATCCCCATGCCTACAATAGTGTCTGATGCACAGACAATCAACTAGTATTTGTTAAATCCATGCTGAATTAAAGTAAAACGAATGTGACTGAGGGTTCTAGAGGGAAAGGGGGTGGGCGGATGGGTTAGCCTGGTGATGGGTATTAAAGAGGGCACTTTCTGCACGGAGCACTGGGTGTTATGCACAAACAATGAATCATGGAACACTCCATCAAAAACTAATGATGTAATGTATGGCGATTAACATAACAATAAAAAATTTTAAAAAAAGAATAAAGTAAAATGAATGCGAATGGGATAAAAAAAAAGTTGAAGTGACTATATAAATTCGGATGAAAACTTCAGGAAGAGATAATGACCAGGAATAAAGAAAAACATTATGTAATGATAAAGAAGCTAAGATATCAAGAGGACATAATAATCTTAAATGTGTAAGTACCTAATAGAGAGCCTCAAAATACATGAAATAAAGCCTTATACAACTGAAAGGAGAAACAGGCATTGTGTAAAACTATAGTTAGAGATTTTAGCTCCTTTCCCAGTAATGTATAGAATAAGGAGACAAAATCAGTGAAGAGAAGGAAGACTTGAATAACCTGACAGAACACTCCAGTATGAGCTATAACCACAATGAGATACAACTACGCACCAACTAGAATGGCAAAATTAAAAATGAAACAAAGCAAAGTCTTGCCAAAAGTTGTTGGTGAGGATGTTGAAGCGGTTAAAACTCTTATTTACTGCTGCTGGGAATGCAACATGGCACAATCCATCTGGAATTCACTTTGACATGTTATTCTTATAAAGTTAAATGTAGATATAACCAAGGACACAGGAGTCTCACACCTATTTTTTTACCCAAGAAAATAAAAATGGGTGTCCACATAAAGACTTGTATATGGTTTTTCATAACAGCCTTATTCAAAATAACCCAAAGCTGGAATAGCAAAGATGTCCAACAGGAAGTGAAGAGATAAAAAATTGTGGTATATGGATTGGAGTGTCCTTTGACCATAAAATAACACAGAGTACTGATACATACATACAACAACATACATACAATATACGTACAACACCATACATACAACACCATATAATAACATACAACAACATAGATGGACTTCAAAAATGTTATGCTGAGCTGGAGAAGTCAGACAAAAAAAGATGGCATACTCTATATTTCCATTTACATGAAACTCTAGACAAGACCCAGCAATGTGACAGAAGTGGATCGATGTGCCGCTGGGCACGGGGGTACCACAGGGGAATGTGGGCAAAGGGGAACGAGAAAATATTTTTGGTGTGATGAAATGTCCTGTATTTAGATGAAGTTGATGTTCACATGAGTATATGTATTTTCATAAATTGTTGAACTGCACACTTAAAATCGGTACATTTTATTGACTACAAATTAAACCTCAGTAAAAAGAAAAGCAAACATTCATCTGGAATAGAATATAAATCACACAAGAGGGCATTATATAATCAAGAGTATAAACAATCACAACTACACGTAACAATAGGGATAAGTCCCATACACAAAATATTGAGAGATAAAAGCCAGACATTGAAGAGTGTGTGTTCAATGATTTCAGTGATATAAAGTTCAAAACATTGAAACTGAATCTCTGCTGTTGGATGTTAGAATGGTGTTAACCTTTGAGCAGTGGGTGGTAATAGGAAGGGAGCCCAAGGAGGATCTGGGTTGTTGGCAATGTTCTATTTCTTTTTTTTTAAAGATTTATTTTAGAGTGGGGAGAGGGGCAGAGGGAGAGGGCGAGAGAGAATCTCCAGCAGACTCCCTGCTGAGCACAGAGCCTGAAACGGGACTTGATCTCAAGACCCTGATCTCACGGCCCTGAGATCATGACTTGAGCCAAAGTCAAAGGTGCCCGGGTAATGTTCTATTTCTTAATTTACAGTGTCAAATGCTGGCATAAAGCAAAGTATGGTTAAAGTGTTATTGAGAAGGCAGAACAGCAGGAAAGCACAAGCATTGCTGATGGAAATGCAAATCGGTTTAGCCATTCCTGAAACCTTTGTTAGTTTCTAAAAAGTTACCATACACTTACCAGGTGACCCAGACAACCCACTTCTGGATATGCATCCCAGAAAAATGAAACTTATGTTAAATCAAAAACTATCCATGTATGTTAACTAACTGGAATTTAAATAAAAACCAAAAAATAAAACCTCTCCATGAATATTTATAGCAGTATTAGTCATTGTTGCCCATCCCTGGAAACAACCCCCATGTCTTTCAGAGGATGAAAGGATAAGCAATCTGTGTTACATCCACACAATGGACTACAACTCAGGACTCAATAAGAACGAACTCTCGATACATGTGACCATATAAATAAATCTTAAGGGAACTGTACTAAGTCAAGTTTTCTCAAAATCATGGCTCTTAACTTTTCTGGAGGCTGGATGATTTGCTATGGGCCTATCTGGTGTGTTGTAGGCTTTTCAAGCACATTGCTGGCAATCCCACCCCTATACATAGGAGGCAGTAACGTTTTCCCTTTCCAACTCATAACAATTAAAAATGTCTGCAGACATGGCTGAATGTCCTGATTGAGAATCATGTTCACCCTTTTGACTGAGTGAAAGAATGTAGTCTTAAAAGATTACATATTGTATGATTCCATTTATATGACATTCTGGAAAAGTGAAAAATATAAGAACAGAGACCTGATCAGTGGTTGCCAAGGGTTAAATGTGGGGAGAGTCTGAACACAAAGAGGCAGAACAGGGGTATTCTTTGGGGTGTTGGAATTGTCATGTATCCACTGAGAAATGCTGATCTGTGCCTCCATAGATAATAAATATATAACAATAAGTATATCATTGCTAAATATAGTAGAGTACATAATTTTAAAAATTGAAGAAGTGAAATCAAACTAAACAAAAGCAAGTATGGTATAAACGGAAAAGAATATTTTGACTTGCCAATCACGGGGTGATCTTGGCAGAAGGGTTTTCAGTGAGGGTCAGAAGAGAGGCAAGGAGGAGTCATTTTTGTAGGATGCCCCATGAGTTCAAGTTAAGGAGACTGGAAGTCACAGGGCCCGCCCTGTTAGAAGTGCATGGTATGGTCCTTGACTCTTGCTCTATGGGGAGGCTGTAGAGGAAAAGCAGAGACATAAGCCAACATTCCTAATAAGGCTGAACACAGAATGCAGCAGGTAAATTCCCTTATGCTAAAGAGGGCCAGGCCCAGTGTGAAACCTGGGTAAACTCACTGGGGACATTCCCCATGGCAGAGGTATCCAGAAGAGTTCATCCTGTGCCCAGAGTGCACCGTGTGTCCTAGCGTCTTACAGGAGGCTGGTGTGCAGCCACACTGGGGGACTCTAAGATAGAGCTACTGGGCTGGGGGTTCCTGAGTTGCACTCTTCAGAGGTACACCCTTACACTGTCTCACCAGAGCCCACAACTCCTATTTTGGGGTTCTCTCCACTGAGTCACTTGGAGTATTTCGATGCCCTGCACTCTAAATTTTGCAGTGGCTAAAATTGTTCTTGGAGCTCCTCTGTTCTGCTATCTGGACAGTAGTCATGTCTGTTCCAGGGACCTTCTAAAGGATCCCACCAGACAAATTGAGTTGCGATGACCTTTTCCAAGACCACAAAGTGTGGGCATATCTGATCTCCTGGGAGCAGAGTATGGTCTCTGGATTATTTGATTTCATAGGTTCATCATGTTCTGTTCTCCATTTATTTTCTAGGAGACCACCTGGAGATGCATAGGGCAGATGATACGCAGATTGGAACACGGAACAAGGAGGTGAAAAACAGACTGTATCTTGCAGAGAATGGAGATGTCAAAGGTCAACTAGATCTTTGGTCAAAGGGCTGGAGGTCAAAAATTAGGTTGAGTTATGGAACAAGGCAAGTATGAGGAGCAATGGGAAATGAATATGTGGTATGGTCCGCATGAGCAAAAGGAGAAACAAGCAGTTTATTTTATTTTTTTTTAAAAGATTTTATTTATTTGACAGAGAGAGACACAGCGAGGGAGGGAACACAAGGAGGGGGAGAGAGAGAGGGAGAAGCAGGCTTCCCACCGAGCAGGGAGCCCGATGCGGGGCTCGATCCCAGGACCCTGGGATCATGACCTGAGCCGAAGGCAGACGCTTAATGACTGAGTCACCCAGGCACCCCAAAACAAGCAGTTTAAAGTTTGGTATTGAGACCTAGAAAACCCAGACTAAAGGTAAGCCAAGGTTTGTCATCACAAGAAGGGGAGAACTACACAGGCAGGAAACAGAACTCAAATGAATTTCAAAGGAGAGAAAGTCACCACTTAACCCAGGCAGATTTTTGACCCAGAGCCTTGCTGTGTAAATGGAATTCTATTTCCCAGGGACCTCTGAAGCCAGGACTGCTCAGAACATTCACTTGCTTTTGCAATTGGAACATTAGAAGTTTACATCAAGATGGCAGGGACTCTTGTAACTTTCTGTAAATTCCTAAGACCCAGGGGATTCATAGGACAGCTAGAGCATATATGAAAACGCACTGAGCCTTTCCTTTTTCCTTCAGCTTAATACTTGTGAGCCCAAACAATCCAGATTTCAAAAAATATTCAAAATTGCTATTTCCTTTAGAACATATTCAGGACATAGGCTGAGGTCTTAGGAAATACAGAAATGAGTAAGCTGTCACTCGACATGTAAAAGATGTATCTTTAGTGTAAAGCTTTTATTGTTGGTTTGGGAGGAATGGGAAGATGTGATAGAAATAAAATGGAATTGGACTCTGAGTAGTCAAAGTCACTAACACTTTGGGGGCCAAGGGAGGGGGGTAAGATCACGGTGCAGTCCTTACAAATAATTTAATATTTGCCCTGGCCATTGGGGCATAACCCATTGCTTTTTAAAAGGACCACAGGGTTCCTTATCTCTCTGTCTTTGTACTTTGGTGGATCCCCATAAACAAATGTGTATTTATCTTGCAAGCCTCAGCACAAACTCAACCCCAAACCCCTCCTGACTTCTGACTGCTCACTACTGTGTTGAGCACACGTTTTCCCCGGTGCTTACACTCCTTCCCTGTTCGTCTCCCACCACATGTGCAAGGACAATGGCTATGTCCACTCTCCCTTGGCTGACAGGGTTTAGTACCTGAAACACATGTTCAGTAGTGGTCTGTCCCATTAACGCATGACCCGGTGGCCTTCAATCAGAGAGGACTGGCTTCAGTCTAGGCCTCAGCACTTACAAGTGTGTGACAGCGAATTCTCTCCAACTTATTAAACCTCTGTTTCTTCTCACACAGGAAGAGAACACAGGATCCTTTGTGAGGACAAAATGGAAGGACTTGTGCAAAGCACTCAGCCCAATTCATCAAAGTAGAGAGAAAATACAACAAACTTTCATGGATCTATCAACTAGCTTGGTTGAATTTAGATTATTTTCAAGATCTGTTTTAAAAATCTGTGGTTCCCAAACTGTGTGCCACAGGGAACTCATAGGAATGCCATCGTATGTTTTTAGTTTTCAAGGGACACATGGGGACATTGGACACCTCACAACCATTACTATCAAAATTTTTGGACTCTAAATACTTAATAAAGGGAACCTTTAGACATTTCTTTCAGCTTGGGTAGCATCACAAAAGAATGGAGATAATAAAGGTGCTATGAACCAAGAAAATTGGGAATCTCTGCTTTAGAAATTTTTTTTTTAAATAAAACATTACAATTGTAGCTATAGCCTCTGTGGGTTTGTACCTCTCTCTTCCCATTTAAAGGAACTACAAATCTGAAATTTGAAAATTGACACTTTCTTTTTTTAAAAAGATTTTATTTATCCATTTGAGAGAGAGAGAGAGTGCGAGCACACACAAGCGGGGGGAGAGGCAGAGGGAGAGAGAGAAGCAGACTCGCCGCTGAGCAGGGAGCCCAACACAGGGCTCCATTGATCCGAGGATCCTGAGATCATTATTTGAACTGAAGGCAGAAGCTTAACTGACTGAGCCACCCAGGTGCCTCTGATAACTTACACTTTTATTAATATTTTTATGTTTTCATTGCACATTTTCTTCCATGTGCATAAATCATATTATTTTTGTATGTTTGGCGCTTGACATAAATAGTGTCAGGTACATTATCTTTCCTGAACTTGCTTTTTTTCTACCATGCACTGATACACACTCTCTTAATTGGTATTACTTTATAATAAATATGAATATCTGGTAGGGTGAGTCTCTCTACCTTGTTCTATTTCAGAATTATGTGGGGTTTTTTTGTTTGTTTGTTTGTTACCAGGGTTTTTTTTTTTTTTTTTGCCTTATGTTTCCCATATACATTGTAGAATGAGCATTTTGAGTTCTACCTAAAACCGATTGGATTTTGATTAGAATTGCATGAAATTTATATACTAATTTGAAAATAATTGGCATCTTTATGAAAGCATGTCTTCCAATCCAAGAGCTTGCTTAATTTCTTTACTCTGCATCATTCAATAAAATCTGTTTTCCCTCCGTAGAAGCTAGCTCATCATTTTTTAGAGCTGTTTCTGCCTTTTCCTACTGCACTGGACTCATCTTTGCCTTGTTCCTGACTTGCAAAATAATGGCTCTACATTTCACTATTAAACATAAAGTAGTTTGTAGTGTTGAATGAGATAATATTTATAAGTTAAGGTTTAGCTTTCTATGCTTTGTGTGTGCATATGTGTATATGCAAATCTTAGATGGATACTGGATTTTAATAAATTCTTGTTTTATGTACATTTGGGTACTTTAGAAAGTTCTTATCCTTTAAATTAGTTTGTGTGATGAATTGCATTTATGGTTTTTTCTTGTCTTAAATCATCCAGGATGGCTCATGATAAATCAACCTTGATCATAATGGTTTTAAAAATAATCAAGTGGTAACTTCTGTTTGCTACTATTTATTCAGGATTTTTGAGTTTACTTTCATGAGAGAGATTGCATAATACATTTTGTGCTGTTCTTTTTCAGTCTGGTGTCAAAGTCATTATTAACTTCAGAAAGGGAGTTAAGGAGGCTCACTTCATTTCTTCTACTTTCTGAAATATGATGTATAAATGCGGATAATGTATTTCTTCATTTTTGCAAAAATTAGCTCCTAAGACATCTGACCCGAGTCAATTCAGGAAATAGACTGTCATTTACTGATTCTAAAAAAAATATTGTAATGGTTAAACATCAATTCTGGTTTCTGGTTCTTCTTGAAATACAATTTTTGTTAAGTTACTTGTGCAATTAGAAAATTAGATAAATATAATCAGAACTAAATAATTTCTAGAAAATGATCCATATATCTCTGTTTTTAATTAGTTGGTGTAAATTCATTCATGATTTTCTCTTACCATTATCTACACTGTATCTCTAATCGTGACCCTTTGAGTTCCTAATATTTATTAATGCCTTTTCTTTCTTTTCTTGCTCAACCACATCAGAATTTTCCATTTTATTAATTAAAGCAAAGGAAGCATTTTCCCTTTTTTTGAGTGATTTTCTTTGTGTTCTATTTTATTAACTTGTGCTTATGTATTTTTTCTTCCTTCTGACTTCTTCGGGAACCGTATCCTTATTAAGAATTTTCTTGGAGGTGGACACTTAGCTCATTTAACCTTCTTTCCCAACATAAAGATTTAAGGCTCTAGCTTTAGGGACATTCCCACAACTTTTCCCAGGATCCTGAGATCATGACCCGAGCCAAAACCAAGAGTCAGAGGGTTAACCAATTGAACCACCCAGGAGCCCCCCCGCCCTGCCCACAAATTCTGATATGAGGTATTCTTACTATTGTCCAATTCTCAAGAATTGCTTAATTTCCATGATGGATTCTTTGGCCCATGAGTTATTTAGATGTGTTTCATGTTCCCATGTGAATGGGTTCTTCTGGTTATTATGCTCCCATTCTCTGACTTAACTGTTATCAGACTTCTGGGTCTGTATAATATTAAAGCTAAATTAACTGCTACAATGTCCTTTCTGGCCTAATACATGTGCTTAAAAGAAATGCTGCCTCTTCACATCTTATGTTATTTTTTCTCAAATGGTTTGTGCATTCTCGTCTTGTTGGTTTTAAGATCTCCTTATACAGTTTAGATGATAACACTCTGTGCTATCTGGGTTGCAAACATATTTTTCAAAATTTATAATTTTCTATTGACTTTACTGAAGTCATCTTTTACCATGCTATTTATAGAGTGAAATTTGCTTATCTTTTTTTTAATGCTTTGTAGGATTTCACATTGCGTGAGGACCCCACCACTTTAAATGCATATAGACTCCTATCTGTTCTTGTAGGATTTTTATACATTTCTTTCAGAGAAAGATCCAGGGCTGAGGAATAAATTCATGTAATTTTATTTATTAAATGACCTTTTATGAAAAATGCAAACATAAACACAAAATTTGATACAAAAGTGAGTATTTGTCCAAAGTGTGAAAAGAAATCACAACAGAAAAAAAATTTAATATGTTGACAAATATCTCAACTATGCCCCTAATCCAGAAAGATGGCATAATATTTTTTATGAAATGACCGCTTAATACATGTCTGTAGTAGTGTTTTTATTTTCCTACATTTTTTGGCTTCATATTCTTTGATCACCTCACTATATAATTGCAATTGTATATTTTCCATAGAGAAAATAACAAGAAAAGTTAGCCTTTCCTTTAGTAGACTTGATCAAAAATTGTTTTGTTCTTGATAATTGGGATGTATCACACATACGAATTCAGACACCAACACATTCATTTTAAAACATTTCAAATAGGAAATCTGAAAAACAACACTTCACTCAATTCCCAAAAAGAAAAAATCCATGATGCCTTTGTATTGGTATAACACTGCATTCTCGAGTTGATTCTTGAGAGGGGAGAACTTCCATTTTGACTAAATACCAATGAGAATTCCATCTTCTATCATCAATTGTATATATTCGATCATTGGAAGGCTTTCCACACATTGATTTCTGGCCCTGTACTCTCCAAACCTTGTTCCCCCCCACTACACCTGTTCTCCAGGTGCCGGGCGCAGTAGGACATGGTCATAATGTGGCGTGAGCTGAGGTTCTGTGTCTTGGTGAGAGAATGCTGAGTGGGGCGCTGTGATGGGTCAGAGAATGCTGAGTGGGTCAGTGCTAGCACCCTGGACGCTGATCCTACACTGCAACACTTATCCATAACTTAACACAGAATGATCGCCAACCACAGGCATCTACCCACCAGGCCAAAACTAAATGCATCCCTTATTCAATCTCCCCTCTGCCAGATCTCATAGACTCTGTATTTTTTCCAGTGCCATCTGATGACAGAGATGTAGGAAGGGAAGAATGGAAAGTGGGATAACCGACTCATCCCAGTTTGCCCGGGAGTTGGCCGATTTTAGCACTGAAAGTCCCATGTCCCGGGATCTCTCAGTCCTGGGCCCACAAGGAAAGCCTATTGCTCTAGGGGAGAAGAGACAGCGGTCTTAGCTGTTGGTGCTTAAAATAATTTTGTTTTGGGGCACCTGGGTGGCTCAGTCCTTTGGTCATCTGCCTTCGCTCAAGTCATGATCCCAGGGTCCTGGGATCGAGCCCCACCTCCGGCTCTCTGCTCAGTGGGGAGTCTGCTTCTCCCTCTCCTTCTGCCTGCTACTCTTTCTCTGTCTCTGTCAGATAAGTAAGTGAAATCTTAAAAATAAATAAATTAAATAAATTAACTTTGTTTTGCAAATTTTTGAAAACTTTGAGCCCATGGACACGGGGCTCGGCACTTCCTGGGGCATCAGAAGCGACCCATGCCAGTAAGAGGCTTTAGTTCAAGTCAGGGGCTAGAGATGAAGTTCTGGTAGCTTTCCAGTAAATTTGCTGAGTAGATCATTTAAGTCCTTAATCTATCTTTAATTTAAGTCTTTATCTGAAATTCATTGTCTACTTGCGTTCTTGACGTTTTCCCTAGTCTTCCTCCCTCTGGCCATAGTGCTCCTCGAGTGCTTTGTTATGTTTCTATGCCAACGTTCTGTGACTCAGGTACCACTTTTGGAGTCCCCATTTGTCAAAGAAGGGATGACGCAGTCTCCCCCTGGGGCTAGGAGAGTAGAAGCGGAGCGGTGTCCACCTCCCGCTGGGGCTTCCGCAGTGAGCTATGCCTCTGCTCCTGGAAGTTCCAGCCTTGGAAGCACAGAGCCACTGCCCCACTCAGCACGGCCGGGCATCTCCATATCGGGGAGCCCCGTGCATCTCCATATCAGGGAGCACCGGGCATCTCCGTCTCTGGGAGCATCGAACATCTCCATATCTGGGAGCACCAGGCATCTCCATATCTGGGAGCATCAGGCATCTCCATATCTGGGAGCACCAGACATCTCCGTATCTGGGAGCACTGAGCATCTCCATATCTGGGAGCACCGGGCATCTCCATATTGGGGAGGACCAAGCATCTCCATATCGGGGAGCACCGGGCATCTCCGTATCTGGGAGCACTAAGCATCTCAGTATTGGGAGCATCGAGCATCTCCATATCTGGGAGCACCAGGCATCTCCATATCTGGAAGCATTGAGCATCTCCATATCTGGGAGCACCGGGCATCTCCATATCGGTGAGTACCGGGCATCTCCATATCGGGGAGCACCGGGCATCTCCGTATCTGGGAGCACTAAGCATCTCCGTATCTGGGAGCATCGAGCATCTCCATATGTGGGAGTACCAGGCATCTCCATATCGGGGACCACCGGGCATCTCTGTATCTGGGAGCATTGAGCATCTCCATATCTGGGAGCACCAGGCATCTCCATATCTGGTAGCACCAGCCATCTCCATATCAGGAAGCACCGGGCATCTCCATATCTGGGAGCACCGGGCATCTCCGTATCCGGGAGCATCAGGCATCTCCGTATCCGGGATCATCGGGCATCTCCATATCAGGGAGCACCAGGCATCTCCGTATCTGGGAGCATCGGGCATCTCCGTATCAGGGAGCATCGGGCATCTCCGTATCAGGGAGCACCGGGCATCTCCATGTCAGGGAGCACCGGGCATCTCCATATCTGGGAGCACCGGGCATCTCCGTATCTGGGAGCATCAGGCATCTCCATACCCAGGAGCACAGCCCCTCCGGTCCCCCACCCATGCTGTGAAAGCCGCCCCAGGTCTCAGCACATCTTATTCCAAAGATCTGCCACTCTGCTCATCTTTACTACAGAAATCTCTGAGGCTCCTTTCCAGGATCTTACAGAGCCTGAAAAAAGAAGGCTCAGAGCAATTTGGTTTGGGTCTGATTTTCTGCTGTAAGTCCGGTAAAAAGCCTCAGCTGTGCCTAACTGTGGCCTTTTGCCCTGGGCGCGTGTGTGTATGTGTGTCCACAGACTTCTACACGTACGTGTGTACATATACAGTTGGCCCTTGCGTAACACAGGATTTAGGGGTGCTGACACCTGCACAAAAATCCCCGTACAGGGGCGCCTTGGGGGGAAGGGTAGAGTTGGTCGAGCAATGGACTCTTGGTTTGGCTCAGATCATGAGCTCATGGTCCTGGGATTGAGCCCCACGATGGGATCCACGGTCAGCGCAGAGTCTGCTTGGGATTTTTCCATCTCCCTCTGCCCCTCCCCCACCCCACATTATGTCTTTCTCTCTCTTTCAAATAAATAAATACATTTTAAAGAAAATCCGTGAATAACGTTTGACTCCCCAGAAACTTAACTGCAAATACCCTACTGTTGATCAGAAGACTTACCAATAGTATAAACAGTCGATTCAAGCATATTGTATATATACAGTATATAATATTGCAGATATTATATACTGTATTCTTACAATGAAATTAGCTAAAGAGAATGTTATTTCAAACTTATAAGGAAGGGAAAATATATCTGTAGTATATTTACAGTCCTATACTTATCGAAAAAGATCCACATGGAAGTGGACCCTCACAATTCAAACCTGTGTTGTTCAAGGGTTACCTGTATATAAAACATTATGATACTATACAAACGTATATAAAATACATGTGTACCCATGATTGGATCAATAAATGACATGATGCTGGACAACAGAAATAATTACCTACATATATTTACATTATTTATGTATATTACCCTGCCTTCTTCAACAAAGCATTTGCATAGCTTGCCTTAATTTTACCTCAGATTTAAGAAGATTCATCTATTCTTTTTTTAAAAGATTTTATTTATTTATTTGACAGAGATAGAAAGAGGGAGATAGAGCACAAGCAGGGGGAGCGGCAGGCAGAGGGAGAGGGAGAAGGAGGCTCCCCGCTGAGCAAGGAGCCCGATGCGGGGCTCGATCCCAGCACCCTGGGATCATGACCTGAGCTGAAGGCAGACGCTTAACCGACTGAGCCACCCACATGTCCTGAAGATTCATCTCTTCTAATGCAAACAAAAGGATATTTCTCAAAAAAAAGGAACAGTCATCTCCTGCTGTTGTCTCTAACTCATTTCTGTTTGTTAAATGCCGGCAGGATAACTGTGGATGCACGAAGTGCTGTTGTCATTTCTGACATCTGAAACGTACAGGGTGTGGGTCCCCTCAGAAGAGCCTTCCGTGTGTTGCTTCAAGCACAGGAGACTATAAGCCTTACTGGAGATGCGGAGGCTGGAGATATCTTTCACACTTGGCACTTCTCAAAAGAGAGGCTGAAAATGTAAACTCAAAAGACAGACAAACCCCACTTGCTTACTTTCAAGAAGAACGGTATATATAAAACTAACCAATGAAGACACTAAGTCTAGATGTTATGACTGTATTTTCCAGGGCAATAAGATAAGAAGAGGACCTCTATGAGTTCAATTCTATAGTGTCTTGTGTGTACGTCTTAAGAGGTCTTTGGAACAGAAAGATCTTTGAACCTATGCTTCTCTATTTTAGTTTTTTGGGGAACCGGTATGGATGGTGTTTATTTTGGGAAATAGAGTAAATATTCCCAAGTTTGGAAGAGTCAGCCTATCAGAAGATGCAAACCCAACATTCCATTTCTAAAACAGGACACCTCAATCATCAGACCTCTTTCTCTGGGGAATGGCCAGCCAGCGTCTTCAGCAATTCTACCAGTCAGAGGAGAAATTTCCGTGACTTCCGTGGGCCATAAAAATCTGATACCGTCAGCAAACTGGAAGGCATTTCCAGTGAAGGTGGCTTCACATACAAAAGCAGCAGAACTGAGTACCACAAGCTCATGGCAAACCACCAGGACCCAGCCCTGCTCAGTGATGCTTATTCATCTGGGAGACGAATCCTAAATCTCAACTCCAAGCTGTGGGGCAAAGAAGGCACCCAGGGGAGACTTTCTGTGCACCTGAGCACTCAGAGACACGCTCCACTTGCAAACACGTGAAAGAACCTGAAAAAGTAACCTTTTTTAAAGTCTTTAAAACATGAGAGAGCTTATCAAGACAGGGAGGAATTGCTAAGCCAATATGACAGAGAAACTGCTTACATGGATAGGTACATCAACTGGGAAGAAAGGTTTGCCCTAAGGGTACTTGTCAAGCCCAGAAATTTTTAGATTTCCTTCTGACAGCCTAATGGGGCAAAGGGGATAGAAATGACAGGTTTGGCAAGGTCTTTTTATTACAGTAATGGAACTGTTCTAAAATAAGCTTATTGTGATGGCTATATAATTCTTTATATATGCTAAAAATTCGTGGACTTGTACACTTAAAATGGATGAATTGTATGATATGTGAATTGTATCTCAATAAAGGTTGGGGGGGAACTCAGTGAAGTGAGATCACTTTCTATTTGAGGGCAAAGTTAGGGGGAAACTGTCTTCTAGAAGCCGGCTGGCCTCCCCCTTCCCCACCCCAACTGATCTGCTCTGGTTGCCAGGCACATGTTTACCTAAGAGACAGAGCACCCTCCCCCCCAGGGTTCTGAGCCTTCAGTTGAGACCCATAGAACACTGGCCCTTGGAGGCAGAGCTGTGGAGCCCTACACAGCCATGGAGGGTCTGCTGCCTGCCATCAGATCCACTTTCCAGTTGGTCCTAGAGCCCCTGTGGGGTGCCCTGCTGGTGATTTCTGAAAGCTGGAGACATGTTTCAGTTCTCCATGAGTTTCCCTGGGAGATCCTGGCATATATTGTAATACTGGTTTTGACAGCGAAGAAACGACACATTTGGAGAAGTGTGAAGGTGCTAGGCAAAAGGTGTTTGGCCCACGCTAAAGTCTGTGGGAAACGTAGTGGGAATATGGGACCAATGACACAAGCTGATGATGCCCTAGGGCTGCCCGGGGTGGAGGCCAGTCTTCCCACATTACAAACCTTATGCTTCTCAGCAGTAAGTACTAACCGCTGTAGGCTGGCACTTCAGAACACCATTGACTTTCTGAAAATGGCGCAGAAGACCCAGCCTCCTAAACTTTCTCAAGTGACTGGTGATAGACCCATCTTAAGAACGTCAGAGAAGAATGGAAAACAACTTTGGAAGAAAATAATAGATGATTTGAATGGAAACACTGACGTTCTAGAGAGTCCAGAACTGCTCGCCCAAGAAATCGCGAGATGGAAGCAGAGACTCCAGGAAACGGAGCAGGAGAAAGAAAGGCTAGAGCAGTCGAACGCAGGAATGCAGCGGGCTCTGAAAGATAAAGTCAGCCAGTTAATACCACTGGGTGAAAACCTTCTGAAGGCCATCCCCTGGCCTTGTCTCCTTGGAGATCTCTTGGGTCACGTCAACTGGGAAGTCAAGCAAAAGAGGGAAGCAGAAAAGGACAATCAGCCCATCCATCGGTCAGAGGGTGATCTGAAGGGTGTCACTGACGATGCTGATTCCAATGTGTCCCTTCAAAGTGCTGAAGAGAAGAATGAGGAACTAGCCAGACAACTGTGGGAAGAAAAGCGAATCAATGAAGAGCTTATGGGACAAATCACAGATCTTCGAGCCAAGGAAGCCTCTTTGCAGACGGAAAATTCACAGCTTCAAAGTGAGATTCAGCAGTTGAAACGGAAGCTTCAAATTCTGCCTCAATTGTATCAAGAATACACCAGGGAACTTGAGAGAAAATCATTGGAGAAGGAAGCTCAGTGCTCAGACATTGAGAAGAATCTTTCCTACACGTGTGGAAACATGGAGTCCGCAACTCAGATTCGCAACTTATGCAAGAAGATGGCCGAAGACACCCGCAGAGAACTGGAAGAGAAGACCTCGCACTATCTAAAGGACATCCTCTTCAATGCGAATAAAGTCCAGGAGAGCTGGATGGCAGCTGTGCTTACCGAGCGAAAAGTCAAGGAGCTAAGGAAAGAAAATGATCACATCAGGCAAATGTTGGCCAAAGCGGAGTTCAACTTCCCGCCTTTCCCAAGTGGCCGTTTTGCTCCTGCTCCCCCACAGGCAGCCCACGGAGGCCCAGACGTGTCAGGGGGCCCCCTGGATCATCAGCATCCCCAGGAAGGAGAAGAGCCAGGCCGCGAGGGCCCACGCATCCAGGGACACCCGCAGGTTTGACTGAGCTCACCGCAACCCAGTCCTGAACTCCCACAACCACGGCATAACATCTGCATGTGTTTTCTGTCTTTGAAGTAGTTTTCACTTATCTCTTTTTGGTTTAGATACTGCTATTTAATTGATATTACAATTGCTTTTATTCAAGTAGATTTAGCATTATAGTTTTCAGATACTATTTCTCCAGTCAAGTGTCATTTCCTATAATTCTTACCAATATATTGTTTTCACATCACCAGACCCTCTAGAATTAGATAATATTAAGTATTGTATTTTGATTTAAATTAAAGATCCACAATTACTTTAACAACTATTGAAATTTGGCATGGATACAAACATTTAAAATAACATTTTTCTATGGCATGAGCATTTTTGTATGCCATTTTGATACTCACGAGCATGTATTAGAATTCTGTACGAGTAATTTAATATATATCTGAATAAATTTTGATTTAAAAAAATTGGAAAAAAAATCCCCTATTCCAACTTCATAATATTTTGATTAGACTAGCTTTAAATTCATAAATTAACTTATCGTAGTTTAAGGTTTACAATTTTTTTCTCCCGTTAACTTTTTTAAATGTTTTTCTTTTAAGATATTGTTTGCTCTTTAGACGTTTCTAAATTTTATGCAGTGAAAACAAAGGTTTTCCCTTGATGGCAAGCAAACACACATACACACACACCCCACCATGCCGATTACAAGGCACGCTGAGTCGGTATGTCAGGAACAGAGGATAATATAACAGTAAAGAAAGCTGCAAAATTTTAAAAAAATTTTAAAGAAAGAAAGAAAGAAACCATGCTCCCACAATTTGTATAATATACCTAACTCATATACACACAAAAGGAGAGTTGCCCAGAAAGTGAGGAAAAAGCAGGGGGAGACTCCCAGATGCTAACAACAGGGGAAGCTCTTCCCAGCTCTGGGACTGCCTGGAGCAAGAAGGGGGGTGCAAGTGGGGGGCTGTCCTCAAGGAAGACAAAGATTTGCTGCAGGTACACATGACAGCCACCAGAGGGCGGGGGAGCGCAGGCCAGGGGAGTGCATGGCAATAACTTGAAGAAGGACCAGCGCACTTGGGTCTATACAATCTAAAGTGTGTGTGTGTGTGTGTGTTACTGCATTAATTCATATCCGTTTATTTAGTACAAGCAGATCTCAGAGATCGTGCAGATTTAGTTCCAGGCCACCACAATAATGCAAATGCCACCATAAAGCAAATAATTCAATAATTAATATTTTTCTGGAAGTCATTTTTTTTCTGGTTTCCCAGTGCACACAAAAGTTATGTTTGTTACACTACACTGTCATCTAGTAAGTGTACAATAGCATTATCTCTAAAAAAATAAAAATTAAACCATGTTGAATTAAAAAATATTTTCTTGCTAATAAATGCTAACCGTCGTCTGAGCTTTTAGCACGTTGTAATCTTTCAGCTGATGGGAGGGTCTTGCTTCAGTATTTGCTGACTGATCAGGGTGGTGGTTGATAGAAAGCTGTGGCAATTTCTTCAAAGAAGACAACTACGAAGGTTGCCGCCTCAGCTGACCCTTCTTGTCACAAAAGACTTCGCTGTATCGGGCAGCGCTGTGGAGGGATGTGAAGAAATTGAGGCGCTGTTGGGTGGGAATGTGAAACAGCATAGCTGCTGCGGAAAACAGTGTGGAGGCTCCTCCAAAAATTAAAAAGAGAGATACCATATGATCCGGTAATCCCACTTCTGAATATGTATCGCCCAAAACTGAAATCAGGATCTGAAAGGGGTACCTGCACTTCTAGTTTCATAGAGCACTATTCTTAGTAGCCCACGAGAGAAAGCCATCCAAATGTCCACCAATGGATGGATGGATGGGCTCAGAGAATATGGTATGAATGAGTAAAGAAAATGTAACATTATTCTTAAAAGAGAAGGAAATTCGGTCACAGGCTACAATATGGATGAACCTTAAGGATAGTATCCTATGTAAAATAAGCCAGTCATACACACACACACACACACACACACACACACACACCAGATATTGTCTGCTGCCTCTTATATGAGATCTCTAAAGTTGGTGAAAAATAAAATAAAAAATAAAGCAGTCCAACTCCTACAAACAGAAAGTGGACCCGTGGCTGCCACGGGCTGAGGAGTGAAAGGAATGGGTGGTTATTGCCTGGGTGTAGAGTTTCAGATTTGCAAGATTAAAATTTCTAGCAATCTCTTGCTCAACTATGTGAATTTAGTTAATAATACAAAACTACCAAACTTAAAAAGAATTAAAAGGGTAGATTTCATGTCATGTGTTTTTTACCACAATTTGAAAAAAAAAAAGAAAAGGAAATGTGAGTTTTGGGATTTGAGTGGTGGGGAATTAGACTTGAGCTCTGTCTCCGACCAATGACTTCACCTCTCTACATTTTGGTTGAAGGAGTTGATCTAAATAATTTTTAAAGGTTCTACCCAGTTCTAAAATCTAATTGCTTTATAATTATAAAGAGAATATCTTAGTCATTGACTCTAAGACAAAGTCCTTTATAGTACAAAATGTTGACCTCCTTATCTTCCAAAAAATCCCTCTACTACACCTTGTCAATCGTATCAGACAGACAATCAATTCACATTGGATGCTCAGTGGTCAGCATCTCACTAAAGTAATTCATGCTGAAAACAACATGATAAGAACTTGAAAAAGGACAATGTTTACCTCAAGCCGAAGGAGGACCAAATTTTAAATATTCATATTATGCTCATTATATTTTTGATCACTAATCTTTACTGGATGTGTATGAGAAAGATGAGAGCAAAGGTCATTAGAAGAAAGAAAATTATCTCTGAAATGACCCTGATATCAGGTGAAGATCATCTGAATGCAGGAAGTACTAGAGGGATGGAAAGGAAGGAGCAGAATTACGACAGGTTGAGGATGGAACTTGGTGGGTATTAGACAGCAAAGGATCAGAGGATTTTCTAAGGTTTCAGTCTGGAGGGATGGGGGTAACAATGAAACAAGCAATGTTTGTAGAAAGGAAGGTACCTATGTCGAAACACACAGGAGAGAGATTGGGTCCTGGGATGAAGAGGCATCCTGGGGAGACTGCATGGGTACTTCTACATAGTGTTTGAAGAGAGACAAGAGCAGCAAGGCCTGGACCGATCCTTGGGGCACAGCGGCAGTTAAGCCAAAATCCTCACACTTGCAGCAGGTGTCTTAGGTGTTACAGAGATTAATGAATAAGAAAGCTTATGAACGAGGAAGAAGAGGCCCTGGCAGGGGTGTAAACAGGGAGGAGGAAGTAACCAAGACAGAGAAATGAAGCCAAAGGGGCCAAGGGTGAGTCAAAAGAGCGCCCTGCAGCAGAAGTCAGAGGAAGGGGCTGGTGGGGAGGTGTTGGTTAGTGTATCTTTGCTGCCAGAAAGGTATGGGAAGGAGGACATCCAAAGTGAGAAAATTCCTGAAAAGGCAGGAAGGGAAAGATTTCCAGGCTCAGATGAGAGAATCAAGTTTGGAAATCGAGGCGGGAACGGTGGAAGGATGAGTGTAGAAAGAAAGGTTATTTGCTGGAATGTATGGCCACAAGCCACAGCAAAAGAACTTTGCTAGCTCAAGTAGAAAGGAATTCATTTGGAAGGCTTTGGGGCAACTCCCAAACTGCATACGAAGGCCAGATAACCAGACTCGGCAGGGCTGAACCAAGGGAGACTGGGCGTAAAAAAGACAGGTGAGCTCCAAGCACAGCATGAGCTTGGGTTAGGCCCCATCACTGGTACTAGACACGTACCAAGGACACAGGTGTCATCTGGTCTCCTCTACGGTCACCTCAAAGCTCTGAAATCCCCAACTGTCCTCCCAAGATTCAAAAGTCCGGTGCCAAGTGTCTTCTTAGCTAACCCTCCATTATCTGCCCACTCTCCCCCCACCATGACTTCTAAGAGCACCTGACTATTCCGCTTTCTGAGACATACTTGATGTCCCACCAGATACCCAGGGCAGACATTCTTTCCAAAAATAAGGCTCTTACAAAAACAAAATAAAACAAATGAACCAAAAGCCTCATACAGTCAAAAGTAGCCAAAACAAGAGACACTTGTCTACCACTTCCCACCTCGCCAATTCCCAGACCTGCATTTCAAATCCAAAAGCAAAACAACGTATATGATGCAAAAGTCTTCTGCCTCACATAAAAACAGTCTGCCTTCGTACTGCCGAAAACACTCTACTTCCCAGAGCAAGCCATTAAAATCTCTCCACTCTATCCAAGCTCCAGCCCCAAGACCCCCGACTGACACCCTTTCCTTTGGTTTTCATTCTCTAGCAAGCTTGTTCTGGTATTTTGCAAACCACAAAGCAGTGACAAAGTCAGACAACACTAATGCATGTGTAAACTTGGTGGAAAGAGATTTAAAAGGATGTTAAAACACTGACATGATACAATAAGGCAGGAAACTCTGGGTAATGGCTTTAGTTCTCTTCTCTGTGGCAGGTCTCCGCTGTGGGTAACATCAACGGCTTCCCTACGCCAGAGCCCCCTCCACGTCTACTTTGCCTTCAGCCAGCACTTTTGCAGCTGGGGACACTTAATCCTTGGGGTGAGCCTGTGACCCTCAATGTCACACATGGAGATGTCGGCTCTGGGTCATCCTGCGTGTATAGGGTTACAACAGCCTTTCAGAACTGCCTTTCACTAACTTTTTCTTTCTTTTTAAAACATCCTTTGGTTTTATACTGGGCAAGAGCAAAAATAAGATTACTTGATAGTAAATCGCCCCTACCGTACAATTACAAAATGCTGCTCTTTACCACATTGTAAGATTTCAATACGCAGCCAGCCTATTTCTGATTTCTTCATGGGGACTAATGTGATATAATAATAAAGATGGCTGTATCCCCACCAGGTAATTCAAATCCCCACTTAAATCCTCCACAAGTGGCCCCAACTTTTCTCTTGTCCAAATAAAGACTAAGACGCAAGATGGTTTAAGAACAAATGAAAACTCCATCGCCTTCAACCGAACTCTAGCTCTATCTGTGTAAATAGTAAGCAGTATTTCCCTCCGATTAAACCATCTTTCATTTAAAGAACTATTTCACACTTGAAATTCTCACGCCATATGCAACTGTTATGGGATAAACTGCGTTCCTCCAAAATTTATGTTGATGTGCTAACCCCAGGTAACTCAGAATGTGAATGTATTTGAAGATAGGGCCTTTTAAAGAGTGATTAAGCTAAAAGGAGACAATTAGGGTGAGCCTAATCCAATCTGACTGATGTCCCAATACGAAAAGGAAATTTGGACCACAAAGGGACACCAGGGACATATACACAGAGAAAGAAGGCAGCCATTTGTACGCCAAGGAGCAAAGCCCCAGAAGAAACCAAAGCTACCTCTACCTTGATCTTGGATTTCCAGGCTCCAGAACTGTAGGAAAATACATTTCTGTTGTTTAGCCCCCAGTCTGTGGTACTTTGTTATGGCAGTCCTAGCAAACTCATACAGCAACCCGTTCAAAGAGACCAACTGGATTATTAGTAAAGAAAACAATGTATGAATTGCCATCTACTTTCATCGGTGTTTTAAATACTTTTCCCATGTCATGAGGGGATGGATTTTGTAATTCCCAGTAGGAAAACATACTTGAAAATCTCCGCTCTTCTCGGTCTTGCCTTCTTAATCCACATGAACATCAAAATGTGTAGCCTCTGAAGAAACAACTCCGTTGTGAATATGATCTTCGAGGTGGGGATTTCTCACTGCCCACATTTAGATTAGAGTCCTACCAGATACAATCGCTCTTAGATGCTGGACAGCATATGCTGGGTTGCAGGGCGATGTAATAATTTCACCGGTTCTTTTCCATGTTGAATGGCGTATTTCAGAAGCACTGCGGTGGAGGTATGTTAGCAATGTCGCTGTGTCTGTCTGAACGAGCAAGAGTAATTTAAATAGGACAAGTTCAGTGGCTACAGTCACCTGGGATCTCGGCCCATGGAGTTAAAGGAGTTTTCGCTGTCTGTAAATGCAGAGGATCAAAAGCTCCAACTCTTCTCTGCTCCTAGGGAATCACAACAGGACTCCTTGTGCCCTCCCTCCAGAGCTGGTCACGTGGTCAGTCCAGTCCAGCTCTGTTTGGAGGACTCAAAGCTCATCCTGGGGGTACGAACCCCTTGAATGCCCAAGGAAAAGTTTGTGAGATCTGCTAACGGTGACATAAAAACTTGACAATGAGCATCCCTCACATTTTCCTTCATTGGTGCTTCTTTTAATTTCTGGGCCAAAAAAAAAAAACTGAAGTGGGAAAACAATTGAGATGTAAATATATAGATCTAGACCTTCCAGGAGGTGAAATCCACATCATGGTTAAGGTAAAATTTAATCCACCATCCAAGTGGCCGATGTTTAGTGTGTGCCATAAGGAAGCATATGCACTTTGCTGCATGGCCTTGAGAAAATGGCATTCCTTTTACTGTTCGTGCAAATCATCTTTGTTATTAATTTGCTCGGTTCGGTTTCTTCCTATCATATAATTGTCATGATAGTTTACAGAAAACATATCCCCTTTTTATAGTGGCTTGTGTAGAGAGACCACACTTAGTGACCTACTCCTAGCCCTGCCACTTAACTAACTACATGTTTTCCTGCAGTTGGTAAGAAAAGAAAATAAAACAAAGAAAAAAAAGACAGTGGTTCGTGGGGTTTCAGTTCCTTGAACAAGGGAGTGGCCCCAACAGAAAAGGAGTCTACATTCTAATAGCTCAGAAGGAAGACCTATTATAAAATCTTTCTTTGGAAACCAAAACCAACATTTAACTGTCTTATTAATAATAAGCCTATGTAACATTATTTCAAATACCCACACATGTATTTAACACAAGCTAATTAGCTGGATATGTTCCCAGGTAGTAAGTTGCTCAAAGTTACATTTTCATAAATATTATAGTTTTCAAGGGTGAGAATTTTTATGGACAAAATGAACATCTGGTAAGAGTTGCTTTTAAAAAGTTAAAATTGTTGGAGAAATGGTAGGGTAAATCTTAGAGCCTCAGTCCCCCATTTATCAGTTAATTAAAGCAGACCCAAATTTACTTTTTTAGGTGAAGCTTTACCTTTCTCAAGAATACTTCGTCATCATCGGTATTTTGATGTCTGCTGATGTGAATTCCATCCAATGAGCTTGTTGCTTAAGCTTTCCCCCCAGATTAAACCAGACCAAGAGAGCATTCCATACGGTACAGCATTGCCGTGGCCCCGCACGGATTCACTTTGTTGGATTGTTCTCTTGCGTGCTGCCATTGGCCCTAGTTTGGAGCATCTTGGAATCAGTCTTGAGAAATGTGTTGTTGAAATTGCACTTGGAATGTTGGCCAGGGTTATTGTTCTTAAAATCCTGGTGCTTGTTTTAAGATGATCCAAGGTAGAAGTTGTCGGTCATGACGGGTATGCAAACCTAGGCTTTTCCACACGATTGGTTTGTTGGCATCCCCTGAATTCTGTAGAGAGCACAAGTGAACTGGTTTTCCTAATTTGACTACTAGAATGCTCAGAGAGGTCTACCTCTGCAGTGCTTTTTTGGACATTGTGTAACAAAGTTATATTTTTCTACCTTTACTGTTGTAAGTCTGAGATGACACTGAAAGAATTTTTAGGACTGGAATATTGGAATAATAATTTTCTGTGCAATTAGACGGGCATTCATTGACACATTCACCCACATAACTACAACATATATTGAGTAGCTACAATGAGGGCCACAGACTAGCATGCCTATAGGGGCCAGGCTGGTAAAATAAATGTGTGACTGGCCACAAACAAAGAAACAGAGACTCCCACAAACTGCCCACCTAAAGGAATTCATTTATTAACTCTGTGCTGGCCGGATAAGGCAGGTGGCTAGAAGTCAGGTGGCTATTCCTACCCCCTGGCCAACAATGTGTCAAGCCCTAAAGTATACACTATGTCTATACATAAATAAGATATGAGGCTTCTGCCCCCCAGGGGCTCACAGTTTGTTGAAGGGGGAAAACATGGAAACAAATGAGCACAATAGCATGTCAGAAGTAGTAGGAGCACCTGCAGGGTCCAGCAAGTAAAGTACAGAGTCAGGTGCAGGATTCCAGGTAGAAAATATACAAGGGAATTAGCAAACACAATGATTCCGCGCAACCCCAATTGCTGAGAGAGGAGATCCTCAGGATTGAGTCTTAGCGCACACCACTGCAAGGAACACACACTCAACCAGCAGGAGATCAATTCAGAAAATGAAGCCAGACCCGTCTAGCAATATTTCCGTGATTGTTTACTCGAGTAATCAGAAAATTAAAATATAGATACATGGAAAGAAATAACACTTAGTCGAGGACATTAACCAGTTTTGGACTTGACGTCTCTGCAGCCTATATTTGTGAGTGCTGGGACATATAATTTGAATAAGTTTTCACTCATCGAGCCTCCAATTACTGGCTGGAATGATGACCTACAAAGAAAATACAGAATCACTACTTAATGGATTGAAAAGTAGTCAGGAAATACATGGGGCTTTATTAAGTGCATAATAATATTTTCAAGCTGACTTGGTAAACGATGACCTGCATTACTGATTTTTTAGGTTCATATTTATAATGACTATTGTTGTATCTTCCTGAGAGACTCTGGGCCCAAAATAGAGAAAAAAATAGTAAGAAATCTGGGATGCCTGGGTGGCTCAGTCGGTTGAGCGTCTTCCTTTGGCTCAGGTCATGACCCTGGGGACCTGAGATCAAGTTCCACATTGGGCTCCTTGCTCAGTGGGGAGTCTGCTTCTCCCTCTGCCTGCCACTCCCCCTGCTTGTGCTCTTATCTCTGTGAAAATAAATAAATAAAATCTTTTTAAAGAATAATAATAAATTTCACATTAATACTAAATGAATTCCTTAATTTCCAGTATAAATGTGCTCTTTTTTTTTTCTATGTTTAAAATTTTATACATTCTGTTAAGGGCTTATTCTTTAAAAAAATAAGTTGGCTTGGTAGTTTGAACTTCCTATTAGGCTTATTTTAAAATGAAGAATGGGAAGGATAAAAACCAATTCAGTGAAATGCAAAATGTATTTTAGATCATAAAGGAAAGAGAGTTTCACAGCTGATTCTCTCAATGTCAGACAAATTTGGTTGTAGTTTTGAACTTTTATAATGACCTTTGCACCCACCCTCCAAATGAGTTTGTGACCTATCTCCTTATTCTTGATGGATTTTGGTGAAACTGGACCCGACTTGATGAATTTGCAAAATGGAATTTCGCTTTAGTAACTCTCATTTGAAAATCCCAGCCTTAGATATCGAACTGAGTATGCTTTACCACACACATTCAGGGGTAAAATATGTTCAGGAATTCCGTAAAACTAAGGCAGGAATCCAAGCTATATGCCCACACAGTAGATGAAAACATTCTGGGCCTTGGTTAAGTTTTGTGTCCATAATGTCTCATTTCTTACAGGCTCTTTCTTCCCCAGCAATAAAAACTAATCACTTCTCTTAAGAACCAAGCAAAGCCTAACATCATGTTATTTCACCTGAAGAAACTGTATTTTAGTATATGGCATAAATGTCAATTTTGTTAAATGAAAGAGAATTGCAAATTGAGTCAGAAGGAGTAGGCTCAGAGGACCAGCATTTAAAATGCGGGGCCTGGGTGGCTGGGTGGGTTAAGCATCTGACTCTTGGTTTTGGCTCAGGTCATGATCTCAGGATTGGGAGATCGAGCCCAAGTCGGGGTCCCTGCTCAACACAGTCTGCTTGAGATTCTCTCTCTCCCTCGCCCTCTGCGCCTCCCCCCCACTTGTGTGCACGCTCTCTCTCTCAAGTAAAATAAATAAATAAAATCTTTAAAATGCATGTAGGGTCATTGTGCTGTTTCCTGCTCATGTTTTGTACAGCTCTGAAGTGCACATTTGAGCAAGGTGTGCTCAAGGAGGCTTGTGTCCCCAACAAGCTGGAAACTTCCACGGTCACTTAATGATGAAACATGGCAGCGGAAAAAAGGACGGAATTAGCAGCACCATGAAAAGTGTTATTGGACTCTAAAGGGCGGAAATTAAAAATGAGAAAGCGAGTGATCAATGAACAGTATGGAGAAGCAAGCTAGAATTTAAACTGGCAAGGAAAAACTACTAGAAACCATCAGGGAAAGAAAATCAAAGTGTAAAGATAAATAATATAGACAATAAGTCAAAGGGGCGCAATATAATCAAAGTTCATACTACGTGTAGGTGTAATGTAAGTCAGATGAGAAAATGGATTTTTCTTCTTTGTGATCACACCTCTCTCGAGGTGTACCTGTCATTGCAGCTTTTTGAAATACAGAAGTACTCTGCCTAATGAAGAGATTAGTAGTCTACCATTGCGCTCTATCTGACTATTATTCTCTGAGAATAAGAAAGCTAATTATCTCATGCCTTTAAATTTAACGCAGGTAGATACCACATGCTCAATGTGACTAAGGAAATTATAATGAAAAAAGAGTTATTTGTAAGAACTAATGTTTTGTGTTAATATGCAGTATCTCTATAACATGAGTCCAAAACAGAAGTTATGGTGATCTGCCTAGAAGAGTAGTATTTATTCCATCATTATCTTTTCTCTTGTTTTCTCATGCTACATTCTGCTCACGGTTTCCTATACGTGCCCTTTAGTTTCCCATCAGTCTTCTGACTAATTCTTTCACTCCAAGTGCCTAGATTCATTGTCAGCAAAATGTAGTCAAATTCTATCCCTTCAAGGCCCAAAATACTGTCTCCTCCTGAAAGAAGCCCCTCTTTTCTCAACCAGAAACAATGCCTCCTCCCAAGAACTCTCATAGCAATATCCTTGCCAATCTTATAAAGCTTTAATGAAGAAGAATTGCTTTCATCTTTATGGTAACAGTTATTTGGGGTACCTGTCTTATCTTTCATACATTCATTTGTTTTGCAAATGTTTCTGGAAAACCTTCTCGATTCAAGGATAGACTCTAGAATGTAAGATTTTTGATTTTAGATTCATGCATACTCAACATGTTAATTACCTATTGATAGGTGACAAATTACTTAAAAACTGAATGGCTCAAAGCAACAAGCATTTACGATCTCAGAGATTCTATGGGGCAGGAATCCTGGTGTGGCTAGGATGGATGTTTCTGGCTTAACATCTCTCATGACGTTGCAGTCATCTCAAGGCTCAAATGGGGCTGGAGAATCTGCTTCAAAACTCACTCAAACAGTTGTTGGCAGACCATCATTCCTCACCATATGGGCTATTCCATAGGTGGCCTATGGGTCCCCATGTCATGGCCACTGGTGATCAAAGAGAGAAAGAAAGAGACCAAGAGGGAGCCACCATCTTTTTGTGACTTCATCTTGGCAATGACATCTGATCACTTCTGCCATATTCTCTTTTATTAGATGCAAACCAATAAATTCATCACATATGCAGGGAGAGGGTATGACACAAGAACATGAACACCAGGAGGCCAGGATTATAAACTTAGAGACCTCTTACCATGCCTAATTACCACACACAATAAGTGTGTGATGAATAATCTGTTTAGGATTCTTGAACCTGTGAGTTTATGGTTTTCATTGAATTTGGTTATGATAAAAAAAAATTTCAAACATCCTTTCTTCAAATATTTTATGACCCCATTTTTTTCATTTTGAAAACTGTATGTATATACACTTAATATACTCATATATAATACACGTATATAATAATACACACACATATATATGTGAGGCCACTTAATGTTGTCCCAGAGCTCACAAATGCTCTGCTCATTTTTTCTCCATCTTTAGGCTTCCATTTTCTGTGTGTTTCATTCTATATGGCTAGGTTAATTAATTTTTCCCTGCAATATCTTACCTGCTCTTAATCCTATCCAATGTGTTTTTCAACAGACATTTTATTTTTCATTTTGAAAATTTTGATTTTGGTTCTTTGTATATCTTTTATTTTTCCTATCTGCTCATTCTCTCTTCCACTTTGTTAAAAGTAGAGAGTATATTGATAATACTGTTTATCTTTCTTGTCTACTAATTCTTATCATTTGTTTTGCTTCCGGGTTTTTTTCTATTTATGAATTTTTTCTACTTGCCATGGGTCTTTTTTCCTGTTTCCCTGCCTGCCTTGTCAATCTCGATTAAATGCCATGCAGTGTGAATTTTATGTTGCTTAGTGCTGAATTTTTTAAATGAATATTCCTTTAAGTATCTGGGGGCTTTTTTTTTTTTTTTCTGGAATGCGGATTAAGTTTGCTTGGAAATAGTTTGATTCTCTTGAGGGTTGTTTTTAAGCTTTGTTGGGTGGATATGGAACAATCTCTCATCTGGGGTTAAATATCGAGGTATAGGTGACGTTTAATAACATTTACATATTAAATTATGCAATTTAATAATTTTTGACATATTTGTACAATGTTCTTATTTAATTGTTGACCTATAATAAAATGTACGTGTTAACGTATACCGTTATTAAAGTTTTGAATTATTTATACATCCACGAAACCATCACCACAATCAAGACAGTGAACATATCCATCTTCCAAAGTTTCCATGTGCCCCTTGGCAATCCCTTCCTTGCTTTCTATGACTGTAGATTAACTCACATTTTCTAGAGTTTATATAAATGAAGTCTACAGAAGATATTCTATGTTTATCTGGCTTCTTTCACTCAGGATAATTAGTTCTCAATTCATACGCTATGTTGTAGTGTATACCAACAGCTCATTCAGTTATATTGCTGAGTTGTTTCCATTGTGTGGATATACCATAATGTGTTTATATATTCACTTGGTGATGAACAATTGGATTCTTTCCAATTTATAGCAATTATAAATAAGGCTGCTGTGAATATTTGTATACAAGTATTTGAAAGAACATAGGCTTTCTTTTCTCTTGAGTAAATAGCTAGGAGTAGAATGGATCATATGGTACATGGATGTTTAATTTTTAAAGTCACTTCCAATGATTTTCCAAAGTGGATGTACCATTTTACATTTCCAATAGCAGTATAGGAGGGTTCCAATTTCTCCACCCACTTGCCAGTACTTTGTATGGTTTTTAATTTTAGCCATTCTAAAAGGTATGTAGTGATATCTCCTTGTGGTTTTAATTGGCATTTTTAAATGACTTGTCAAAATCTAGCATGTTTGTATGTACTAATTTGCCATCAATATATCTGCTATGGTAAAATATTTGATCAGACTTTCTGCTCATTTTTAAAATTGTGCTGTTTCTTGTTGAGTTTTGAGTATTCTTTACCTATCCTAGATTCCAATCCTTTATCGGAGCTAAACTTTGCAAATATTCTCCTAGTCTATGGATTATATTTTTATGCACCCAACAGTGTTGTTTGAAGAGCAGACATTTAAAAAGTGTTGAAGTATATTTTAAAAAAATATTTGATTATAACTATGCTTTGAAGTTGGATCTAAAACAATTTTTTTTTTGCCTAATTCAAAGTTTACATTGTTAAATCTATTGACATGAAGTTATTTAGAAAATTACCTTGGGGGTGCCTCAATTGGTCAGTCTGTTAAGAGATGGATGTTGATTTTGGCTCGGGTCATGATATCAGGGTCACGAGATTGAGCCCCACGTCAGGCTCCGTGCTCGGTGCGGAGTTTGCTTGGGATTTTCTCTCGCCCTCTGCCCCTCCCCCCACTCTCTCTCTTTCTCTCTCTTTCAAATAAATCAAATCTAAAAAAAAGAAAAAGAAAAAAGTCCACAAAATTCCCTTGAGGTTCACTAATAGCTATAGAATCAGCTTTAATGTAATCTGTCCCATTAGCAATTTGGGTCTTCTTTTCTTTCCTTCACATCAAGCCTGGCTAGTTTGTCAATATTACATATTATCAGTCTTCTCAAATAATTTTAGTTTCATTTATTATCTCTAGTAATATTTTTTTTTTGGTTTTCTGTTTCATTGATTTCCATTTCTATTTGCTTTCTTCTTCTTTGGATCAAATGTGCCTTTCTTTTTATTTTCTAGATTCTTAAGGTAGAAACATAGGCCATTAACGTAAGACATGTGTTCTGTTTAATAGAATTGTTTCGTGGTACAAGTATCACCCTGGTGTTATTTTACAGTATTCAACCAATTTTAACATGCTGTGTTTTTATTTTCTTTTTCCATTCAACATATGTTCCTAATTCTCCTTTTTGATTGCTTCTTTGATAAATGGATTGCCTAAATATATGTTACTTAGTTTCTGTACTTCATAAGTTTTCAAGCAATCTTTCTGGTTTTGAATTGTAATTAAATTCTAACTTTATCCTAGAACATATTTTGCATGAATTGAATCTTTCAAAATTTATTGAGATTTGTTTTCTGGTCCAAATTATAACTTTATAAAAATGTTCCATGTGTGGTTGAGAAGAACGTGTAGTCTGATGTTTTGGAGTGGATTGTTCTATATATGTAACATAAGTCAGGTTTGTTGATAATTTTGTTCAATTTTTCTATATCCTGCCTGAATTTTATGTCTGCTCACTCTATCAATTATTGAGGGAGGGGGATACAAATCTCTGATTCTCTTTGTGAATTTGTTTGTTTTTGCACTTTCAGTGGATTTTAGCTTTGTGAATTTTAAAACTCTCTTAGGTCATGAACATTTTTGGTTGTTTTGTCTTCTTAAAGGACATTTTTACCACCATAAAATTACCTTATTTATCTCTTCTAATATTCTTGGAAATTTACTTTGTGGGATACTGATATACCCACTCTGCTTGGTTTTTCTGTTTTTTTGTTTTGTTTTGTGTTTTAGTGTTAACATAGCATATTTTTTCATCCTTATTTTTAATCTATTTGCATTGTTATAGAGATCATTTCTGCTAGGCAACAAGAATATCGGTATTGCTTTTTTATCCAATCTGACATTTTGCTTCTTAATTGGAATGTTTGGGCTCTTTACTTTTAATGTAATCAATGATATCATTAGGTTTAACTCTGTTTTCTTGTTGTTTGTTCCCTATTTGTCTCATTTGTTTTTTGTTCCCTTTTTCTGTTGTTCTATCTTGTTTGGAATTAATTAAATATAATTTTGGGATTCCATTTTATCTCCTTTTTGGCTCATTAGCTGAACCACTTGTTTGGTTATTTTAGTCATTGCTTTAGGGTTTGCCCTACATTTATCACAATCTCCCTTCAAGGGACATCATACCACCATGTAGGGTATAAAGCCTGTAATGGTATGAAACGCTTGCATTTCTCACCTCCTGACTTTTGTGCAACTGTATACATTTTCCTTAATAATTAGATTGAGCAAAGGCAAAGTTAAGAAGAAAGAAAGAGAGAGAGAGAGAGAAAGGGAGAAGAGAAGGGAATAAAGGAAAAACGGAAGGAAGAAAGAAAAGGCAGAAAGAGAGAGAGAGAACAAAACAGCTTTAATCTCTTCATGGCAATTCCAAAACCCAAGAAGTTCTGAAAACCAGAGGCTTTCATGACATGTTTTACAGCAATACCTGACCTAATCTGAATTGATTTGGTGGCAAAGCCTGACCCAAAGTGGCATGAGGCTGCTTGGAGTCTTCATGACTCTTCGTGTAATTATTCACAGATTTTGCTACAGAAAGCTGCGTGGGAAGAGTGAGCGCAGCAGGCCTGAGACTGCTCCACCTTAAAAAGGCCTCTGCATGATTGGCTCCTGACTGGCATCTGGAAACTTGCATTTTGGGAGGGTTGCCACCATCCCTGACTCATAAGAGCGGCTTACTATGCTCAGCTGTTCATAGAAACAATGTGGCTTATGTTGAAAACCTATTTCTCCTTATGGGAGTCTTGAATTTTGGTCTGTGCAAGGTGAAGGGTGTTTATGTGTCGAGTCCCCAATAAAAACCCTGGGCGCTGAATGTCCAATGAGCTTCCGTGGTAGATGCCATGTCACATGTGTTGTCACATATGTAGCTGGAGAGATCAAGTGCATCCTGTGTGATCCCCCTGGGAGAAGGCTCTGGAAGCTTATGCCTGGTTTCCTCTGGACTTTGTCCCTTGAGCTTTTTATCTTTGCTGATTCTGCTTTGTGTCCTTTTGTTATAATAACTCATAGCTATGAGCATGACTATATACTGACTTCTGCGAGTCCTTCTAGCAAATCACCAGGTCTGGGGATGGTCTTGGGAACCCCTGACGATGAAGTGAATGTGACTGACTGTAGGGCACTACTCAGGAATTCACTGGGATTGTTACATAGCATACGCTATGTGCCCTGTATAACTTATCTAATATTTCCAAAGTTCTGATTTCTTTTTTTTTTCTCTAAAGTGTGTATGACCTGTGATTTTGGATAAAAGATTGTGTAACTGTATCCACAAACACACATATATTAAATATAAATAGTTTGTATGTATAACTCGTCGGGAAGTTCTTATGAACTACTGATCTTTGCCAGGTAAGATCAATCATGATGCCTTAGACTAAGATGATAATGACGGAAGGTGCTAGTAATAATAATAATAATAATAATAATAATAGCTAACAGTCTTGAGTTCTCATGCCTAGTATCAGACACTATTTGCAACCTGTACAATAACTCAGCAAAATACGTATTATTAGTATTCCCCTTTTTGTTGTTGTTGAAAATAAACTATGTCTCAAAGAGGTTGTGCCATGTGACCAACAACGTAAAGTTCACAAGGGTGGGAGACAGGGACTTCAGCCCAAGTGTATGTGGATGGATGCCTGCGCCCCAATCACAATGCCACAGGGAGTGACTCTGCTCAGCACAGAGCTCATTTCTCTATTTTCTTTCATTAGGGCTTTTCCCCTCACTCACAGATTCACTTCTGGGATTTTCAAGAGTCTGTGCCTCAGGCTTGTTGACAGAATTACAGGCAGACTATTTGCTTCCCTCAGTGAGTGCTGCTAGTTGGCAGCAGAAAATGTGCTTTTGTGTTCCCTCGCTGGGCTTTTGTTCCTTTACCACGTAATCACTACCATATGTTGACTCTCATTCACACAAGTGACCTTGTATTTTATTAAGTAATATCCTGAGTGCAGACAAAAGCAAACTTTATCAATCCTACTAAAATCCAAAAAAAAAAAAAAAATGCACAGAGGAGAGGAGGAAAAATAGGGAGTCCGAATGGAAGCTAGAACCCAGGTCACAAACAAGGCTAAGACCAGGCAGGCCAGAGAGAAAGGTTTAAGATTTGGCTGACTTCCACATGGCATATCCTTAACGCTCCAGGCTCATGGCTCTCCGAGAAAGCTACACTTGGGAGGACATTTGTAGCTGGTAGAAAAATGTAACAAGGGATCTACAGGGAAAGGCTCACAGCTGAAGAGACCCTTAACTAAGAATCAAGAGATCTAGGTCCTATCAGTGGTGCTTCTCCTTCCTTGGGGTGTGACGTTGGGCATGTCACTCAGCTTTCCTGAGCCTCAGTTGTCGCTGGCCACAAAATGCATTGTTCAGCGTCACCCCTGAAGTCCCCTTCAACGTAAAAATTCACTGATCATCATCACCAAATAAACATTCTGGGTCAAAATAGGTTTCACAAGAGGTATCTGAAGAAAGAAAAAAAAAAAAAGTCTATGTTGTCAGTTAAACATTCTCCTTAAAGGACTATTATGCTTAAAGTCAATATCTGTAGTGGAGTTTCAAGAGGCCTTCCTATCCTCATTCTCTGACCCGTATGCTTAATCTCAAAATGTCCTCTAATCTCTCTGAGGTTTCAGAAGGTCTGAGAGAACAATGCCAGAGACTTAATGTTCTTTTTTTTTTTTTTTAAGATTTTATTTATTTATTTTTTTGAGAGAGAGAGAGAGAGCCAGCACACAAGTGGGGGGAGGGGCACAGGTAGAGGGACAAGCCGACTCCACGCTGAGGGAAGACTCCCCATGCAGGGGCTCAATCTCATGACCCTGAGATCATGACCTGAAAATCAAGAGTCGGATGCTTAATCGCCTGAACCATCCAGGCTTAATGTTCTAGGATGCAGCAAGTTCAACCTGAATACATTGAATTTCAACTTTCTTCCTTCAGGAATTCATTATTTTGTCCCTACTAAGGAGGTTTTGAGCAACATTTCAATGTTTAAGACTGCCCACTGCTTTTTGTTTAACGGTGGCGCTAGGGATTATCTCAAAAGACACAGGAGACAATAAAAAAAAGCGCTGGACTTGGAGGAAAAGGAGAGGCCTTGGGATCTAGATCACTGCTCCCTAACTGTGTGACATGGACGTGCTCAGTTGAGGTCAGGAGAAGGGACGGTTCTGCTTCTCACTGAGCTGTAGAGATGAAGGAAATGGCATGCCTAAAGGGGCCCATGTGTACATGCAGCCCGCAGAGTGGGTCCCGAGACGTTCAACACAAATGTCTCTGAGCAAGTGCTACTCGGGAAGATCTGTGCGAGAAGGTATTACCACTGTGTTCAGTTGTTTGTCCAGAAGGGGATGTGTTCTAGTTTGGACGCTGTGATGGTTAAGTTTATGAGTGACCTTGACGGGCCACAGGATTCAACATTATTTCTGGGTGTGTTTGATGTTTGATTAAACATTATTTCTGGGTGTGCCTGTGAAGATGTTTCCAGAAGAGATTAACATTTGAAAAGGTGAACTGACTAAAGCAAATGGCCCTGTGCAGTGTGGGTAGGCATCATTCAACCCAAACTCTTAAATGTCTGAATCTCTCTCTGTCTGACAGTTGAAGCTGAGATATCTTCCTGCCCTCAGTGCTCCTGGTTCTCAGACCTTCACACCTGACCCAGAATCTATACCACCAACACTCAGGCCTTTGAACTATTCCATGAGCCAATTCCTTACAATAAATCATTATCTATCTATCTATCTATCTATCTATCTATCTATCTATCTATCTTTCTATCTATCTATCTATCTCCTATTGGTGTTGTTTCTCTGGAGAACCTTGACTAATACAGGCACCAAGAAGGAAGTTAAAGTTTATAACTTCAGAATAATAGACCAAGTAATGATTTAAGGAGTTGTTAATAATGGTGATATTAATAAACAGTAGGTTAAATGTATTGAATGCTTAGAGTGTATACTTTGGTGCTTAGTACTCTGGCTACATTAATTCTTTGAACATACCATAATAGTATTTGTACTAAGCAGATGAGAAAATTGAGGTCCCAAGGAGTTGAACCTACTCAAGACCACTCACCAGTGAGTGGCTAAGCTATACTTTGAACCAGAGTCCAATTCTAGAGTCCATTTTTTTTTTAAAGATTTTATTTATTTATGTATTAGAGAGCGAGAGAGAGAGAAACACCATGAGAGGGGAGAAGGTCAGAGGGAGAAGCAGGCTCGCCGCTGAGCTGGGAGCCCGATGTGGGACTCCATCCCAGGACTCCAGGATCATGACCTGAGCTGAAGGCAGTCGCTTAACCAACTGAGCCACCCAGGTGCCCTCTAGAGTCCATTTTTATATACAAAGCAAGCAGTCAACATCATAGCAGGAATAGCTTTGGGAGACAATCATCTATAGAAATTTATACATTAAAAACTTGATATTTAGGGCGCCTGGGTGGCTCAGTTGGTTGGGCGACTGCCTTCGGCTCAGGTCATGATCCTGGAGTCCCTGGATCGAGTCCCGCATCAGGCTCCCTGCTCGGCGGGGAATCTGCTTCTCCCTCTCACCCTCCCCCCTCTCATGTGCTCTCTCTCATTCTCTCTCTCTCAAATAAAAAAATAAAATCTTTAAAAAAAAAAAAAAAACTTGATATTTAGAACTTTGGGGCACCTGGGTTGCTCAGTTGTTTAAGCATCTGATTTGATCTCAGCTCAGGTCTTGATCTCATGAGTTGGAGCCGCACATTGAGCTCCAGGCTGGGCGTGGAGACTACTTAAAAAAAAAATCCTAAAATTTTGAGCATTGAGAAATTAAAAACACAAGAAACAACAAATGTTGACAAGGATGTAGAGAAAAAGGAACTCTCGTGCTCTGTTGGTGGGAATGAAAACTGGTGTAGCCACTGTAAAAAGCAGTATGAAATTTACTCAAAAATTTAAAACTCTAACTATCCTATGATCCAGTGATGACACTACTGGGTATTTACCCCAAAAATACAAAAACACTAATTCGAAAGGACAGATGCACCCCTGTGTTTATTGCAGCATTATCTACAATAGCCCAATTGCCTATCAAGAGATGAATGGATAAAGCAGATGTGGTATACATATACAATGGAAAATTATTCAGCCATAAAAAGATTGAAATCTTGGGATGTCTGGGTGGCTCAGTCGATTAACCATCTGCCTTGAGCTCAGGTCATGATCCCTGGGTCCTGGGATCGAGTCCCCCATTGGGCTCCTTGCTCAGTGGGGAGCCTGCTTCTCCCTCTGCCTGCCACACCCCCGCTTGTGCTCTCTCTCACTGACAAATAAATAAATAAAATCTTTAAAAAAATGAAATCTTGCCATTTGCAATGACACGGATGAAGCTGAAGGGTATTATGCTATGCGAAATAAAGACAAATACCATATGATTTCACTCATACGTGGAATTTAAGGAAAAAAATGAACAAAGAAAAAAAAGAGAGAGAGAGAGAGACAAACCAAGAAACAGACTCTTAACTATAGAGAACAAACTGATGGTTACCAGAGGGGAGGTGGGTGGGGGTTGGGAGATACAGGTGATGGGGATTAAGGAGTGCACTTATCATGTTGAGCTCTGAGTAATGTATAGAATATTTGAAGCATTGTATTGTACACCTGAAACTAATAAACACTGTATGATGATTTTACTGGAATTAAAATTTAAAAACTTAATAAAATTAAGGAAAAAAAAACCAACTTTGAGCATTGAGAGATTTATAGATCTACAAACTAACCTGAACAGCAGGAAGCTAAATCCCAGGAAAAAGAGAACCTAGACAAAAAAGAACATTTTAGATAAAATAGCAACTGTTCTCTTGGTCTTTCTGGTGAAAGGTTAGCATTCCCTCTTATTAAGGAGTAATTGGATGTCTGTATCAGAACTTCACTATATAAAGCCATTTTATGGTGGTTGATCATAAAGTGAAAGAATGTGGGTTTGGTTATCTCTGATGAATACTTTAGACATCTTTTTTTTTTTTAAGATTGATTGAGTGATTGATTGAGTGATTGATTTATCTGAGAGAGAGAGAACACACAAGTGGGGGAAGTGGCAGAGAGAGAGGGAGAAGGAGAGAAGCAGACTCCCCACTGACCGTGGAGTCTGACCCGGGGCTTGATCTCACCACCCTAAGATCATGACCTGAGCCGAAATCAAGAGTAGGACCCTTAACTGACTGAGCCACCCAGGTGCCCCAAAATCTTTAGACATCATTGCATACATCGTCTTCAAGATCTTTTCTAAGTGAAATATAGATCAGGATGTGACAAACTTTTTCTGTGCAGTGCTAGGTAGTAAGTATGCTCAGCGCTGTGGCCCATATGGTCTCCCTCTAAACACCTATTGGGCTCTGCTAGCATAGTGGGACATCACCCATAGACCATTCATAAGTAGATGGGCATGGCTGTATCCCAATAAAACTTCATTTACAAAAATAGGTGGCAGGTCATTTGCCAAACCTTGGTACGTAGCTGGTATCTGTGTTAGGTAAAGCAACGAGCGCATCTTATTTTGCTCTGGACTGTCCCAGCTTTATCACCGGAAGTCCTACATCCCATGAAACCCTTCATTCCAAGTTGATTGCCATGAATAAGTTGACTTACAGTCAAATTCTGAGACATAGAGCACTCCAGATATAACAGTCATCCCTCTCCCCACCCTAAAATTGCCTTTGCCGAGCTTATATCTGTCAGCATAGAGTTATAAATTACAAGTGCATTCTGTTAACCCCCACATATTACACATGCAGAAGGGACAGGAACCAGATACCAATTTTCTTTTACAACATTTGCTTCCATAAGGGGACTTCCCAGTTCCTCCCACAGTTGGTCCCATCTTCAGACAAAAGTACAGACTGTTGGCAAGGTGTCTGGGCATCTCCGGAGATAAAAGTGAAAGTATAATAGAATTGTCGTTTTGGACTAATTATGATGATTCCATGTTAGAGCAAGCCCCAGGGGGTCTGCTGAACTTCAGTGGATAAACAAAGGAAGGAGTCTTCAAGGAGTGCAGTAATACAGAGGAAAAGGAACCCCAAACAGAGCACTAATTGGCTGTTTTCTTGGCAGCTTCAGCCAGCTCCAGCCTGGGCTTTTAAGGAGGATGTGTTAGGAATTACGGAAACCATGATCTCTCTACTGTCGGGAAGGCTGGGACACACCAGGGATGCAAATAATAGGTTGATGTTCATGGTATTTGGAGAGAAAATTGGCACCTCCCATTGCTACGTATGTAGCCTTGGCCTTGGAGAAGTCCCTAAGTCCTTAGGCTTCAGAGTCCCCATCTTTCACGCAGTAATAAAACCAAGCACCCCATAGAGTTCTGTTGAGAACTGAAGGTGACATTCCTCATGAATTTGCCTAATTTAGGAATGTGTCTTTATACATATGGTCTGACTTGCCATGAGGCTGCATCCTCTGTGGGGTTCTGTATTTGGGGAACACACCCTGTATTGGTGAGTCAGGGATGGTATCCCAGAAGTTATTACTTTTATGTTAAAAGCTAAAGGATGATGAGTATTTATTTAATTAAAGTAAAAGGAAGGAGATGGGCGGAGCAAGATGGCGGAGGAGTAGGAGACCTGCATTTCGTCTCCTCTCAGGAATTCAGCTGGATAGGGATCAAACCATTCTGAACATCTACAAACTCAACAGGAGATCGAAGAAAAGAATAGCAACAACTCTCTGAACAGAAAAGCGACCACTTTCTGGAAGGTAGGACGTGCGGAGAAGTGAATCCGAGGCGTTATTCGGGAGGATAGACGGTGGGGGAGGGGCCTCCGTCGGCCGCTTCTGGCAAGTGATAGAGCCATGGAGCACAAAATCGGAACTTTTAGAAGTCTGCTCCGCTGAGGGACGTCACTCTGGTGGTGAAGTGGGGGGTGGAACCCTCGCGGGACAGTGTGGTCTCAGGACCCTCGGGGTCACAGAAAGACCGGGGGTGCCTGAGTGCGGCAGAGCTCCCAGGTATCGGAGCAGGGAAGCCGGCTGCAGAGACGGAGCCCAGGCGCGGGCTCTCAGCTCGGGGTTGCTATAAACCGTGATCCGCGGCACAGTCGGGCCACTGCTCCTCCAGCACGGACCCAACAAGCGGCAGATCCGGGGAGACTCACCTTCTTCCCCCGGGAGGAGAGGTGCGGGAGCGCACCGCGGGGATCTGCTGGGTTTGGAGACTCCACGCCGGGTCGGGTGCCAGATAGAAAGGCGCGGTCACAGGCCGGGTGAGCGTGGAGTGTGGCCGGAGATCGGGGAGACGGGAGTAACTGACTGCTTTTCTCTGGGGGCTCGCTGAGAAGCGGGACCCCGAGTTCTCGGCTCCTCCAGGGCGGAGACTGGGAGGCCGCCATTTTCACTCTCCGCCTCCAATGCTGTACGGAAAGCTTGCAGGGAACAAAAGCTCCGGAGAGCAAACCCGAGCAGATTACTTAGCCCGGACCGGCAAGGGCGGGGCAATTTTGCCTCCGGCAAAGACATTTGGGAACCACGGCAACAGGCCCCCCCCCCCCAGAAGATCAGCGAGAACAGCCAGCCAAGACCAAGTTTACCGATCAATGAGAACGGCAGAACTCCAGCGCTAGGGGAATACTGCACGTAGAATTCATGGCTTTTTTACCATGATTCTTCAGTCTTTCAAAGTTAATTATTTTTTTTAACTGTCTTTTTTTCTTTTTTCTTTTTTCTTTTTTTTTTGAATTTTTCTTTTTCCCTTTTTCAACCAACATCTTATCAATCCCTTTTTTTAAAAAAAAAAAAACATTTTTATTTTTCAAAGTCATATTCTATCCCTTCATAGTAGTTACTCGTATTTTTGGCATATATATATAAGTTGTTCTCTCTTTAAAATCTTGAGATAGTTTCTTCTAACAGATCAAAATATACTCTAAATCTCTAGTGTATGGTTTTTTTCTACTCCCCTGGCTGATCACATTCTCTCCCTTTTTTCTTTCTTTCTTTTTTTTTTTTAATCCTCTTCTTTCTTTTTTCAAACAACTTATCAAATCCTTTTTTAAAATTTTTTATAATTTCCATCTTACAGTCATATTCCATCCCTTCATCATATCAACCCTTATTATTGTACATATATAAGTTTTTCTTTCTTTAAAATTTTGGGAGGCACTTTCTTTTAACAGACCAAAATACACCCAAAATCTAGTGTGTGGCACTGATCTATAAACCAGCCTGATCATATTTGATCACATTCTGTTTTTGTTTTGTTTTGTTTTGTTCTGCTTTTGTTTGTTATTATCTTTATCTTTTTCTTTTTTCTTTTTTTCTTTCTTTTTCTTTTTTCTCTCTTTCCCTTTCTTTTCCCACTACTTCAGGTCTTTTCTGAGTTGTTTAGAGTATATTTTCTGGGGACGTTGTTACCCTGCTAGCATTTTGTTCTCTCATTAATCTATTCTCCTCTGCACAAAATGACAAGACGGAAAAAATCACCTCAACAAAAAGAACAAGAGGTAGTACCGACTGCCAGGGACCTACTCAATACGGACATTAGTACGATGTCAGATCTAGAGTTCAGAACCATCACTTTAAAGATACTAGCTGGGCTTGAAAAAAGCATGGAAGTTATTAGACAAACCCTTTCTGGAGAAGTAAAAGAACTAAAATCGAACCAAGTAGAAATCAAAAAGGCTATTAATGAGGTGCAATCAAATATGGGGGCACTAACTGCTAGGATAAATGAGGCAGAAGAAAGAATCAGTGAGATAGAAGACCAAATGATGGAAAATAAAGAAGCTGAGAAAAAGAGAGATAAACAACTACTGGATCACGAGGGCAGAATTCGAGAGATAAACGATACCATAAGACGAAACAACATTAGAATAATTGGGATCCCAGAAGAAGAAGAAAGAGAGAGAGGGGCAGAAGGTATAATAGAGCAAATTATAGCAGAGAACTTCCCTAATTTGGGGAAGGAAACAGGCATCAAAATCCAGGGAGCACAGAGAACCCCTCTCAAAATCACTAAAAATAGGTCAACACCCTGACATCTAATAGTAAAACTTACGAGTCTCAGAGACAAAGAGAAAATCCTGAAAGCAGCTCGGGAGAAGAGATATGTAACCTACAATGGTAGAAACATTAGATTGGCAACAGACTTATCCACAGAGACCTGGCAGGCCAGAAAGGACTGGCAGGACATATTCAGAGCACTAAATGAGAAAAATATGCAGCCAAGAATACTATATCCAGCTAGGCTGTCATTGAAAATTGAAGGAGAGATAAAAAGCTTCCAGGACAAACAAAAACTAAAGGAATTTGCAAATAAAAAACCAGCCCTACAAGAAATATTGAAAGGGGTCCTCTAAGCAAAGAGAGAGCCTAAAAGCAACATAGACCAGAAAGGAACACAAACAATATACAGTAACAGTCACTTTACAGGCAATACAATGGCACTAAATTCCTATCTTTCAATAGTTACCCTGAATGTAAATGGGCTAAATGCCCCAATCAAAAGACACAGGCTATCAGATTGGATTAAAAAACAAGACCCATCGATATGCTGTCTGCAAGAGACTCATTTTAGACCCAAAGACACCCCCAGATTGAAAGTGAGGGGGTGGAAAACAATTTACCATGCTAATGGACACCAAAAGAAAGCTGGGGTGGCAATCCTTATATCAGACAAATTAGATTTTAAACCAAAGACTGTAATAAGAGATGAGGAAGGACACTATATCATACTTAAAGGGTCTATCCAACAAGAAGATCTACAATTGTAAATATCTATGCCCCTAACATGGGAGCAGCCAATTATATAAGGCAATTAATAACAAAAGCAAAGAAACACATCGACAACAATACAATAATAGTGGGGGACCTTAACACCCCCCTCACTGAAATGGACAGATCGTCTAAGCAAAAGCTCAACAAGGAAATAAAGACTTTAAATGACACACTGGACCAAATGGACTTCACAGACATATTCAGAACATTCCATCCCAAAGCAACGGAATACACATTCTTCTCTAGTGCCCATGGAACATTCTCCAGAATAGATCACATCCTAGGTCATAAATCAGGTCTCAACCGGTACCAGAAGATTGGGATCATCCCCTGCCTATTTTCAGACCACAATGCTTTGAAACTAGAACTCAATCACAAGAGGAAAGTCGGAAAGAACTCAAATACATGGACGCTAAAGAGCATCCTACTGAAGAATGAACGGGTCAACCAGGAAATTAAAGAAGAATTAAAAAAATTCATGGAAACCAATGAAAATGAAAACACAACTATTCAAAATCTTTGGGATACAGCAAAGGCAGTCCTAAGAGGAAAGTATATAGCAATACAAGCCTTTCTCAAGAAACAAGAAAGGTCTCAAGTACACAACCTAACCCTACACCTAAAGGAGCTGGAGAAAGAACAGCAAATAAAGCCTAAACCCAGCAGGAGAAGAGAAATAATAAAGATCAGAGCAGAAATCAATGAAATAGAAACCAAAAGAACAGTAGAACAGATCAACGAAACTAGGAGCTGGTTCTTTGAAAGAGTTAACAAGACTGATAAGCCCCTGGCCAGACTTATCAAAAAGAAAAGAGAAATGACCCAAATCAACAAAATCATGAATGAAAGAGGAGAAATCACAACCAACACCAAAGAAATACAAACAATTATAAGAACATATTATGAGCAACTCTATGCCAGCAAATTAGATAACCTGGAAGTAATGGATGCATTCCTAGAGATGTATCAACTACCAAAACTGAACCAGGAAGAAATAGAAAACCTGAACAGACCTATAACCACTAAGGAAATAGAAGCAGTCATCAAAAATCTCCCAAAACACAAAAGCCCAGGGCCAGATGGCTTCCCAGGGGAATTCTACCAAACATTTCAAGAAGAATTAATACCTATCCTTCTGAAACTGTACCAAAAAATAGAAATGGAAGGAAAACTTCCAAACTCATTTTATGAGGCCAGCATTACCTTGATTCCCAAACCAGACAAAGACCCCATCAAAAAGGAGAATTACAGACCAATATCCCTGATGAACATGGATGCAAAAATTCTCACCAAAATACTAGCCAATAGGATCCAACAGTACATTAAAAGGATTATTCACCACGACCAAGTGGGATTTATCCCTGGGTTGCAAGGTTGGTTCAACATCCGCAAATCAATCAACGTGATACAATACATTAACAAAAGAAAGAACAAGAATCATATGATCCTCTCAATAGATGCAGAAAAAGCATTTGACAAAGTACAGCATCCTTTCTTGATCAAAACTCTTCAGAGTATAGGGATAGAGGGTACATACCTCAATATCATAAAAGCCATTTATGAAAAACTTACAGCGAATATCATTCTCAATGGGGAAAAACTGAGAGCTTTCCCCCTAAGGTCAGGAACGCGGCAGGGATGTCCACTATCACCACTGCTATTCAACATAGTATTGGAAGTCCTAGCCACAGCAATCAGACAACAAAAAGAAATCAAAGGCATCCAAATTGGCAAAGAAGAAGTCAAACTCTCACTCTTTGCAGATGATATGATACTTCATGTGGAAAATCCCAAAGACTCCACCCCAAAACTGCTAGAACTCATACAGGAATTCAGTCAAGTGGCAGGATATAAAATCAATGCACAGAAGTCAGTGGCATTCCTATACACCAACAACAAGTCAGAAGAAAGAGAAATTAAGGAGTCGATCCCATTTACAATTGCACCCAAAACCATAAGATACCTAGGAATAAATCTAACCAAAGAGACAAAGGATCTGTACTCAGAAAACTATAAAATACTCATGAAAGAAATTGAGGAAGACACAAAGAAATGGAAAAACGTTCCATGCTCATGGATTGGAAGAACAAATATTGTGAAGATGTCAATCCTACCTAAAGCAATCTACACATTCAATGCAATCCCCATCAAAATACCATCCACTTTTTTCACAGAAATGGAACAAATAATCCTAAAATTTGTATGGAACCAGAAAAGACCCCGCATAGCCAGAGGAATGTTGAAAAAGAAAAGCAAAGCTGGCGGCATCACAATTCCGGACTTCCAGCTCTACTACAAAGCTATCATCATCAAGACAGTATGGTACTGGCACAAAAACAGACACATAGATCAATGGAACAGAATAGAGAGCCCAGAAATGGACCCTCAACTCTATGGTCAACTCATCTTTGACAAAGCAGGAAAGAATGTCCAATGGAAAAAAGACAGTCTCTTCAACAAATGGTGTTGGGAAAATTGGACAACCACATGCAGAAGAGTGAAACTGGACCATTTCCTTACACCACACACAAAAATAGACTCCAAATGGTTGAAAGACCTCAATGTGAGACAGGAGTTCATCAAAATCCTAAGGGAGAACACAGGCAGCAACCTGTTCGACCTCAGCCGCAGCAACTTCTTCCTAGAAACATCGCCAAAGGCAAGGGAAGCAAGGGCAAAAATGAACTATTGGGACTTCATCAAGATAAAAAGCTTTTGCAAAGCAAAGGAAACAGTCAACAAAACCAAAAGACAACTGACAGAATGGGAGAAGATATTTGCAAATGACATATCAGATAAAGGGCTCGTATCCAAAATCTATAAAGAACTCATCAAACTCAACACCAAAAGAACAAAGAATCCAATCAAGAAATGGGCAGAAGATATGAACAGACATTTTTCCAAAGAAGACATCCAAATGGCCAACAGACACATGAAAAGGTGCTTAACATCACTCGGCATCAGGGAAATCCAAATCAAAACCTCAATGAGATACCACCTCACACCAGTCAGAATGGCTAAAATTAACAAGTCAGGAAATGACAGATGTTGGCGGGGATGCGGAGAAAGGGGAACCCTCCTACACTGTTGGTGGGAATGCAAGCTGGTGCAGCCACTCTGGAAAACAGTATGGCGGTTCCTCAAAAAGTTGAAAATAGAGCTACCATATGATCCAGCAATTGCACTCCTGGGTATTTACCCCAAAGATACAAAAGTAGGGAGCCGAAAGGGTACGTGCACCCCGATGTTTATAGCAGCAATGTCCACAATAGCCAAACTGTGGAAAGAGCCAAGATGTCCATCAACAGATGAATGGATAAAGAAGAGGTGGTATATATATACAATGGAATATTATGCAGCCATCAAAAGGAATGAGATCTTGCCATTTGCAACGATGTGGATGGAACTGGAGGGTATTATGCTGAGCGAAATAAGTCAAACAGAGAAATACATGTATCATATGACCTCACTGATATGAGGAATTCTTAATCTCAGGAAACAAACTGAGGCTTGCTGGAGTGGGGGGTGGGATGGGAGGGATGGGGTGACTGGGAGATGGACACTGGGGAGGGTATGTGTTCTGGTAAGTGCTGTGAATTGTGCAAGACTGTTGAATCTCAGATCTGTACCTCTGAAACAAATAATGCTATATATGTTAAGAAAGAAAAAAAGAAGAAGAAGAATGTAGCAGGAGGGGAAGAATGAAGGGGGGGAAATCGGAGTGGGAGAAGAACCATGAGAGACGATGGACTCTGAAAAACAAACTGAGGGTTCTAGAGGGGAGGGGGGTGGGAGGATGGGTTAGCCGGGTGATGGGTATTGAGGAGGGCACGTTCTGCATGGAGCACTGGGTGTTATGCACAAACAATGAATCATGGAACACTATATCTAAAACTAATGAGGTAATGTATGGGGATTAACATAACAATAAAAAAATTAAAAAAAAAATAAAGTAAAAGGAAGGAGATGTAAATGGATTTAGGAGAGGGAAAATACTTTGTGAAACTATGGAGATAAGAGAGTCAAGACAAGGAGGGAGAGAGACAGACAGAGAGAGAGAGAGATCCAAAGAAGTGAAAGAAATCCCCCACAACTGGGGAGGGAGGGCCCGTGGGGCAGAGCGGAGAGAGGTGTTTGAGGAGGGGTAACCTGGACCAGACCATGCAGGCTTTGCCAACCACACTGAGGGGCAGCATTGTCCTGAGGGCTAGGGGTCTTCATAGCAGGTGCAACATTTAGGTTTTTACAAATTATTTTTAAAAGATTCTTGCTCTGACTACAGAACAGAAAATGTCTGTTGATAGAAGGCAGCAGCAGTGAGGGGTAGAGTGTCGGGTGTAAGGGTGAGGGAAAAAACAGGATTCAGAGAACCGGACCCACAAGGAGGCAGTTACGATCGTCTGGATGAGAGGCAATGGGCTGTGGCTGGGGTGATGTTCCATGAGAGAGTCCAGTGGAATCTCTGCCTGGGTCAGAGCCCGGGATCACTAGCGCAGCAGAGAAAGGCACGGGGCTAATGGAGGCAAGCAGTGAAATTTAAATTGGAAGGAAACCAAACTGACCCACAGTGGACCCAGAAGAGCAACAAAGTGGGAGCCAAAAACACCTGTCCAATTTTAAAGCATATTTAAAGTCACGCGTGCAGTTGGCGTTTGCTATTTCCTGGCCACCCGATATCCATTTATCCAAAGTCTGAGGGCGATCTCTAATTTCTTTCTGGAGGACCAATCCTAGATCTTCATTCAATGGCCCTGTGCTTCCTATGGTGTTGATTTCACTCCTGGCTATAAGGAAGGACAAGAAGCTGACCCTCTGCTCAGCACTGCCCCCAGATCTGTGCAAGTAGGACCCTATCTTGGGTCCTGCTTCAGCCTTCCTGCATCATATTCTTCTGCACTGTGGAGAATACACTGAGCCCAGTTGATATGCCCAACAGGACCCCCCACTTCCCATTTTTGTCCATGTTCTAGATCTAAGTAACCAGGATCCCAGAATGACCTGCCTAAACATCTCTACCTGCTTCCAAGTCACATGGTGGCCTCTTCCCTCTCCTGAGAGCAGACAAGGCAGCTGGTATGTGCTCACCGGGGTGGTTAATAGCTAGCTGTTTGTGGCATTGTGGACCAAGTATGGATGTGCATGCCAGAGTGACCACATGTGTACATATGGCTACAGGCTAGAGCCAAGAAAAGAAAGATAATTCATCAGGCCATAGGCCAGAGGCAAGAAAGGAAAGAGAATTCATCAGGCTTTGGGCTACCCTTTTCCATGATGCCCATATTCCAGAGCAGGCCTCTAAGGAGTCTAAGAATTCTAAATGCAGACCTTCCTCCCAGGTTATTGTTAAAGTATATTGTTAAGAGGGTAGAATATATTTTATTTAACATGTCATTTGATTTATAATTTTAAAATAATTTGACATATATTATAGGGGCCTCTACTTATAATCTTGCTCTAGACCCCTCCAAAAGTTAGGAATTGGACCAGCCTGGCCAATCAATGCAGAACATCATATTGACTGTGGTGACAGGTTAGGGTTTAGGGAATGTGTTCGGGGCTAACATAGTGAGAAACACTGAGGGTTTGCTGAACTCAAATGAAAGAGACCCTTGAGACCCTTCTTCTTATTATTACTTGGCTTAAAGCTGAGAGGACCAGGACCCCAGGGAAGCAGCAGGTTTCTTGTCACCATGTGGAGTAGAAGACTGAGTCTGAGGCGTAGGTGAGGGGATGGATTCTGAGAAGCAGACAAAAACCAAGGTCTGGACCGTTGAACTCTGGATTAATTATCAATTAAAGTCAGATCTACTCCTGGTCTTTTCAGTAAGGTAATACAGTAAATTTCACCATAAAATTTGGCCTGGGCATTCCATCCCTTCTGCCAATCAATGGGTAGAGGCAAATAAAGAATTTAATAATAGATTATTTTTAATCCACCTTCTTTAGCCCATCAATTTCATCTCCTCTATCCACCCATCATTTACCTCCACACTTCTAATTTACCGAGATCTTAAAGGCCATCCTTGGGAAACAAAACAGCATAATTATTAGGGTGAAAGCAAGTAAATGCAGTTGTGAATCCTGACTTGGTGGCATGGGGGCCAGATGGATGTTCTTGTCTGGGACGTTTATTCCTAAATGAGTGGTCGTGTCCTGTAGAGAGAGTTGGAACATTATTCGGGGGTGGGGGGGCGCTATGGAAGCATCAGGAGTCCTGCAATGATGATGTTGAGGTCTAGTGATAGTGTCGCTGGTGGAGATGTCCTAAAAGGTTAGTTCTGTGGAAGAAGATGCTTATACTCACTGTTGTCTGGTCTCTCCTCATCCCAGCTGAGTTTCAAAGCCTGGTTACCCAGCTTCCCATCAGTTCTGGAAGTTACCAAGTCTCCATAGGCAGAGTTGGGCTCCACTGTATGAAACCAAGTGTCCTTACACCCAGTGATCTACAGTGTGGGATCCAGGAGTGTCTTGAAGGCAGTATAATCTAAGGGGATAGAACAGCAGTGGCTATCTGGGGTTGTCTATCTGGCTGAGGTGTGGCTGAAGATAATAAAATTTCTTTTCTCTTAAGAAACAGGATTCTGAAAGCCACATTTAAATATTTAAATAACTGATGTAATTATTGCATGTGGTAATATGGAAAAAAGTGCCCACTGAGAGTCAGTATTGGGGCCATGGTGTCTCTATCATTAGAAGGCTCACTGGGCATGGTATGTTCCAGAAAGATAGAATGAGACAGCTGCCCTCATACCCCAGAGAGCTGAAAAGAAGGAATGAGGGGTTTACATAATTTCATGCAGGTTAATTTTTTTTTTTCCCCCTTGAGACATCCTCTTTGATCCATGTATTATTTAGAAGTGTGTTTTTAGTTTCTCAGTGTTTGAAGATTTTCCTGTTTTCTTTCCATGAGTGATGTCTAGTTTCATGCTGCTGTGGTCAGACAACACACTCTGTATCACTGCAGTTCTTCTAAACTTGTTGAGGTTTGTTTTATGGCCCAGAACATGGTCTATCTTGGTATGTGTCTCACAGGCAATTAAATAATGTGTGTTCTGCAGTTGCTGGGTGGAATATTGTATAAATGTCATTTAGATCCTATTGGTTGAGGGTATCTTGTATTCTCTATACTTGCTGATTTTCTGTTGAGTTGTTTCATCAAGTGTTGACAGGGGTGTTGAAGTCTCCAACTGTATTTGTGGATTTTTCTGTTTCTCCTTTAAATAGAGAAGACATCCAGGATTTTTAGTTGTACTTAGTAAGAGGAACAGAGAAAAATACTGAGAAGAGTCCATATTGAAAAATATTGGGAAGAGTCCATCTTCTCCAAAGTGGAAATCCCCTTTCTCATGGTTCTTATAATTGAAAATTAGCTCCTGGTCTGGAGAGAATAGAATTTGGATCAAAATGTCATACCTCACTGCCTGATTCTCAAACTGAGTACCTTTGAGGTTTTGAAAAAAAAAAAAAGTCAGAAATACACAGATTAAATCTTTTATTTAACTTCCCTTCAGCTATGTAGCAGGTTTTTTTGTTTTTCCCCCTAAAGAGAATGAGCTACTCAAATCTTCCGAGGGTCACTGGACACTGGCTATATGTAACATCAGTTCTTGGGATCTCAGTGTACCATTGCTTTGCACTGGTCATAATAGAGTCTTACAAGGGTCAAGAAACAAATGGAGTTTTGATTCACAAATGCTTCTCATACTTTTAGTAGATCACAAACCCTTTTATCTGATACAAAATCAATTATCTGGTTGGTGAGCATGTAGTTGCTATGTATACCCTCTATCCTGGAAGAACTGGCTTTCCAGATTTTGATACAAGAGCTATTAAGGTAAGAAGAGCCAAGTTGAAGCCTATGGAGCTCCCTTTAGCTATCAAACTAATAAAGCAAAGATACTACAATTTCTATGGAGAAATGTCTAAATTTAATGCTACCCCCAAAAAATTTTTTCCTGGGAAAATATGAGGATGATGTTTTTTTTTAATTTTTATTTAAATTCAATTAGCCAACATATATAGTACATCATTAGTTTCAGACATAGTGTTCAATAATTTATCGGTTGTGTGTAAGACGCAGTGCTCATCACACTGGGTGATGGGCATTAAGTAAGGCTCAAGATGTGAGGATGGTGATTTCTATTTTGTTTTTACTTAACTCTCAGGTTTGGCCAGGTCAACTGATCTTGGATTGGTCTTGGAGAATGAAAATGAATTGTTAAAGCTTAGCAGGTGGCAACTCCAATTGCATTTATTATTTGGAGGTGATCTCTTTCGAGGAGCAAAGCAATAAAAGTGCTCCTGTTGATCCACTGGGATAGTTTATTTTACGTAGGTAGATATCTAACAGCATGTCATAACCATCTTACCTCAGAATTATTTCAACTGTTCGGCTCCATGCCACAATTTAGTCTACAGAGGCATGACTGTCTCACTCATTCCTAACATATTACATGGGCCAAATATACTGGTGACATGAGCTGCTAGAATATGAATACAAGAAAATTCTTTGGCCTTAGTAAAACTTATGTATGTCATGGAAAGGGACATAAATTCTGTGAAAACCCTACTACCTCATAGTCTTAGAGATGTTGGGGTATTTTTTTCCAAAGTAAAAGACAGGTTTCCTTTGTTTCCTCCACCTTTTATTGTATACTAGTAAGAATATATGTTCGATTTGGATGGATATTTAAAGCTAATAACTGAGTAATCAGAAATAATTCTATGGTGGGTTGAAATATATATCCACGTCCTAAATCCCAAGACCCGTAAATGTTATCTTATTTGGAAAAGGAGTCTTTGCAGACATAATTAAGTCAAGGATCTTAGAGGAAACCATCCTAGATTTAGATCACCCTTATAAACACATGTACCCTAAATCCAATGATAAATATCTTTATAAGAAAAGGGAAAGATACAAACAGACCCAGAGGGGAGGCCAATGGGAAGACAGAGGCAGAGATTGGAGTGATTCATCTAGAAGCCAAGAACGCCAAAGATTGCCACAGGCACCAACATCTAGGAGAGGAGCATGGAGCAGATTCTCGTCAGAGCCTCTAGCAGAAACCAACCTTGCCAACTCTTTGATGCTTAACTTTTGGCCTCCAGAACAGTGCGAGAATCAATTCCTGCTGTTTGAAGCCACTGAGTTTGTGGTAATTTGTTACAACAGAACAGCCCTAGAAAATTAATACAGTGTCCCAATTGGAATGGGATCCAGAACAATTTTCCCTAGACGGTCCAGATTGCAGTCTAAGCAGATCCAATAAATGGCACTTAAAGTTTTGGAAGTATATCAAGATACTGGAGGAGACAATGACAAACCCCAAGAGGAGAATCTCAGACCACTGAGGATTTAGTCAAGTTACTTTTTAGCAGGAATTTCTTCTCTTCTACAGAAAGAGCTTTGGGGTTGATATTGGGCCTTGATAAAAACTGAACTCCTGGTTATGGAAAACCAGGTGACCCTAGGCCCTGAGTTACTCATTATGACCTGTGTATCTATTCCATTCAGCAAAGCGTCACCCTATCCAAGCACTATGTAAAGATTAGGCCTGAGCAGGCTCCACAGGCACATATAAATTGTATCAGCATATGACTCACATTTCTCTTATGCCTACTTTTGCTGTATCCTATTAAGCCAAATTCTCAATTAGTCAATATAAAGGCCAAGAAATCAAGGGACTTTTCAGACTGCAAAACGTGTATGCTCCCACTGGAGGCCATGACAGAGACCTGAATGTAAGTCCTAATTCAACCCAGCCCGGGGTGGCGGGAGAAAGCACGCAGTCTTCTAAGACCCTGCGGAAAGTCAGCCCATGATACTGTTCTTGTTTGTCAACCAGATTACAATAAGGATGCCAGCACAGTGCTGAAAGAAATCCAACCAAGAGTCCAGAAAAATGTAGAACATCAGAGAGTAGGAGTGAAGGATGTGATGAGAGAGAGAGAGAGAGACCCTCAGAAAGAGGATGGGCCGGGTGAAGAAGGTTTGAGAAGAAGGTGGGGCGCGGGGCAGAGGAAGAGGGAACACAGAGACTCTATAGCTCAGGTAGCTCATTTCAGCTGGTTTCCCTGAGGAAGGAATGCCTGGAATAGGAGGCGGGGCATGGTAGAAATGATAGGAATATCTGGACCTAATAAAAATCTGAGTGATGCTGAAGTTCTTAAAGCAATGCAGACCCCAAAAGTCTAGGTGACTTTCCAGAATATGACCCATAATCTTCCAGATGAGCTGAAGAAAAAGAATGATTCAGTGTTTACTGTGATGTATAATGCTGGTATTCCCACCAGACCTCCTCAAGTCCCTTTTATTTTACTTTTGGGGCCCCAGGACTTTGAGGCACTTTTGGTCCCAATAGACAGCCTCTGAAGCTCTTTTTTTTCCCCCCAAAGGATTGGCCTGGTAGAGTCTGGCAATTTCCTCTCCCCTAAGCCAGTGACTGATGGATTTGGGAGTTGGAAAGTTCCATGGCTGTTGCCTTGGGTCAGGACAGGGCTGAGGTGCAAATTACACTCTCATGATCCAGTGATCCTCATCGTGGGATAAACCTGAAGTGATTATCTGTAAAACTTTGCTTGAAGACATGTCCTTATTTGGCTTCCTCCTTTTTATTTTCCTGAACTTCTGACTTAATTTGCCTTTGGGATTACTTCGTTCATAAGTCACCTGTACAACACTCCCTGTCTGAGAGTCTGAGGTGGGGGCAGTGGACCCAGGACACTTAGGAATCTTATCTGCAAATGGTCACTTGAATTTGGAAGTCAAGACTCATGTCTTTTAAACAAATAAAGCCTTTGCTGAAAGAAAAACAACACAGATCACTTAACGAGGGACACAGTCATGCAAGCAGCCAGCATGTATCTGGCCTTCTAATAAAGTAAGTCGGGGGACTTCGAAGACAGTCCTTACTGCCTGTCCCGACACAGCAAAAACGTTTTACAACTGATTTGCCATTAGGCTTTTCAGGTATGTTTTCCTACTGGGAATTACAAAATCCATCCACTCATGACATGGGAAAAATATTTAAAACACCAATGAAAGTAGATGGCAATTCATACATTGTTTTCTTTACTAATAATTCAGTTGGTCTCTTTGTACGGGTTGCTGTATGAGTTTCCTAGGACTGCCATAACAAAGTACCACAGACTGGGGGCTAAACAACAGAAACGTATTTTCCTACAGTCTGGAGCCTGGAAATCCAAGATCAAGGTAGAGGTAGCTTTGGTTTCTTCTGGGACTTTGCTCCTTGGCTTACAAATGGCTGCCTTCTTTCTCTGTGTATATGTCCCTGGTGTCCCTTTGTGTGTCCAAATTTCCTTTTCGTATTGGGACATCAGTCAGATTGGATTAGGCTCACCCTAATTGTCTCATTTGAGCTTAATCACTCTTTAAAAGGCCCTATCTTCAAATACATTCACATTCTGAGTTACCTGGGGTTAGGACATCAACATAAATTTTGGAGGAACGCAGTTTATCCCATAACAGTTGCATATGGCGTGAGAATTTCAAGTGTGAAATAGTTCTTTAAATGAAAGATGGTTTAATCAGAGGGAAATACTGCTTACTATTTGCACAGATAGAGCTAGAGTTCGGTTGAAGGCGATGGAGTTTTCATTTGTTCCTAAACCATCTTGCGTCTTAGTCTTTATTTTGACAAGAGAAAAGTTGGGGCCACTTGTGGAGGATTTAAGTGGGGATTTGAATTACCTGGTGAGGATACAGCCATCTTTGTTATTATATCACATTAGTCCCCATGAAGAAATCAGAAATAGGCTGGCTGCGTATTGAAATCTTACAATGTGGTAAAGAGCAGCATTCTGGAATTGTACGGTAGGGGCGATTTACTATCAAGTAATCTTATTTTTGCTCTTGCCCAATATAAAACCAAAGGATGTTTTAAAAAGAAAGAAAAAGTTAGTGAAAGGCAGTTCTGAAAGGCTGTTGTAATCCTATACACGCAGGATGACCCAGAGCCGACATCTTCATGTGTGACATTGAGGGTCACAGGCTCACCCCGAGGATTAAGTGTCCCCAGCTGCAAAAGTGCTGGCTGAAGGCAAAGTAGACGTGGAGGGGGCTCTGGCGTAGGGAAGCCGTTGATGTTACCCACAGCGGAGACCTGCCACAGAGGAGAGAACTAAAGCCATTACCGAGAGTTTCGTGCCTTATTGTATCATCTCAGTGTTTTAACTTCCTTTTCAATCTCTTTCCACCAAGTTTACACATGCATTAGTGTTGTCTGACTTTGTCACTGCTTTGTGGTTTGCAAAATACCAGAACAAGCTTGCTAGAGAATGCAAACCAAAGGAAAGGGTGTCAGTCGGGGGTCTTGGGGCTGGAGCTTGGATAGAGTGGAGAGATTTTAATGGCTTGCTCTGGGAAGTAGAGTGTTTTCGGCGGTACGAAGGCAGACTGTTTTTATGTGAGGCAGAAGACTTTTGCATCATATACGTTGTTTTGCTTTTGGATTTGAAATGCAGGTCTCGGAATTGGCGAGGTGGGAAGTGGTAGACAAGTGTCTCTTGTTTTGGCTACTTTTGACTGTATGAGGCTTTTGGTTCATTTGTTTTATTTTGTTTTTGTAAGAGCCTTATTTTTGTAAAGAATGTCTGCCCTGGGTATCTGGTGGGACATCAAGTATGTCTCAGAAAGCGGAATAGTCAGGTGCTCTTAGAAGTCATGGCGGGGGGAGAGTGGGTAGATAATGGAGGGTTAGCTAAGAAGACACTTGGCACCGGGCTTTTGAATCTTGGGAGGACAGTTGGGGATTTCAGAGCTTTGAGGTGACCGTAGAGGAGACCAGATGATACCTGTGTTCTTGGTATGTGTCTAGTACCAGTGATGGGGCCTAACCCAAGCTCATGCTGTGCTTGGAGCTCACCTGCCTTTTTTAGGCCCAGTCTCCCTTGGTTCAGCCCTCTTGCTGAGTCTGGTTATCTGGTCTTCGCATGCATTTTGGGAGTTGCCCCAAAGCCTTCCAAATAAATTCCTTTCTACTTGAGCTAGCAAAGTTCTTTTGCTGTGGCTTGTGGCCATACATTCCAACAAATAACCTTTCTTTCTACACGCATCCTTCCACCGTTCCCTCCTCGATTTCCAAACTTGATTCTCTTGTCTGAGCCTGGAAATCTTTCCCTTCCTGCCTTTTCAGGAATTTTCTCACTTTGGATGTCCTCCTTCCCATAGGTTTCTGGCAGCAAAGATACACTAACCAACACCTCCCCACCAGTCCCTTCCTCTGACTTCTGCTGCAGGGCGCTCTTTTGTCTCACCCTTGGCCCCTTTGGCTTCATTTCTCTGTCTTGGTTACTTCCTCCTCCCTGTTTACACCCCTGCCAGGGCCTCTTCTTCCTCGTTCATAAGCTTTCTTATTCATTACACTCTGTAACACCGAAGACACCTGCTGCAAGTGTGAGGATTTTGGCTTAACTGCCGCTGTGCCCCAAGGATCGGTCCAGGCCTTGCTGCTCTTGTCTCTCTTCAAACACTATGTAGAAGTACCCATGCAGTCTCCCCAGGATGCCTCTTCATCCCAGGACCCAATCTCTCTCCTGTGTGTTTCGACATATGCACCTTCCTTTCTACAAACATTGCTTGTTTCATTGTTACCCCCATCCCTCCAGACTGAAACCTTAGAAAATCCTCTGATCCTTTGCTGTCTAATACCCACCAAGTTCCATCCTCAACCTGTCGTAATTCTGCTCCTTCCTTTCCATCCCTCTAGTACTTCCTGCATTCAGATGATCTTCACCTGATATCAGGGTCATTTCAGAGATAGTTTTCTTTCTTCTAATGACCTTTGCTCTCATCTTTCTCACACACATCCAGTAAAGATTAGTGATCAAAAATATAATGAGCATAATATGAATATTTAAAATTTGGTCCTCCTTCGGCTTGAGGTAAACGTCCTTTTTCAAGTTATCATCATGTTGTTTTCAGCATGAATTACTTTAGTGAGATGCTGATCACTGAGCATCCAATGTGAATTGATTGTCTGATACGACTGACAAGGTGTAGTGGAGGGATTTTTTGGAAGATAAGGAGGTCAACATTTTGTACTATAGAGGACTTTGTCTTAGAGTCAATGGCTAAGATATTCTCTTTATAATTATAAAGCAATTAGATTTTAGAACTGGGTAGAACCTTTAAAAATTATTTAGATCAACTCCTTCAACCGAAACGTAGAGAGGTGAAGTCATTGGTCGGAGACAGAGCTCAAGTCTAATTCCCCACCACTCAAATCCCAAATCTCACATTTCCTTTTCTTTTTTTTTTTTCAAATTGTGGTAAAAAACACATGACATGAAATCTACCCTTTTAATTCTTTTTAAGTTTGGTAGTTTTGTATTATTATCTAAATTCACAAAGTTGAGCAGGAGATTGCTAGAAATTTTAATCTTGCAAATCTGAAACTCTATACCCAGGCAATAACCACCCATTCCTTTCACTCCTCAGCCCGTGGCAGCCACGGGTCCACTTTCTGTTTGTAGGAGTTGGACTGCTTTATTTTTTATTTTATTTTTCACCAACTTTAGAGATCTCATATAAGAGGTATCAGACAATATCTGGTGTGTGTGTGTGTGTGTGTGTGTGTGTGTGTGTGTGTGTGTGTAAGACTGGCTTATTTTACATAGGATACTATCCTTAAGGTTCATCCATATTGTAGCGTGTGACCGAATTTCCTTCTCTTTTCAGAATAATGTTACGTTTTCTTTACTCATTCATACCATATTCTCTGAGTCCATCCATCCATCCGTTGGTGGACATTTGGATGGCTTTCTCTCGTGGGCTACTAAGAATAGTGCTCTATGAAACTAGAAGTGCAGGTACCCCTTTCAGATCCTGATTTCAGTTTTGGGCGATACATATTCAGAAGTGGGATTACCGGATCATATGGTATCTCTCTTTTTAATTTTTGGAGGAGCCTCCACTCTGTTTTCCACAGCAGCTATGGTGTTTCACATTCCCACCCAACAGCGCTCCAATTTCTTCACATCCCTCCACAGCGCTGCCCGATACAGCGAAGTCTTTTGCGACAAGAAGGGTCAGCTGAGGCGGCAACCTTCGTAGTTGTCTTCTTTGAAGAAATTGCCACAGCTTTCTATCAACCACCACCGTGATCAGTCAGCAAATACTGAAGCAAGACCCTTCCATCAGCTAAAAGATTACAACGTGCTAAAAGCTCAGACGACGGTTAGCATTTATTAGCAAGAAAATATTTTTTAATTCAACATGGTTTAATTTTTATTTTTTTAGAGATAATGCTATTGTGCACTTACTAGATGACAGTGTAGTGTAATAAACATAACTTTTGTGTGCACTGGGAAACCAGAAAAAAAATGACTTCCAGAAAAATATTAATTATTGAATTATTTGCTTTATGGTGGCATTTGCATTATTGTGGTGGCCTGGAACTAAATCTGCACGATCTCTGAGATCTGCCTGTACTAAATAAACGGATATGAATTAATGCAGTAACACACACACACACACTTTAGATTGTATAGACCCAAGTGTGCTGGTCCTTCTCCAAGTTATTGCTGTGCACTCCCCTGGCCTGCGCTCCCATGCCCTCTGGTGGCTGTCATGTGTACCTGCAAAAAATCTTTGTCTTCCTTGAGGACAGCCCCCCACTTGCACCCCCCTTCTCCCTCCAGGCAGTCCCAGGGCTGGGAAGAGCTTCCCCTGTTCTTAGCATCTGGGAGTCTCCCCCTGCTTTTTCCTCACTTTCTGGGCAACTCTCCTTTTGTGTGTATATGAGTTAGGTATATTATACAAATTGTGTGAGCATGGTTTCTTTCTTTCTTTCTTTAAAATTTATTTACAATTTTGCAGCTTTCTTTACTGTTCTATTATCCTCGGTTCCTGACATACCGACTCAGGGTGCCTTGGAATCGGCATGGTGGGCTGTGTGTGTGTGTGTTTGCTTGCCATCAAGGGAAAACCTTCATTTTCACTGCATAAAATTTAGAAACGTCTAAAGAGCAAACAATATCTTAAACAAAAGAAAAACGTTTAAAAAAGTTAACAAGAGGAGAAAAAAATTGTAAACCTTAAACTACGATAAGTTAATTTATGAATTTAAAGCTAGTCTAATCAAAATATTATGAAGTTGGAATAGTGAATTTTTTTTCCAATTTTTTTAAATCAAAATTTATTCAGATATATATTAAATTACTTGTACAGACTTCTAATACATGCTCGTGAGTTTCAAAATGGCCTACAAAAATGCTCATGCCATAGAAAAATGTTATTTTAAATGTTTGTATCCATGCCAAATTTCAATAGTTGTTAAAGTAATTGTGGATCTTTAATTTAAATCAAAATACAATACTTAATATTATCTAATTCTAGAGGGTCTGATGATGTGAAAACAATATATTTGTAAGAATTACAGGAAATGACACTTTACTGGAGAAATACTATCTGAAAAGTATAATGCTAAATCTACTTAAATAAAAGCAATTGTAATATCAATTAAATAGCAGTATCTAAACCAAAAAGAGATAAGTGAAAACTACTTCAAAGACAGAAAACACATGCAGATGTTATGCCGTGGTTGTGGGCGTTCAGGACTGGGTTGCAGTGAGCTCAGTCAAACCTGCGGGTATCCCTGGATGCGTGAGCCCTCGCGGCATGGCTCTTCTCCTTCCTGGGGGTGCTGATGATCCAGGGGGTCCCCTGACACTTCTGGGCCTCCGTGGGCTGCCTGTGGGGGAGCAGGAGCAAAGCGGCCACTTGGGAAAGGCGGGAAGTTGAACTCCGCTTTGGCAAACATTTGCCTGATGTGATCATTTTCTTTCCTTAGCTCCTTGACTTTTCGCTCGGTGAGCACAGCTGCCATCCAGCTCTCCTGGACTTTATTCGCATAGAAGAGGATGTCCTTTAGACAGTGCGAGGTGTTCTCCTCCAGTTCTCTGCGGGTGTCTTCGGCCATCTTCTTGTAGAAGTTGCGAACCTGAGTTGCGGACTCGATGTTTCCACACGTGTAGGAAAGACTCTTCTCAATGTCTGAGCACTGCGCTTCCTTCTCCAATGATTTTCTCTCAAGTTCCCTGGTGTATTCTTGATATAATTGAGGCAGAAGTTGAAGCTTCCGTTTCAACTGCTGAATCTCACTTTGAAGCTGTGAATTTTCCGTCTGCAAAGAGGCTTCCTTGGCTCGAAGATCTGTTATTTGTCCCATAAGCTCATCATTGATTCGCTTTTCTTCCCCCAGTTGTCTGGCTAGTTCCTCATTTTTCTCTTCAGCACTTTGAAGGGACACATTGGAATCAGCATCGTCAGTGACACCCTTCAGATCACCCTCTGACCGATGGATGGGCTGATTGTCCTTTTCTGCTTCCCTCTTTTGCTTGACTTCCCAGTTGACGTGACCCAAGAGATCTCCAAGGAGACCAGGCCAGGGGATGGCCTTCAGAAGGTTTTCACCCAGTGGTATTAACTGGCTGACTTTCTCTTTCAGAGCCCGCTGCATTCCTGCGTTCGACTGCTCTAGCCTTTCTTTCTCCTGCTCCGTTTCCTGGAGTCTCTGCTTCCATCTCGCGATTTCTTGGGCGAGCAGTTCTGGACTCTCTAGAACGTCAGTGTTTCCATTCAAATCGTCCATTATTTTCTTCCAAAGTTGTTTTCCATTCTTCTCTGACATTCTTAAGATGGGTCTATCACCAGTCACTTGGGAAAGTTTAGGAGGCTGGGTCTTCTGCGCCATTTTCAGAAAGTCAATGGTGTTCTGAAGTGCCAGCCTACAGCGGTTAGTACTTACTGCTGAGAAGCATAAGGTTTGTAATGTGGGAAGACTGGCCTCCACCCCGGGCAGCCCTAGGGCATCATCAGCTTGTGTCATTGGTCCCATATTCCCACTACCTTTTCCACAGACTTTAGCGTGGGCCAAACACCTTTTGCCTAGCACCTTCACACTTCTCCAAATGTGTCGTTTCTTCGCTGTCAAAACCAGTATTACATTATATGCCAGCATGTCCCAGGGAAACTCATGGAGAACTGAAACATGTCTCCAGCTTTCAGAAATCACCAGCAGGGCACCCCACAGGGGCTCTAGGACCAACTGGAAAGTGGATCTGATGGCAGGCAGCAGGCCCTCCATGGCTGTGTAGGGCTCCACAGCTCTGCCTCCAAGGGCCAGTGTTCTATGGGTCTCAACTGAGGCTCAGAACCCTGGGGCGGGGGGGGCTCTGTCTCTAAGGTAAACATGTGCCTGGCAACAGAGCAGATCAGTTGGGGTGGGGAAGGGGGAGGCCAGCCAGGTTCTAGAAGACAGTTTCCCCCTAACTTTGCCCTCAAATAGAAAGTGATCTCACTTCACTGAGTTCCCCCCCCAACCTTTATTGAGATACAATTCACATATCATACAATTCATCCATATTAAGTGTACAAGTCCACGAATTTTTAGCATATATAAAGAATTATATAACCATCACAATAAGCTTATTTTAGAACAGTTCCATTACTGTAAAAAAAAGACCTTGCCAAACCTGTCATTTCTATCCTCTTTGCCCCCTTAGGCTGTCAGAAGGAAATCTAAAAATTTCTGGGCTTGACAAGTACCCTTAGGGCAAACCTTTCTTCCAAGTTGATGTACCTATCCACGTAAGCAGTTTCTCTGTCATATTGGCTTAGCAATTCCTCCCTGTCTTGGTCAGCTCTCTCATGTTTTAAAGACTTAAAAAAAGATTACTTTTTCAGGTTCTTTCACGTGTTTGCAAGTGGAGCGTGTCTCTGAGTGCTCAGGTGCACAGAAAGTCTCCCCTGGGTGCCTTATTTGCCCCACAGCTTGGATTTGAGATTTAGGATTCGTCTCCCAGATGAATAAGCATCACTGAGCAGGGCTGGGTCCTGGAACAGGCCTGGCAGTTTGCCATGAGCTTGTGGTACTCAGTTCTGCTACTTTTGTATATGAAGCCACGTTCACTGGAAATGCCTTCCAGTTTGCTGACGGTATCAGATTTTTATGGCCCACGGAAGTCACGGAAATTTCTCCTCTGACTGGTATAATTGCTGAAGACGCTGGCTGGCCATTCCCCAGAGAAAGAGGTCTGATGATTGAGGTGTCCTGTTTTAGAAATGGAATGTTGGGTTTGCATCTTCTGATAGGCTGACTCTTCCAAACTTGGGAATATTTACTCTATTTCCCAAAATAAACACCATCCATACCGGTTCCCCAAAAAACTAAAATAGAGAAGCATAGGTTCAAAGATCTTTCTGTTCAAAAGACCTCTTAAGACGTACACACAAGACACTATAGAATTGAACTCATAGAGGTCCTCTTCTTATCTTATTGCCCTGGATAAGACAGTCATAGCATCTAGACTTAGTGTCTTCATTGGTTAGTTTTATGTATACGGTTCTTCTTGAAGGTGAGCAAGTGGGGTTTGTCTGTCTTTCTCACTGCTGGTCCCCCACAGAGCCTAGCACAGAGCCTGTACAACTTTACTAAGGTTCACGATTCAAAAAGGAACCATGTGAATAATGAATCCAAGAATTCAGACCACAGATTTGGAACAAAGCGTATGAGTTTCAGAGAAGTAGACATTTTAGAAGAAAACTGTCCTTTTAACCCTAGATGCATTGTGAAACCATGTTTCTGTCCAAGGTCTTAGAGAAAAAGAAAGCCCTGAGTGTATTCCACTGCAAATGAGCAGGAAACAGCGTGAGTACTTAATGTGCTCAAAGTGACCACGTCTGTTTGAGAGCTAGCCAGGGATTCTTGAGAGCAGCCGATTTTCCTCATGAAAACTATGGGATTGGGGCACCTGGGTGGCTCAGATGGTTAAGCGTCTGTCTTGGGCTCGGGTCGTGATCCCAGAGTACTGGGATCGAGCCCCGCATCGGGCTCCCTGCTCGGCGGAGAGCCTGCTTCTCCCTCTCCCTCTGCCTGCTTCTTCCCCTGCTTGTACACTCTCTCTCTCTGTCAAAAATAAATAAAATCTTTAAAAAAAAAAAAAAGAAAGAAAACTATGGGATTATGGGCAAAATAACAAAATGGGGGTCATCAGAATCCTGAGAACGACCGGATGGTAGGACAGATCTGCGTTCACATCTCTGCTCTGTCCCTGTGGACTCATCCTATTTTTTCCAGCCTTTCTTTCTGCCTCTGTGGGATGGATGTCTTAGATTTATTGTAAGATGATGGGGCACTTCAGCACCATGCCTGGCATATGGGACAAGTTCCATGTATGTTGGGTTTTGTTCATTTCTGTTCCAGGATTTGAAAAAATGGCCATGAGAATACTTCTCTGGTTTTTTTAAGGATTGAAAAAAAAAAAAAAAACCACATAAAATAGGTAAGCTATTTTACCATAAGTTGATGTTGATCGTAAGACAAAACTAGATTGGAAAAAAAAAATCTTCAACTAAAAAGGGCTTGTTGTTTGTCTGCAAGCACAGCCATATGCAAGAAATAGGGGCCAGAATCAAATTAGAAGAAAAAGGTGGGAGAGATTCATTCACACACAGTCTCTATAACTTATTTAAAGTAAACCTCTAAGACAGTGCTTCTCAAACTTGACTTTGTATCATGGGAGGCCTTGTTAAAACACAGATTCTTGTCAACTCCCTCCATCCCCCTAGCCCTGCCATTTCTGACTCTACAGTATAGGGTGGGTCCTAGGAATTTTCATTTCAAATAAGATGATAGTAATATTCTAATGCTGGTCCTGGGACCACACTTTGAGAACCATTGCCATGGAGGTGATTCTCAACCTTGGTTGTACCTTGAGATCACCTGGGGAGCTTTACAAAATACCGATGCCTGGGCTCAACCCAAACATCAGTTGAGAAGTTCTGATTTCACTGGTTCTGGGTGGAGTCTGGATGTCAGGAGTTTTAAAAGCTTTTAATGTGCAAAAGTTAAAAATAATTTCCCTGTCCGTTCTGGTATATTTTAGAAAAGAATCATTCAATTATTCATTCATTCAATAAATATCAGTCGAGTATCTACTATAACCTTGGCTCTGTGCGAGGTGCTAGGGATATGGATATAAATCGGACGGACAGAGGAAGCCTGCCACATTGATAACTCATGAGGTGACTGGCATACCAATGAACATATTTACAGAGAGCTGTTAAGAGCTGTAAGTGGGGGCACCTGGGTGGCTCAGTTGGTTAAGCAACTGCCTGCGGCTCCCATCATGATCCCGGGGCCTTGGGATCAAGCCCCATGTTGGGGCTTCTCCCTCTGCCTGTGTTCTTTCTCTCTCTGTCAAATAAATAAATAAAAACTTAAAAAAAAAAAAAAGCTATAGGTGGAGGGCAATGAGGTTTAAGTGAGCAAAGACTTCATTAAGGAACTCTGAACTTAGTTTTGAAGAATGAGCCTTTTTTATGGGCAGTGACTGAGGGGAAGAAGATTTTGGCGAGAGGTCTGGGACTGGGAGTGGACACAGGATGTGTTCACAGGTTCTCAGGGAGCTGGAGCCTGGTTAGGTGGTATGCAAGGAGGTGGGAGAAGTTGTCTAGAATCAGGGGAAGTGTTTCAAGATTCTGGGAGGAGAGTGATACAACTGGGTTTGATCACTAGCTACATCGAGAGATAGAAGACCTACCTGAGAAATGTTCTTTAGATGGAATAATCTCTATCATTTTTTAAAGATTTTATTTATTTATTTATTTATTTATTTATTTATTTATTTATTTTAGATTGAGAGAGAGAGCACGTGGGGTGGAGGAGGGAGAGGGACAAGCTCAGATGCAGGGCTCGATCCCAGACTGAGATAATGATCTGAGCCGAAACCAAGAGTCGGATGCTTAACCCACCGAGCCACCCAGGCGCCCCTGGAATAATCTCTATCTTGAGGTTATATCTAGGATATGCTCCACACATATACAATCAAGACACCCAAACATCACAGAATAACAGGAAACTAAGACACCAGCTTCCTTCTCGTTAGCTAACTCCCACATTTCTGATGATTTTGCGGGGGGGAAGGAAAGATGCATTCGTTTTCATTGCAAGCCTACCTCTTTTGGACTTTGGAAATATGGGTAGAAAAAGAGTTAATGCGGAGAAAGAAGAGACCAGACAGGAGAAAAAGGGAACGGAAAAGACTCCGAGGTTTGGAAGAGCACAGAAGGGTGAATAAAAATGGAAGCTGTGGAAGCATGTTTCTCACCTGCCCCCTTCTGCTCCTCCCCTGAAACGCCGCCCCAGGAGGCCAAAGGCCATATCCGGTGTCCTGCACTGCCACCTGCAGGTAAAGTCCTGAATCACCGCCGGAATTTTATGCTGAGCTTTGGAGAAAGCAAGATGTCACCAGAATACGCCTGGGCTGCCATCAGGCTGCCCTCAAGCTGGGCCAGCAAGTAACTATTCTGTTCCTTCCATTTCAGACTGGCTGACTTTTAAAGGATCATTCTTCATGAATATTAAAAGGTACTTTTTTCTTCTCTGTTTTTACATCTCTGAAGTCCAAGCATGTCTTGGAATTAATCGTCAGTTTAATCCACAGACTGTTTTCCCCACTGTGATACACAAAGGAGCATCTTACAATTGATATCATCTTATACTTGGAGAAATATGGCAATATTTATTTTGCGTACATCAGAGGTGCGGCCTGATGGACAAAGCATGACTTTTGGAACGTGAAAGATCTACTGTCACCTTGAATCTCTAATACCCCTTCTTTCTTATATTCTGGATCTCCATTATTTACTAGTTACTTGATTTTTGGCAAGTTAATTATCTGAGTCTCAATTTCTTCATGCTGTGTATCTTCATCCTATGTATCTTCTATGGTTTTGTCAGAGTTAAGTGATACTCTATATAAAGTCCTTGAATGGCTCCCACCTAGCCTATTAAAGCACTCAGTAATTAAGTCTTAAGCAGAAGCCACTATCTTTGCCCACTGTAATTCAAAACCTCCCGTCACCAAACTGTGTTTTCCTTTGTGCCCTTAAAACTAGGCAGCTCGGCTTCTGCTTTATTTTGATCAACCTGGAAGTGCAGAGCCCAGCCTTCTAAGTAAAGCTTTTCCAGTGCTTAAGGCAGTCGAACCTAAATGAAACCGAAAAATGACAAGGAAAACAGGGAATGCTATCTATCGCTGCCCGCTGGATTCCGTTTGTAGCTCTCCCTAGCAATCACAGGATAAAAGAAAGCCCCGTGTTGAAGGGCAGGGCATAAGCAGCTGGGTCTTGAAGCCTCAGTTAGCTCTGCAGGGAGGCAGCTCTGAGGAGCACCCCGATGGGCATAGAGCTTATAAAGATGTCTTGGAGCAGGCTTTCATGTTTGCCAAGTGGCTGCCCCCTCAGCCCCCTAATATCCCTTCTCTCTTAAATGATATGAAATTGTACAGTCCAAGTTCTTAGCACAAGTCCCAAGGAGAGGGAAGCAGCAAGAAAAGGGGAAGAAATCAAAGCTTTTCATGGTGCCCGCCCTGTGCTCTCTCTTCTTGGTAAAACCATTGCATTTCTGGGGGTTGCGTTGGGAGGAGGAGCTGAAGGGGGAGAAATGGAGATTTTTTTTAAAGGTTGATTTGTTTGTTTTAGAGAGACAGAGAGACAGAGTGCAAGAGAGAACAAGCAGGGAGAGAGGCAGAGGGAGAGAACCTCAAGTAGACTCCCTGCTGAGCTCAGAGCCTGACATGGGGCTTGATTCCAGGGTCATGAGCTGAAACCAAGAGCCAAACACTTAACTGACTGAACCACCCAGGAACCCCTAGATGGGAATCTTGAAATACTCCTCCTGCCTGGGTCCCCCTCCCGCTGTCCCTCTGTCCCTATTCCTAGCCATTGTTCACTTTTATCTTCACAGCTCTCCTACATAGCTTGTAAGCTCAGTTGATACCTTGGCTCCCTGATGGATTAAGAATCTTGCAGGTATGTGATAAAGTTTGAATCCAGGTTGATGTGACATCCACTTGTGGGTTTTGTTTTGTTTTTTCCTGGAGAGCGCCCCGCCTCACCACATTCCCTACCCCAAGTAGAAACCACACCTGCATCCATACTCACCTTCCCAGTAGGCATTTTTGCAGAGAGAGTGTTTATATTACTCATATATTAAGTCTGTTAACATCTGCTCATTTGTTTATGCCCCAGAACAGCTTATAGAGAGAAAACCATTGGGCCCATTTAAAAATGAGAAACTAGACCCCAAAGAAGGGAAGTCACTGGTCCCAGGTTAGAGACAGACTCTACACAGGGAAGCTCACATCCGAGCCCAGATTTGACAATGACAAGCCGCATGTGTTGCCAATAAGGCACAAAATCCTAATTTTTATACTTAAAAAAGATGAAAACGTATATTTTCTAGGAATAGCCTATTTAGGTGACCAAAATGGCCCATGTTTCGAGTCTTCCTTAAGTTCCATAATAAACAAGGATGGTTTGGTGAGTGGGGACAGATGGTGACAATTATGTATTGAACGTTAGAATCTCTTTTCACCTACTTTCATGTATTTTTGTTAGCAATTTAATTACATCTCTCCAAAAGTTTCCTTCACCTGTATAAAAAGTTATAAAAACTTTAATTAAGCACTCGGTGAGCTTTCGAGGGGACATCTGATAGCTCTCTGTGGTCTTGTGTAACTCTATTGTCCCACCTGCTATGATAATGAAATCGTAGGAACAGCAGGAAATGTATGCAATATACTACCCTGGCCAGGCTGCCATGTCATCAGAAGAGGGAAGGGAGGCAGGTCAGGGCAGTGTGGCTGGAGGTGTTTATGACGGGGGCAAGTCATATGCTCACACTGCCGAAAATGCGGACATGTGCAGAGTGAGATTGCATAGATGACCTCCTACTACCACGTGCTTCAGGGGAGAGACCCACAGTGCCATGGAGGGGCTGGAAGGAGACTTAGCGGTCAGAGACCTGACATGGAACTCCAGGGCTGCCTCTCACCGGGATCAGGACGTTGGATATGCCGCCTTCTGTGCCTCTTTCCGCTCGTGGGTGAAACCAGGCTCATGGTTCCAACCTGCAGGTCGGTCCTGAGGGTGAAGTGAGTTAATACTGGAGCAAGCTAGAGCAGATATTCTTCAGCACAATCCCAAGTGTCATCCCTACTACGGAGAAGAAGAAATAGAGGCCCAGAGAGAAGGAGAGGTCCCTGCAGGAGGCCACACAACCTCTGAGGATTGGAGCCAAAATTAGAACCTGGATGTGGATGACCTAATGTTCATATGCTTTCCCCTGTTCCATTCCTGTTTGACATACCCCAGCAATCATTTGATGTTCTTTCCTCTCCTGGAACATTCTTTTTTTTTTTCTAAGGTTGCATTCATTCATTCATTCAGTCGTTTAAAGAGCATGCATGCCAGCGAGCAGGAGGGGGAGAGGCAGAGGGAGAGAGAGAATCCCAAGCAAACTCCACACTGAGCATGGAGCCCGAGGCTGGGCTCGATCTCACGACCCTGAGATCCTGATATGAGCTGAAATCAAGAGTCGGATGCTTAAACGACTGAGCCATCCAGGTCCCTCTTTCCTGGAACATTCTGACTCACAATGAGGTTTTCTGAGCAGACTTCTCCCTTGGGATGTGGCAAGTGGCCTTTAATGGTCACATCCCCAGGTATAATGTCCATTGCAAGTGAGTATGTTGGCTTTTGAGTTTACATTTTCAGCCTCTCTTGAGAACGGCCAAGTGTGAAAGACATCTCCAGCCTCTGCGTCTCCAGTAAGGCTTATAGTCTCCTATGCTTGAACCAAAACACGGAAGGCTCTTCTGAGGGGACCCACACCCTGTACGTTTCAGATGTCAGAAATGACAACAGCACTTCGTGCATCCACAGTTATCCCACCGGCATTTAACAAACAGAAATGAGTTAGAGGCAAGGGCAGGAGATGACTGTTTCTTTTTGTTTGAGAAATATCCTTTTGTTTGCATTACAATAGATGAATCTTCAGGACATGTGGGTGCTCAGCCGGTTAAGCGTCTGCCTTCAGCTCAGGACATGATCCCAGGGTCCTGGGATCGAGCCCCGCATCGGGCTCCTTGCTCAGCGGGGAGCCTCCTTCTCCCTCTCCCTCTGCCTGCCGCTCCCCCTGCTTGTGCTCTATCTCCCTCTTTCTCTCTCTGTCAAATAAATAAATAAAATCCTTTAAAAATAGAATAGATGAATCTTCTTAAATCTGAGCTAAAATTAAGGCAAGCTATGCAAATTCTTTGTTGAAGAAGGCAGGGTAATATACATAAATAATGTAAATATATTTAGGTAATGATTTCTGTTGTCCAGCATCATGTCATTTCTTGATCCAATGATGGGTACACATGTATTTTATATATGTTTGTATAGTATCATAATGTTTTATATACAGTTAACCCTTAAACAACACAGGTTTGAATTGTGAGGGTCCATTTCCATGTGGATCTTTTTCGATAAGTATAGGACTGTAAATATACTACAGATATATTTTCCCTTCCTTATAAGTTTGAAATAACATTCTCTTTAGCTAATTTCATTGTAAGAATACAGTATATAATATCTGCAATATTATATACTGCATATATACAATATGCTTGAATCGACTGTTTATACTATTGGTAAGTCTTCTGATCAACAGTAGGGTATTTGCAGTTAAGTTTCTGGGGAGTCAAACGTTATTCACGGATTTTCTTTAAAATGTATTTATTTATTTGAAAGAGAGAGAGAGACATAGTGTGGGGTGGGGGAGGGGCAGAGGGAGATGGAAAAATCCCAAGCAGACTCTGCGCTGACCGTGGATCCCATCGTGGGGCTCAATCCCAGGACCATGAGCTCATGATCTGAGCCAAACCAAGAGTCCATTGCTCGACCAACTCTACCCTTCCCCCCAAGGCGCCCCTGTACGGGGATTTTTGTGCAGGTGTCAGCACCCCTAAATCCTGTGTTACTCAAGGGCCAACTGTATATGTACACACGTACGTATAGAAGTCTGTGGACACACATACACACACGCGCCCAGGGCAAAAGGCCACAGTTAGGCACAGCTGAGGCTTTTTACCGGACTTACAGCAGAAAATCAGACCCAAACCAAATTGCTCTGAGCCTTCTTTTTTCACGGACTCTGTAAGATCCTGGAAAGGAGCCTCAGAGATTTCTGTAGTAAAGATGAGCAGAGTGGCAGATCTTTGGAATAAGATGTGCTGAGATCTGGGGCCGCTTGCGCAGCATGGGTGGGGGACCGGAGGGGCTGTGCTCCTGGATATGGAGATGCCTGATGCTCCCAGATACGGAGATGCCCGGTGCTCCCAGATACGGAGAGGCCCGGTGCTCCCTGATATGGAGATGCCCGATGCTCCCAGATACGGAGATGCCCGGTGCTCCCAGATATGGAGATGCCCAGTGCTCCCTGATACGGAGATGCCCGATGCTCCCAGATACGGAGATGCCCGGTGCTCCCTGATATGGAGATGCCCGATGATCCCGGATACGGAGATGCCTGATGCTCCAAGATACGGAGATGCCCGGTGCTCCCAGATGTGGAGATGCCCGGTGCTTCCTGATATGGAGATGCCTGGTGCTACCAGATATGGAGATGCCTGGTGCTCCCAGATATGGAGATGCTCAATGCTCCCAGATACAGAGATGCCCGGTGGTCCCCGATATGGAGATGCCTGGCACTCCCACATATGGAGATGCTCGATGCTCCCAGATACGGAGATGCTTAGTGCTCCCAGATACGGAGATGCCCGGTGCTCCCCGATATGGAGATGCCCAGTACTCCCCGATATGGAGATGCCCGGTGCTCCCAGATATGGAGATGATCAATGCTTCCAGATACGGAGATGCCCGGTGCTCCCTGATATGGAGATACCCAGTACTCCCCGATATGGAGATGCCTGGTGCTCCCAGATACGGAGATGTCCGGTGCTCCCAGATATGGAGATGCCTGGTGCTCCCAGATATGGAGATGTTCGATGCTCCCAGATATGGAGATGCCCGGCCGTGCTGAGTGGGGCAGTAGCTCTGTGCTTCCAAGGCTGGGACTTCCAGGAGCAGAGGCATAGCTCACTCCGGGAGCCCTAGCGGGAGGTGGACACCGCTCCGCTTCTACTCTCCTAGCCCCAGGGGGAGACTGCGTCATCCCCTCTTTGACAAATGGGGACTCCAAAAGTGGTACCTGAGTCACAGAACGTTGGCATAGAAACATAACAAAGCACTCGAGGAGCACTATGGCCAGAGGGAGGAAGACTAGGGAAAATGTCAAGAACGCAAGTAGACAATGAATTTCAGATAAAGACTTAAATTAAAGATAGATTCAGGACTTAAATGATCTACTCAGCAAATTTACTGGAAAGCTACCAGAACTTCATCTCTAGCCCCTGACTTGAACTAAAGCCTCTCACTGGCATGGGTCGCTTCTGATGCCCCAGGAAGTGCCGAGCCCCGTGTCCGTGGGCTCAAAGTTCTCAAAAATTTGCAAAACAAAGTTAATTTATTTAATTTATTTATTTTTAAGATTTCACTTACTTATCTGACAGAGACAGAGAAAGAGTAGCAGGAAGAAGGAGAGGGAGAAGCAGACTCCCCACTGAGCAGAGAGCCGGAGGTGGGGCTCGATCCCAGGACCCTGGGATCATGACTTGAGCGAAGGCAGATGACCAAAGGACTGAGCCACCCAGGTGCCCCAAAACAAAATTATTTTAAGCACCAACAGCTAAGACCGCTGTCTCTTCTCCCCTAGAACAATAGGCTTTCCTTGTGGGCCCAGGACTGAGAGATCCCGGGACATGGGACTTTCAGTGCTAAAATCGGCCAAGTCCCGGGCAAACTGGGATGAGTCAGTTATCCCACTTTCCATTCTTCCCTTCCTACATCTCTGTCATCAGATGGCACTGGAAAAAATACAGAGTCTATGAGATCTGGCAGAGGGGAGATTGAATAAGGGATGCATTTAGTTTTGGCCTGGTGGGGTAGATGCCTGTGGTTGGCGATCATTCTGCGTTAAGTTATGGATAAGTGTTGCAGTGTAGGATCAGCGTCCAGGGTGCTAGCACTGACCCACTCAGCATTCTCTGACCCATCACAGCGCCCCACTCAGCATTCTCTCACCAAGACACAGAACCTCAGCTCACGCCACATTATGACCATGTCCTACTGCGCCTGGCACCTGGAGAACAGGTGTAGTGGGGGAGAACAAGGTTTGGAGACACAGGGCCAGAAATCAATGTGTGGAAAGCCTTCCAATGATCGAATATATACAATTGATGATAGAAGATGGAATTCTCGGTGGTATTTAGTCAAAATGGAAGTTCTCCCCTCTCAAGAATCAACTCGAGAATGCAGTGTTATACCAATACAAAGGCATCATGGATTTTTTCTTTTTGGGAATTGAGTGAAGTGTTGTTTTTCAGATTTCCTATTTGAAAGGTTTTAAAATGAATGTGTTGGTGTCTGAATTCGTATGTGTGATACATCCCAATTATCAAGAACAAAACAATTTTTGATCAACTCTACTAAAGGAAAGGATAACTTTTCTTGTTATTTTCTCTATGGAAAATATACAATTGCAATTATGTAGTGAGGTGATCAAAGAATATGAAGCCAAAAAATGTAGGAAAATAAAAACACTACTACAGACATGTATTAAGCGGTCATTTCATAAAAAATATTATGCCATCTTTCTGGATTAGGGGGATAGTTGAGATATTTGTCAACATATTAAATTTTTTTTTCTGTTGTGATTTCTTTTCACACTTTGGACAAATACTCACTTTTGTACCAAATTTTGTGTTTATGTTTGCATTTTTCATAAAAGGTCTTTTAATAAATAAAATTACATGAATTTATTCCTCAGCCCTGGATCTTTCTCTGAAAGAAATGTATAAAAATCCTACAAGAACAGATAGGAGTCTATATGCATTTAAAGTGGTGGGGTCCTTAGGCAATGTGGAATCCTATAAAGCATTAAAAAAAAGATAAGCAAATTTCACTCTATAAATAGCATGGTAAAAGATGACTTCAGTAAAGTCAATAGAAAATTATAAATTTTGAAAAATATGTTTGCAACCAGGATAGCACAGAGTGTTAATATCTAAACTGTATAAGGAGATCTTAAAACCAATAAGAAGAGAATGCACAAACCATTTGAGAAAAAATAACATAAGATGTGAAGAGGCAGCATTTCTTTTAAGCACATGTATTAGGCCAGAAAGCACATTGTAGCAGTTAATTTAGCTTTAATATTACACAGACCCAGAAGTCTGATAACAATTAAGTCAGAGAATGGGAGCATAATAAGCAGAAGAACCCATTCACATGGGAACATGAAACACATCTAAATAACTCATGGGCCAAAGAATCCATCATGGAAATTAAGCAATTCTTGAGAATTGGACAATAGTAAGAATACCTCATATCAAAATTTGTGGGCGGGGCGGGGGGGCTCCTGGGTGGTTCAGTTGGTTAACCCTCTGACTCTTGGTTTTGGCTCGGGTCATGATCTCAGGATCCTGGGAAAAGTTGTGGGAATGTCCCTAAAGCTAGAGCCTTAAAACTTTATGTTGGGAAAGAAGGTTAAATGAGCTAAGTGTCCACCTCCAAGAAAATTCTTAATAAGGATACCGTACCCGAAGGGGTCAGAAGGAAGAAAAAATACATAAGCACAAGTTAATAAAATAGAACACAAAGAAAATCACTCAAAAAAAAAAAGGAAAATGCTTCCTTTGCTTTAATTAATAAAATGGAAAGTTCTGATGTGGTTGAGCAAGAAAAGAAAGAAAAGGCTTTAATAAATATTAGGAACTAAAAGGGTCACGATTGGAGATACAGTGTAGATAATGGTAAGAGAAAATCATGAATGAATTTACACCAACTAATTAAAAACTGAGATATATGGATCATTTTCTAGAAATTATTTAATTCTGATTATATTTATCTAATTTTCTAATTGCACAAGTAACTTAACAAAAATTGTATTTCAAGAAGAACCAGAAACCAGAATTGATGTTTAACCATTACAATATTTTTTAAAATCAGTAAATGACAGTCTATTTCCTGAATTGACTCTGGGTCAGATGTTTTAGGAGCTAATTTTTGCAAAAATGAAGAAATACATTATCCGCATTTATACATAATATTTCAGAAAGTAGAAGAAATGAAGTGAGCCTCCTTAACTCCCTTTCTGAAGTTAATAATGACTTTGACACCAGACTGAAAAAGAACAGCACAAAATGTATTATGCAATCTCTCTCATGAAAGTAAACTCAAAAATCCTGAATAAATACTAGCAAACAGAAGTTACCACTTGATTATTTTTAAAACCATTATGATCAAGGTTGATTTATCATGAGACTTCCTGGATGATTTAAGACGAGAAAAAACTATAAATGCAATTCATCACACAAACTAATTTAAAGGATAAGAACTTTCTAAAGTACCCAAATGGACATAAAACAAGAATTTATTAAAATCCAGTATCCATCTAAGATTTGCATATACACATATGCACACACAAAGCATAGAAAGCTAAACCTTAACTTATAAATATTATCTCATTCAACACTACAAACTACTTTATGTTTAATAGTGAAATGTAGAGCCATTATTTTGCAAGTCAGGAACAATCAAAGATGAGTCCAGTGCAGTAGGAAAAGGTAGAAACAGCTCTAAAAAAGGATGAGCTAGCTTCTATGGAGGGAAAACAGATTTTATTGAATGATGCAGAGTAAAGAAATTAAGCAAGCTCTTGGATTGGAAGACATGCTTTCATAAAGATGCCAATTATTTTCAAATTAGTATATAAATTTCATGCAATTCTAATCAAAATCCAATCGGTTTTAGGTAGAACTCAAAATGCTCATTCTACAATCTATATGGGAAACATAAGGCAAAAAAACCCCCTGAAAACAAACAAACAAAAAAACCCCACATAATTCTGAATTAGAACAAGGTAGAGAGACTCACCCTACCAGATATTCATATTTATTATAAACTAATACCAATTAAGAGAGTGTGTATCAGTGCATGGTAGAAAAAAAGCAAGTTCAGGAAAGATAATGTACCTGACACTATTTATGTCAAGCGCCAAACATACAAAAATAATATGATTTATGCACATGGAAGAAAATGTGCAATGAAAACATAAAAATATTAATAAAAGTGTAAGTTATCAGAGGCACCTGGGTGGCTCAGTCAGTTAAGCTTCTGCCTTCAGTTCAAATAATGATCTCAGGATCCTCGGATCAATGGAGCCCTGTGTTGGGCTCCCTGCTCAGCGGCGAGTCTGCTTCTCTCTCTCCCTCTGCCTCTCCCCCCGCTTGTGTGTGCTCGCACTCTCTCTCTCTCTCAAATGGATAAATAAAATCTTTTTAAAAAAAGAAAGTGTCAATTTTCAAATTTCAGATTTGTAGTTCCTTTAAATGGGAAGAGAGAGGTACAAACCCACAGAGGCTATAGCTACAATTGTAATGTTTTATTTAAAAAAAAATTTTCTAAAGCAGAGATTCCCAATTTTCTTGGTTCATAGCACCTTTATTATCTCCATTCTTTTGTGATGCTACCCAAGCTGAAAGAAACATCTAAAGGTTCCCTTTATTAAGTATTTAGAGTCCAAAAATTTTGATAGTAATGGTTGTGAGGTGTCCAATGTCCCCATGTGTCCCTTGAAAACTAAAAACATACGATGGCATTCCTACGAGTTCCCTGTGGCACACAGTTTGGGAACCACAGATTTTTAAAACAGATCTTGAAAATAATCTAAATTCAACCAAGCTAGTTGATAGATCCATAAAAGTTTGTTGTATTTTCTCTCTACTTTGATGAATTGGGCTGAGTGCTTTGCACAAGTCATTCCATTTTGTCCTCACAAAGGATCCTGTGTTCTCTTCCTGTGTGAGAAGAAACAGAGGTTTAATAAGTTGGAGAGAATTCGCTGTCACACACTTGTAAGTGCTGAGGCCTAGACTGAAGCCAGTCCTCTCTGATTGAAGGCCACCGGGTCATGCGTTAATGGGACAGACCACTACTGAACATGTGTTTCAGGTACTAAACCCTGTCAGCCAAGGGAGAGTGGACATAGCCATTGTCCTTGCACATGTGGTGGGAGACGAACAGGGAAGGAGTGTAAGCACCGGGGAAAACGTGTGCTCAACCCAGTAGTGAGCAGTCAGAATTCAGGAGGGGCTTGGGGTTGAGTTTGTGCTGAGGCTTGCAAGATAAATACACATTTGTTTATGGGGATCCACCAAAGTACAAAGACAGAGAGATAAGGAACCCTGTGGTCCTTTTAAAAAGCAATGGGTTATGCCCCAATGGCCAGGGCAAATATTAAATTATTTGTAAGGACTGCACCGTGCTCTTACCCCCCTCCCTTGGCCCCCAAATTGTTAGTGACTTTGACTACTCAGAGTCCAATTCCATTTTATTTCTATCACATCTTCCCATTCCTCCCAAACAACAATAAAAGCTTTACACTAAAGATACATCTTTTACATGTCGAGTGCCAGCTTACTCATTTCTGTATTTCCTAAGACCTCAGCCTATGTCCTGAATATGTTCTAAAGGAAATAGCAATTTTGAATATTTTTTGAAATCTGGATTGTTTGGGCTCACAAGTATTAAGCTGAAGGAAAAAGGAAAGGCTCAGTGGGTTTTCATATATGCTCTAGCTGTCCTATGAATCCCCTGGGTCTTAGGAATTTACAGAAAGGTACAAGAGTCCCTGCCATCTTGATGTAAACTTCTAATGTTCCAATTGCAAAAGCAAGTGAACGTTCTCAGCAGTCCTGGCTTCAGAGGTCCCTGGGAAATAGAATTCCATTTACACAGCAAGGCTCTGGGTCAAAAATCTGCCTGGGTTAAGTGGTGACTTTCTCTCCTTTGAAATTCATTTGAGTTCTGTTTCCTGCCTGTGTAGTCCTCCCCTTCTTGTGATGACAAACCTTGGCTTACCTTTAGTCTGGGTTTTCTAGGTCTCAACACCAAACTTTAAACTGCTTGTTTTGGGGTGCCTGGGTGACTCAGTCGTTAAGCATCTGCCTTCTGCTCAGGTCATGATCCCAGGGTCCTGGGATCGAGCCCCGCATCGGGCTCCCTGCTCGGCGGGAAGCCTGCTTCTCCCTCTCCCTCTCCCCCTCCTTGTGCTCCCTCCCTCGCTGTGTCTCTCTCTGTCAAATAAATAAATAAAATCTTTAAAAAATGATAGAGATTATTCTATCTAAAGAACATTTCTCAGGTAGGTCTTCTATCTCTCGATGTAGCTAGTGATCAAACCCAGTTGTATCACTCTCCTCCCAGAATCTTGAAACACTTCCCCTGATTCTAGACAACTTCTCCCACCTCCTTGCATACCACCTAACCAGGCTCCAGCTCCCTGAGAACACCTGTGAACACATCCTGTGTCCACTCCCAGTCCCAGACCTCTCGCCAAAATCTTCTTCCCCTCAGTCTCTGCCCATAAAAAAGGCTCATTCTTCAAAACTAAGTTCAGAGTTCCTTAATGAAGTGTTTGCCCACTTAAACCTCATTGCCCTCCACCTATAGCTTTTTTTTTTTTTTAAGATTTTATTTATTTATTTGACAGAGAGAGAAAGAACACAGGCAGAGGGAGAAGCCCCAACATGGGGCTTGATCCCAAGGCCCCGGGATCATGATGGGAGCCGCAGGCAGTTGCTTAACCAACTGAGCCACCCAGGTGCCCCCACTTACAGCTCTTAACAGCTCTCTGTAAATATGTTCATTGGTATGCCAGTCACCTCATGAGTTATCAATGTGGCAGTCTTCCTCTGTCCGTCCGATTTATATCCATATCCCTAGCACCTCGAACAGAGCCCAGGTTATAGTAGATACTCGACTGATATTTATTGAATGAATGAATAATTGAATGATTCTTTTCTAAAATATACCAGAACGGACAGGGAAATTATTTTTAACTTTTGCACATTAAAAGCTTTTAAAACTCCTGACATCCAGACTCCACCCAGAACCAGTGAAATCAGAACTTCTCAACTGATGTTTGGGTTGAGCCCAGGCATCGGTATTTTGTAAAGCTCCCCAGGTGATCTCAAGGTACAACCAAGGTTGAGAATCACCTCCATGGCAATGGTTCTCAAAGTGTGGTCCCAGGACCAGCATTAGAATATTACTATCCTCTTATTTGAAATGAAAATTCCTAGGACCCACCCTATAGTGTAGAATCAGAAATGGCAGGGCTGGGGGGATGGAGGGAGTTGACAACAATCTGTGTTTTAACAAGGCCTCCCATGATACAAAGTCAAGTTTGAGAAGCACTGTCTTAGTGGTTTACTTTAAATAAGTTATAGAGAGTGTGTGTGAATGAATCCCTCCCACCTTTTTCTTCTAATTTGATTCTGGCCCCTATTTCTTGCATATGGCTGTGCTTGCAGACAAACAACAAGCCCCTTTTAGTTGAAGATTTTTTTTTTTCCAATCTAGTTTTGTCTTACGATCAACATCAACTTATGGTAAAATAGCTTACCTATTTTATGTGGTTTTTTTTTTTTTTTCAATCCTTAAAAAAACCAGAGAAGTATTCTCATGGCTATTTTTTCAAATCATGGAACAGAAATGAACAAAACCCAACATACATGGAACTTGTCCCATATGCCAGGCATGGTGCTGAAGTGCCCCATCATCTTACAATAAATCTAAGACATCCATCCCACAGAGGCGGAAAGAAAGGCTGGAAAAAATAGGATGAGTCCACAGGACACAGCAGAGATGTGAACGCAGATCTGTCCTACCATCCGGTCGTTCTCAGGATTCTCATGACCCCCATTTTGTTATTTTGCCCATAATCCCATAGTTTTCTTTCTTTTTTTTTTTTGAAGATTGTATTTATTTTTGACAGAGAGAGAGAGTGTACAAGCAGGGGAAGAAGCAGGCAGAGGGAGAAGGAGAAGCAGGCTCTCCGCCGAGCAGGGAGCCCGATGCGGGGCTCGATCCCAGGACTCTGGGATCACGACCCGAGCCGAAGACAGACGCTTAACCATCTGAGCCACCCAGGTGCCCCAATCCCATAGTTTTCATGAGGAAAATCGGCTGCTCTCAAGAATCCCTGGCTAGCTCTCAAACAGAGGTGGTCACTTTGAGCACATTAAGTACTCACGCTGTTTCCTGCTCATTTGCAGTGGAATACACTCAGGGCTTTCTTTTTCTCTAAGACCTTGGAAAGAAACATGGTTTCACAATGCATCTAGGGTTAAAAGGACAGTTTTCTTCCAAAATGTCTACTTCTCTGAAACTCATACGCTTTGTTCCAAATCTGTGGTCTGAATTCTTGGATTCATTATTCACATGGTTCCTTTTTGAATCGTGAACCTTAGTACAGTTGTACAGGCTCTGTGCTAGGCTCTGTGGGGGACCAGCAGTGAGAAAGACAGACAAACCCCACTTGCTCACCTTCAAGAAGAACCGTATATATAAAACTAACCAATGAAGACACTAAGTCTAGATGTTATGACTGTATTATCCAGGGCAATAAGATAAGAAGAGGACCTCTATGAGTTCAATTCTATAGTGTCTTGTGTGTACGTCTTAAGAGGTCTTTTGAACAGAAAGATCTTTGAACCTATGCTTCTCTATTTTAGTTTTTTGGGGAACCGGTATGGATGGTGTTTATTTTGGAAAATAGAGTAAATATTCCCAAGTTTGGAAGAGTCAGCCTATCAGAAGATGCAAACCCAACATTCCATTTCTAAAACAGGACACCTCAATCATCAGACCTCTTTCTCTGGGGAATGGCCAGCCAGCGTCTTCAGCAATTATACCAGTCAGAGGAGAAATTTCCGTGACTTCGTGGGCCATAAAAATCTGATACCGTCAGCAAACTGGAAGGCATTTCCAGTGAAGGTGGCTTCATATACAAAAGCAGCAGAACTGAGTACCACAAGCTCATGGCAAACCGCCAGGCCTGTTCCAGGACCCAGCCCTGCTCAGTGATGCTTATTCATCTGGGAGACTAATCCTAAATCTCAAATCCAAGCTGTGGGGCAAATAAGGCACCCAGGGGAGACTTTCTGTGCACCTGAGCACTCAGAGACACGCTCCACTTGCAAACACGTGAAAGAACCTGAAAAAGTAATCTTTTTTTAAGTCTTTAAAACATGAGAGAGCTTATCAAGACAGGGAGGAATTGCTAAGCCAATATGACAGAGAAACTGCTTATGTGGATAGGTACATCAACTGGGAAGAAAGGTTTGCCCTAAGGTTACTTGTCAAGCCCAGAAATTTTTAGATTTCCTACTGACAGCCTAAGGGGGCAAAGAGGATAGAAATGACAGGTTTGGCAAGGTCTTTTTTTTACAGTAATGGAACTGTTCTAAAATAAGCTTATTGTGATGGTTATATAATTCTTTATATATGCTAAAAATTCGTGGACTTGTACACTTAAAATGGATGATTTGTATGATATGTGAATTGTATCTCAATAAAGGTTGGGGGGGAACTCAGTGAAGTGAGATCACTTTCTATTTGAGGGCAAAGTTAGGGGGAAACTGTCTTCTAGAAGCTGGCTGGCCTCCCCCTTCCCCACCCCAACTGATCTGCTCTGTTGCCGGGCACATGTTTACCTTAGAGACAGAGCACCCCCCCCCCAGGGTTCTGAGCCTCAGTTGAGACCCATAGAACACTGGCCCTTGGAGGCAGAGCTGTGGAGCCCTACACAGCCATGGAGGGCCTGCTGCCTGCCATCAGATCCACTTTCCAGTTGGTCCTAGAGCCCCTGTGGGGTGCCCTGCTGGTGATTTCTGAAAGCTGGAGACATGTTTCAGTTCTCCATGAGTTTCCCTGGGAGATCCTGGCATATATTGTAATACTGGTTTTGACAGCGAAGAAACGACACATTTGGAGAAGTGTGAAGGTGCTAGGCAAAAGGTGTTTGGCCCACGGTAAAGTCTGTGGAAAAGGTAGTGGGAATATGGGACCAATGACACAAGCTGATGATGCCCTAGGGCTGCCCGGGGTGGAGGCCAGTCTTCCCACATTACAAACCTTATGCTTCTCAGCAGTAAGTACTAACCGCTGTAGGCTGGCACTTCAGAACACCATTGACTTTCTGAAAATGGCGCAGAAGACCCAGCCTCCTAAACTTTCCCAAGTGACTGGTGATAGACCCATCTTAAGAATGTCAGAGAAGAATGGAAAACAACTTTGGAAGAAAATAATGGACGATTTGAATGGAAACACTGACGTTCTAGAGAGTCCAGAACTGCTCGCCCAAGAAATCGCGAGATGGAAGCAGAGACTCCAGGAAACGGAGCAGGAGAAAGAAAGGCTAGAGCAGTCGAACGCAGGAATGCAGCGGGCTCTGAAAGAGAAAGTCAGCCAGTTAATACCACTGGGTGAAAACCTTCTGAAGGCCATCCCCTGGCCTGGTCTCCTTGGAGATCTCTTGGGTCACGTCAACTGGGAAGTCAAGCAAAAGAGGGAAGCAGAAAAGGACAATCAGCCCATCCATCGGTCAGAGGGTGATCTGAAGGGTGTCACTGACGATGCTGATTCCAATGTGTCCCTTCAAAGTGCTGAAGAGAAAAATGAGGAACTAGCCAGACAACTGTGGGAAGAAAAGCGAATCAATGATGAGCTTATGGGACAAATAACAGATCTTCGAGCCAAGGAAGCCTCTTTGCAGACGGAAAATTCACAGCTTCAAAGTGAGATTCAGCAGTTGAAACGGAAGCTTCAACTTCTGCCTCAATTATATCAAGAATACACCAGGGAACTTGAGAGAAAATCATTGGAGAAGGAAGCGCAGTGCTCAGACATTGAGAAGAGTCTTTCCTACACGTGTGGAAACATCGAGTCCGCAACTCAGATTTGCAACTTCTACAAGAAGATGGCCGAAGACACCCGCAGAGAACTGGAGGAGAGCACCTCGCACTGTCTAAAGGACATCCTCTTCTATGCGAATAAAGTCCAGGAGAGCTGGATGGCAGCTGTGCTCACAGAGCGAAAAGTCAAGGAGCTAAGGAAAGAAAATGATCCCATCAGGCAAATGTTGGCCAAAGCGGAGTTCAACTTCCCGCCTTTCCCAAGTGGCCGTTTTGCTCCTGCTCCCCCACAGGCAGCCCATGGAGGCCCAGAAGTGTCAGGGGACCCCCTGGATCCTCAGCACCCCCAGGAAGGAGAAGAGCCAGGCCGCGAGGGCTCACGCATCCAGGGACACCCGCAGGTTTGACTGAGCTCACCGCAACCCGGTCCTGAACGCCCACAACCACGGCATTACATCTGCATGTGTTTTCTGTCTTTGAAGTAGTTTTGACTTATCTCTTTTTGGTTTAGATACTGCTATTTAATTGATATTACAATTGCTTTTATTTAAGTAGATTTAGCATTATAGTTTTCAGATAGTATTCTCCAGTAAAGTGTCATTTCCTATAATTCTTACAAATATATTGTTTTCACATCATCAGACCCTCTAGAATTAGATAATATTAAGTATTGTATTTTGATTTAAATTAAAGATCCACAATTACTTTAACAACTATTGAAATTTGGCATGGATACAAACATTTAAAATAACATTTTTCTATGGCATGAGCATTTTTGTATGCCATTTTGATACTCACGAGCATGTGTTAGAAGTCTGTACAAGTAATTTAATATATATCTGAATAAATTTTGATTTAAAAAAATTGGAAAAAAAATCCACTATTCCAACTTCATAATATTTTGATTAGACTAGCTTTAAATTCATAAATTAACTTATCGTAGTTTAAGGTTTACAATTTTTTTCTCCTCTTGTTAACTTTTTTAAACGTTTTTCTTTTGTTTAAGATATTGTTTGCTCTTTAGACGTTTCTAAATTTTATACAGTGAAAATGAAGGTTTTTCCCTTGATGGCAAGCAAACACACACACACACAGCCCACCATGCCGATTCCAAGGCACCCTGAGTCGGTATGTCAGGAACAGAGGATAATAGAACAGTAAAGAAAGCTGCAAAATTGTAAAAAAAATTTAAAGAAAGAAAGAAAGAAACCATGCTCACACAATTTGTATAATATACCTAACTCATATACACACAAAAGGAGAGTTGCCCAGAAAGTGAGGAAAAAGCAGGGGGAGACTCCCAGATGCTAACAACAGGGGAAGCTCTTCCCAGCCCTGGGACTGCCTGGAGGGAGAAGGGGGGTGCAAGTGGGGGGCTGTCCTCAAGGAAGACAAAGATTTGCTGCAGGTACACATGACAGCCACCAGAGGGCGAGGGAGCGCAGGCCAGGGGAGTGCAGGGCAATAACTTGAGAAGGACCAGCACACTTGGGTCTATACAATCTAAAGTGTGTGTGTGTGTGTTACTGCATTAATTCATATCCGTTTATTTAGTACAAGCAGATCTCAGAGATCGTGCAGATTTAGTTCCAGGCCACCACAATAATGCAAATGCCACCATAAAGCAAATAATTCAATAATTAATATTTTTCTGGAAGTCATTTTTTTTCTGGTTTCCCAGTGCACACAAAAGTTATGTTTATTACACTACACTGTCGTCTAGTAAGTGTACAATAGCATTATCTCTAAAAAAATAAAAATTAAACCATGTTGAATTAAAAAATATTTTCTTGCTAATAAATGCTAACCGTCGTCTGAGCTTTTAGCACGTTGTAATCTTTTAGCTGATGGGAGGGTCTTGCTTCAATATTTGCTGACTGATCAGGGTGGTGGTTGATAGAAAGCTGTGGCAATTTCTTAGAAGAAGACAACTACGAAGGTTGCCACCTCAGCTGACCCTTCTTGTCACAAAAGACTTGGCTGTATCGGGCAGCGCTGTGGAGGGATGTGAAGAAATTGGAGCGCTGTTGGGTGGGAATGTGAAACACCATAGCTGCTGTGGAAAACAGTGTGGAGGCTCCTCCAAAAATTAAAAAGAGAGATACCATATGATCCGGTAATCCCACTTCTGAATATGTATCGCCCAAAACTGAAATCAGGATCTGAAAGGGGTACCTGCACTTCTAGTTTCATAGAGCACTATTCTTAGTAGCCCACGAGAGAAAGCCATCCAAATGTCCACCAACGGATGGATGGATGGGCTCAGAGAATATGGTATGAATGAGTAAAGAAAACGTAACATTATTCTTAAAAGAGAAGGAAATTCGGTCACACGCTAAATATGGATGAACCTTAAGGATAATATCGTATGTAAAATAAGCCAGTCTTACACACACACACAGACACACACACACACACACACCCGATATTGTCTGCTGCCTCTTATATGAGATCTCTAAAGTTGGTGAAAAATAAAATAAAAAATAAAGCAGTCCAACTCCTACAAACAGAAAGTGGACCCGTGGCTGCCACGGGCTGAGGAGTGAAAGGAATGGGTGGTTATTGCCTGGGTATAGAGTTTCAGATTTGCAAGTTTGAAATTTCTAGCAATCTCTTGCTCAACTATGTGAATTTAGTTAATAATACAAAACTACCAAACTTAAAAAGAATTAAACGGGTAGATTTCATGTCATGTGTTTTTTACCACAATTTGAAAAAAAAAAAAGAAAAGGAAATGTGAGTTTTGGGATTTGAGTGGTGGGGAATTAGACTTGAGCTCTGTCTCCGACCAATGACTTCACCTCTCTACATTTCGGTTGAAGGAGTTGATCTAAATAATTTTTAAAGGTTCTACCCAGTTCTAAAATCTAATTGCTTTATAATTATAAAGAGAATATCTTAGCCATTGACTCTAAGACAAAGACCTTTATAGTACAAAATGTTGACCTCCTTATCTTCCAAAAAATCCCTCCACTACACCTTGTCAATCGTATCAGACTATCAATTCACATTGGATGCTCAGTGATCAGCATCTCACTAAAGTAATTCATGCTGAAAACAACATGATAAGAATTTGAAAAAGGACAATGTTTACCTCAAGCCAAAGGAGGACCAAATTTTAAATATTCATATTATGCTCATTATATTTTTGATCACTAATCTTTACTGGATGTGTATGAGAAAGGATGAGAGCAAAGGTCATTAGAAGAAAGAAAATTATCTCAGAAATGACCCTGATATCAGGTGAAGATCATCTGAATGCAGGAAGTACTAGAGGGATGGAAAGGAAGGAGCAGAATTACGACAGGTTGAGGATGGAACTTGGTGGGTATTAGACAGCAAAGGATCAGAGGATTTTCTAAGGTTTCAGTCTGGAGGGATGGGGGTAACAATGAAACAAGCAATGTTTGTAGAAAGGAAGGTGCCTATATCGAAACACACAGGAGAGAGATTGGGTCCTGGGATGAAGAGGCATCCTGGGGAGACTGCATGGGTACTTCTACATAGTGTTTGAAGAGAGACAAGAGCAGCAAGGCCTGGACCGATCCTTGGGGCACAGCGGCAGTTAAGCCAAAATCCTCACACTTGCAGCAGGTGTCTTAGGTGTTACAGAGTGTAATGAATAAGAAAGCTTATGAACGAGGAAGAAGAGGCCCTGGCAGGGGTGTAAACAGGGAGGAGGAAGTAACCAAGACAGAGACATGAAGCCAAAGGGGCCAAGGGTGAGACAAAAGAGCGCCCTGCAGCAGAAGTCAGAGGAAGGGGCTGGTGGGGAGGTGTTGGTTAGTGTATCTTTGCTGCCAGAAACGTATGGGAAGGAGGACATCCAAAGTGAGAAAATTCCTGAAAAGGCAGGAAGGGAAAGATTTCCAGGCTCAGACGAGAGAATCAAGTTTGGAAATCGAGGCGGGAACGGTGGAAGGATGAGTGTAGAAAGAAAGGTTATTTGCTGGAATGTATGGCCACAAGCCACAGCAAAAGAACTTTGCTAGCTCAAGTAGAAAGGAATTCATTTGGAAGGCTTTGGGGCAACTCCCAAAATGCATACGAAGACCAGATAACCAGACTCGGCAAGAGGGCTGAACCAAGGGAGACTGGGCCTAAAAAAGACAGGTGAGCTCAAAGCAGAGCATGAGCTTGGGTTAGGCCCCATCACTGGTACTAGAGACGTACCAAGGACACAGGTGTCATCTGGTCTCCTCTACTGTCACCTCAAAGCTCTGAAATCCCCAACTGTCCTCCCAAGATTCAAAAGCCCGGTGCCAAGTGTCTTCTTAGCTAACCCTCCATTATCTGCCCACTCTCCCCCCGCCATGACTTCTAAGAGCACCTGACTATTCCGCTTACTGAGACACACTTGATATCCCACCAGATACCCAGGGCAGACATTCTTTCCAAAAATAAGGCTCTTACAAAAACAAAATAAAACAAATGAACCAAAAGCCTCATACAGTCAAAAGTAGCCAAAACAAGAGACACTTGTCTACCACTTCCCACCTCGCCAATTCCCAGACCTGCATTTCAAAACCAAAAGCAAAACAACGTATATGATGCAAAAGTCTTCTGCCTCACGTAAAAACACTCTGCCTTCGTACCGCCGAAAACACTCTACTTCCCAGAGCAAGCCATTAAAATCTCTCCACTCTATCCAAGCTCCAGCCCCAAGACCCCCGACTGACACCCTTTCCTTTGGTTTGCATTCTCTAGCAAGCTTGTTCTGGTATTTTGCAAACCACAAAGCAGTGACAAAGTCCGACAACACTAATGCATGTGTAAACTTGGTGGAAAGAGATTGAAAAGGAAGTTAAAACACTGACATGATACAATAAGGCAGGAAACTCTGGGTAATGGCTTTAGTTCTCTTCTCTGTGGCCGGTCTCCGCCTTGGGTAACATCAACGGCTTCCCTACGCCAGAGCCCCCTCCACGTCTACTTTGCCTTCAGCCAGCACTTTTGCAGCTGGGGACACTTAATCCTCGGGTGAGCCTGTGACCCTCAATGTCACACATGAAGATGTCGGCTCTGGGTCATCCTGCGTGTATAGGGTTACAACAGCCTTTCAGAACTGCCTTTCACTAACTTTTTCTTTCTTTTTAAAACATCCTTTGGTTTTCTATCGGGCAAGAGCAAAAATAAGATTACTTGATAGTAAATCGCCCCTACCGTACAATTACAAAATGCTGCTCTTTACCACATTGTAAGATTTCAATACGCAGCCAGCCTATTTCTGATTTCTTCATGGGGACTAATGTGATATAACAATAAAGATGGCTGTATCCCCACCAGGTAATTCAAATCCCCACTTAAATCCTCCACAAGTGGCCCCAACTTTTCTCTTGTCCAAATAAAGACTAAGACGCAAGATGGTTTAAGAACAAATGAAAACTCCATCGCCTTCAACCGAACTCTAGCTCTATCTGTGTAAATAGTAAGCAGTATTTCCCTCTGATTAAACCATCTTTCATTTAAAGAAGTATTTCACACTTGAAATTCGTACGCCATATGCAACTGTTATGGGATAAACTGCGTTCCTCCAAAATTTATGTTGATGTCCTAACCCCAGGTAACTCAGATGTCCTAACCCCAGGTAACTCTGAATGTGAATGTATTTGAAGATAGGGCCTTTTAAAGAGTGATTAAGCTCAAATGAGACAATTAGGGTGAGCCTAATCCAATCTGACTGATGTCCCAATACGAAAAGGAAATTTGGACACACAAAGGGACACCAGGGACATATACACAGAGAAAGAAGGCCGCCATTTGTAAGCCAAGGAGCAAAGCCCCAGAAGAAACCAAAGCTATCTCTACCTTGATCTTGGATTTGCAGGCTCCAGAACTGTAGGAAAATATAGTTCTGTTGTTTAGCCCCCAGTCTGTGGTACTTTGTTATGGCAGTCCTAGCAAACTCATACAGCAATCCTTTCAAAGAGACCAACTGAATTATTAGTAAAGAAAACAATGTATGAACTGCCATCCACTTTCATCGGTGTTTTAAATAGTTTTCCCATGTCATGAGTGGATGGATTTTGTAATTCCCAGTAGGAAAACATACATGAAAAGCCTAATGGCAAATCAGTTGTAAAACGTTTTTGCTGTGTCGGGGCAGGCAGTAAGGACTGTCTTCGAAGTCCCCCGACTTACTTTATTAGAAGGCCAGATAGATGCTGGCTGCTTGCATGACTGTGTCCCTCGTTCAGTGATCTGTGTTGTTTTTCTTTCAGCAAAGGCTTTATTTGTTAAAAGACATGAGTCTTGACTTCCAAATTCAAGTGACCATTTGCAGATAAGATTCGTAAGTGTCCTGGGTCCACTGCCCCCACCTCAGACTCTCAGACAGGGAGTGTTGTACAGGTGACTTATGAATGATGCAATCCCAAAGGTAAATTAAGTCAGAAGTTCAGGAAAATAAAAAGGAGGAAGCCAAATAAGGACATGTCTTCAAGCAAAGTTTTACAGATAATCACTTCAGGTTTATCCCACGATGAGGATCACTGGATCATGAGAGTATAATTTGCACCTCAGCCCTGTCCTGACCCAAGGCAACAGCCATGGAACTTTCAAACTCCCAAATCCATCAGTCACTGGCTTAGGGGATAGGATATTGCCAGACTCTACCAGGCCAATCCTTTGGGGGGAAAAAAAGAGCCTTAGATGCTGTCTATTGGAAGGAAAAGCGCCTGAAAGTCCTGGGGCCCCAAAAATAAAATAAAAGGGACTTGAGGAGGTCTGGTGGGAATACCAGCATTATACATCACAGTAAACACTGAATCATTCTGTTTCTTCAACTCATCTGTAAGATTATGGGTCGTATTCTGGAAGGTCATCTAGACTTTTGGAGTCTGCATTGCTTTAAGAACCTCAGCATCACTCAGATTTTTATTAGGCCCAGATATTCCTATCATTTCTACCATGCCCCGCCTCCTATTCCAGGCATTCCTTCCTCAGGGAAACCAGCTGAAATGAGCTACCTGAGCTATAGAGTCTCTGTGTTCCCTCTTCCTCTGCCCCGCCCCCCACCTTCTTGTCAAACCTTCTTCACCCGGCCCATCCTCTTTCTGAGGGTCTCTCTCTCTCTCTCTCATCACATCCTTCACTGCTACTCTCTGATGTTCTACATTTTTCTAGACTCTTGGTTGGATTTCTTTCAGCACTGTGCTGGCATCCTTATTGTAATCTGTTTGACAAACAAAAACAGTATCATGGGCTGATTTTCCCCAGGGTCTCAGAAGAATGCGTGCTTTCTCCTGCCACCTCGGGCTGGGTTGAATTAGGACTTACATTCCTGTCTCTGTCACGGCCTCCAGTGGGAGCATTCACGGTTTTGCAGTCTGAAAAGTCCCTTGATTTCTTGGCCTTTATATTGACTAATTGAGAATTTGGCTTAATAGGATACAGCAAAAGTAGGCATAAGAGAAATGTGAGTCACATGCTGATACAATTTATCTGTGCCTGTGGGGCCTGCTCAGGCCTAATCTTTACATACTGCTTGGATACGGTGAGGCTTTGCTGAATGGAATAGATACACAGGTCATAATGAGTAACTCAGGGCCTAGGGTCACCTGGTTTTCCATAACCAAGAGTTCAGTTTTTATCAAGGCCCAATATCAACCCCAAAACTCTTTCTGTAGAAGAGAAGAAATTCCTGCTAAAAAGTAACTTGACTAAATCCTCAGTGGTCTGAGATTCTCCTCTTGGGGTTTGTCATTGTCTCCTCCAGTATCTTGATATACTTCCAAAACTTTAAGTGCCATTTATTGGATCTGCTTAGACTGCAATCTGGACCATCTAGGGAAAATTGTTGTGGATCCCATTCCAATTGGGACACTGTATTAATTTTCTAGGGCTGTTCTGTTGTAACAAATTACCACAAACTCAGTGGCTTCAAACAGCAGGAATTGATTCTCGCACCGTTCTGGAGGCCAAAAGTTAAACATCAAAGAGTTGGCAAGGTTGGTTTCTGCTAGAGGCTCTGACGAGAATCTGCTCCATGCTCCTCTCCTAGATGTTGGTGCCTGTGGCAATCTTTGGCGTTCTTGGCTTGTAGATGAATCACTCCAATCTCTACCTCTGTCTTCCCATTGGCCTCCCCTCTGGGTCTGCTTGTATCTTTCCCTTTTCTTATAAAGATATTTATCATTGGATTTTCGGTACATGTGTTTATAAGGATGATCTAAATCTAGGATGGTTTCCTCTAAGATCCTTGACTGAATTATGTCTGCAAAGACTCCTTTTCCAAATAAGATAACATTTACGGGTCTTGGGATTTAGGACGTGGACATATATTTCAACCCACCACAGAATTATTTCTGATTACTCAGTTATTAGCTTTAAATATCTATCGAAATATAACATATATTCTTACTAGTCCACAATACAAGGTGGAGGAAACAAAGGAAACCTGTCTTTTACTTTGGAAAAAAATACCCCAACATCTCTAAGACTATGAGGTAGTAGGGTTTTCACAGAATTTATGTCCCTTTCCATGACATATATAAGTTTTACTAAGGCCAAAGAATTTTCTTGTATTCATATTCTAGCAGCTCATGTCACCAGGATATTTGGCCCATGTAATATGTTAGGAATGAGTGAGACAGTCATGCCTCTGTAGACTAAATTGTGGCATGGAGCCGAACAGTTGAAATAATTCTGAGGTAAGATGGTTATGACATGCTGTTAGATATCTACCTACGTAAAATTAACTATCCCAGTGGATCAACAGGAGCACTTTTATTGCTTTGCTCTCGAAAGAGATCACCTCCAAATAATAAATGCAATTGGAGTTGCCACCTGCTAAGCTTTAACAATTCATTTTCATTCTCCAAGACCAATCCAAGATCCTTTGACCTGGCCAAACCTGAGAGTTAAGTAAAAACAAAATAGAAATCACCATCCTCACATCTTGAGCCCTACTGAATGCCCATCACCCAGTGTGATGAGCACTGGGTCTTACACACAACCGATAAATTATTGAACACTATGTCTGAAACTAATGATGTACTATATATGTTGGCTAATTGAATTTAAATAAAAATTAAAAAAAAAATCATCCTCATATTTTCCCAGAAAAAAAATTTTTGGGGGGTAGCATTAAGTTTAGACATTTCTCCATAGAAATTGTAATATCTTTGCATTATTAGTTTGATAGCTAAAGGGAGCTCCATAGGCTTCAACTTGGCTCTTCTTACCTTAATAGCTCTTGTATCAAAATCTGGAAGGCCAGTTCTTCCAGGATAGAGGGTATACATAGCAACTACATGCTCACCAGCCAGATAATTGATTTTGTATCAGATAAAAGGGTTTGTGATCTACTAAAACTATGAGAAGCATTTGTGAATCAAAACTCCATTTGTTTCTTGACCCTTGTAAGACTCTATTATGACCAGTGCAAAGCAATGGTACACTGAGATCCCAAGAATTGATGTTACATATAGCCAGTGTCCAGTGACCCTCGGAAGATTTGAGTAGCTCATTCTCTTTAGGGGGAAAAACAAAAAAACCTGCTACATAGCTCAAGGGAAGTTAAATAAAAGATGTAATATGTGTATTTCTGACTTTTTTTTCAAAAAAAGTCACAAATACTCAGTCTGAGTATCAGGCAGTGCAGTATGACATTTTGATCCAAATTCTATTCTCTCCAACCAGGAGCTAATTTTCAATTATAAGAACCACGGGAAAGGGGATTTCCACTTTGGAGAAGATGGACTCTTCCCACTATTTTTCAATATGGACTCTTCTCAGTATTTTTCTCTGTTCCTCTTACTAAGTACAACTAAAAATCCTGGATGTCTTCTCTATTTAAAGGAGAAACAGAAAAATCCACAAATACGGTTGGAGACTTCAACACCCCTGTCAACACTTGATGAAACATCTAAACAGAAAATCAGCCAGTATAGAGAATACAAGATACCCTCAACCAATAGGATCTAACTGACATTTATAGAATACTCCACCCAGCAACTGCAGAACACACATTTTTTTAATTGCCTGTGAGACACATACCAAGATAGACCATGTTCTGGGCCATAAAACAAACCTCAACAAGTTTAGAAGAACTGCAGTGATACAGAGTGTGTTGTCTGACCACAGCAGCATGAAACTAGAAATCACTCATGGAAAGAAAACAGGAAAATCTTCAAACACTGAGAAACTAAAAACACACTTCTAAATAATACATGGATCAAAGAGGATGTCTCAAGGGGAAAAAAAAAAACAAAAAAAACATTAACCTGCATGAAATTATGTAAACCCCTCATTCCTTCTTTTAAGCTCTCTGGGGTATGAGGGCAGCTGTCTCATTCTATCTTTCTGGAAGATTCCATGCCCAATGAGCCTTCTAATGGTAGAGACACCATGGCCCCAATACTGACTCTCAGTGGGCACTTTTTTCCATATTACCACATGCAATAATTACATCAGTTATTTAAATATTTAAATGTGACTTTCAGAATCCTGTTTCTTAAGAGAAAAGAAATTTGATTACCTTCAGCCACACCTCAGCCAGATAGACAACCCCAGATAGCCACTGCTATTCTGTCCCCTTAGATTATACTGCCTTCAAGACACTCCTGGATCCCACACTGTAGATCACTGGGTGTAAGGACACTTGGTTTCATACAGTGGAGTCCAACTCTGCCTATGGAGACTTGGTAACTTCCAGAACTGATGGGAAGCTGGGTAACCAGGCTTTGAAACTCAGCTAGGACGAGGAGAGACCAGACAACAGGAAGTATAAGCATCTCCTTCCACAGAACTCTCCTTTTAGGACATCTCCACCAGCAGCACTATCAATAGACCTCCACATCATCATTGCAGGACTCCTGATGCGGCCATAGCGCACGCCCCACCCCCGAATAATGTTCCAACTCTCTCTACAGGACACAACCACTCATTTAGGAATAAACGTCCCAGACAAGAACATCCATCTGGCCCCCATGCCACCAAGTCAGGATTCACAACTGCATTTACTTGCTTTCACCCTAATAATTATGCTGTCTTGTTTCCCAAGGATGGCCTTTAAGATCTCGGTAAATTAGAAGTGTGGAGGTAAATGATGGGTGGATAGAGGAGATGAAATCGATGGGCTAAAGAAAGTGGATTAAAAATAATCTATTATTAAATCCTTTATTTGCCTCTACCCATTGATTGGCAGAAGGGATGGAATGCCCAGGCCAAACTGATATATTTTATGGTGAAATTTGCTGTATTACCTTACTGAAAAGACCAGGAGTAGATCTGACTTTAATTGATAATTAATCCAGAGTTCAACGGTCCAGACCTTGGTTTTTGTCTGCTTCTCAGAATCCATCCCCTCACCTACGCCTCAGATTCAGTCTTCTATTCCACATGGTGACAAGAAACCTGCTGCTTCCCTGGGGTCCTGGTCCTCTCAGCTTTAAGCCAAGTAATAAGAGGAAGAAGGGTCTCAAGGGTGTCTTTCATTTGAGTTCAGCAAACCCTCAGTGTTTCTCACTATGTTAGCCCCGGACACATTCCCTAAACCCTAAGCTGTCACCACAGTCAATATGATGTTCTGCAGTGATTGGCCAGGCTGGTCCAATTCCTAACTTTTGGAGAGGTCTAGAGCAAGATTATAAGTACAGGCCCATATAGTATATGTCAAATTATTTTAAAATTATAAATCAAATGAAATGTTAAATAAAATATATTCTACCCTCTTAACAATATACTTTAACAATAACCTGGGAAGAAGGTCTGCATTTAGAATTCTCAGACTCCTTAGAGGCCTGCTCTGGAATATGGGCATCATGGGAAAGGGTAGCCCAAAGCCTGATGAATTCTCTTTCCTTTCTTGCCTCTGGCCGACCGCCTGATGAATTCTCTTTCTTTTCTTGGCTCTAGCCTGTAGCCATATGTACACATGTGGTCACTCTGGCATGCACATCCCTACTTGGTCCACAATGCCACAAACAGCTAGCTATTAACCACCCAGGTGAGCACATACCAGCTGCCTTGTCTGCTCTCAGGAGAGGGAAGAGGCCACCATGTGACTTGGAAGCAGGTAGAGATGTTTAGGCAGGTCATTTTGGGATCCTGGATACTTAGATCTAGAACATGGACAAAAATGGGAATTGGGGGGTCCTGTTGGGCATATCAACTGGGCTCAGTGTATTCTCCACAGTGCAGATGAATATGATGCAGGAAGGCTGAAGCAGGACCCAAGATAGGGTCCTACTTGCACAGATCTGGGGGCAGTGCTGAGCAGAGGGTCAGCTTCTTGTCCTTCCTTCTAGCCAGGAGTGAAATCAACACCACAGGAAGCTCAGGACCATTGAATGAAGATCTAGGAGTGGTCCTCCAGAAAGAAGTTAGAGATCGCCCTCAGACTTTGGATAAATGGATATCGGGTGGCCAGGAAATAGCAAACGTCAACTGCACGCATCACTTTAAATATGCTTTAAAATTGGACAGGTGTTTTTGGCTCCCACTTTGTTGCTCTTCTGGGTCCACTGTGGGTCAGTTTGGTTTCCTTCCAATTTAAATTTCACTGCTTGCCTCCATTAGCCCCGTGCCTTTCTCTGCTGCGCTAGTGATCCCGGGCTCTGACCCAGGCAGAGATTCCACTGGACTCTCTCATGGAACATCACCCCAGCCACAGCCCATTGCCTCTCATCCGGACGATCGTAACTGCCTCCTTGTGGGTCCGGTTCTCTGAATCCTGTTTTTTCCCTCACCCTTACACCCGACAGTCTACCCCTCACTGCTGCTGCCTTCTATCAACAGACATTTTCCGTTCTGTAGTCAGAGCAAGAATCTTTTAAAAATAATTTTTAAAAACCTAAATGTTGCACCTGCTATGAAGACCCCTAACCCCCAGGACAGCGCTGCCCCTCACTGTGGTTGGCAAAGCCTGCATGGTCTGGTCCAGGTTAACCCCTCCTCAAACACCTCTCTCCGCTCTGCCCCACGGGCCCTCCCTCCCCAGTTGTGGGGGATTTCTTTCACTTCTTTGGATCTCTCTCTCTCTGTCTGTCTCTCTCCCTCCTTGTCTTGACTCGCTTATCTCCATAGCTTCAAAAAGTATTTTCCCTCTCCCAAATCCATTTACATCTCATTCCTTTTACTTTAATTAAATAAATACTCATCATCCTTTAGCTTTTAACATAAAAGTAATAACCTCTGGGATACCATCCCTGACTCACCAATACAGGGTGAGTTCCCCAAATGCAGAACCCCACAGAGGATGCAGCCTCATGGCAAGTCAGATCATGTGTATAATGACACATTCCTAAATTAGGCAAATTCATGAGGAATGTCACCTTCAGTTCTCCACAGAACTCTATGGGGTGCTTGGTTTTATTACTGCTTGGAAGATGGGGACTCTGAAGCCTAAGGACTTAGGGACTTCTCCAAGGCCAAGGCTACATAGGTAGCAACGGGAGGTGCCAATTTTCTCTCCAAATACCATGAACATCAGCCTATTATTTGTATCCCTGGTGTGTCCCAGCCGTCCCGATAGTAGAGAGATCATGGTTTCTGTAATTCCTAACACATCCTCCTTAAAAGCCCAGGCTGGAGCTGGCTAAAGCTGCCAAGAAAACAGCCAATTAGTGCTCTGTTTGGGGATCCTTTTCCTCCGTATTACTGCACTCGTTGAAGACTCCTTCCTTTGTTTATCCACTGAAGTTCAGCAGACCCCCTGGGGCTTGCTCTAACATGGAATCATAATAATTAGTCCAAAATGACAATTCTATTATAATTTCATTTTATCTCCGGAGATGCCCAGACACCTTGCCAACACTCAGTCTGTACTTTTGTCTGAAGATGGGACCAACAGTGGGAGGAAGTGGGAAGCCCCTTATGGAAGCTAATGTTGTAAAAGAAAATTGGTATCTGGTTCCTGTCCCTTGTGCATGCATAATATGTGGGGGTTAACAGAATGCACTTGTAATTTATAACTCTATGCTGACAGATATAAGCTCGGCAAAGGCAATTTTAGGGCGGGGAGAGGGATGATTGTTATATCTGGAGTGCTCTATGTCTCAGAATTTGATTGTAAGTCAAGTTATTCATGGCAATCAACTTGGAATGAAGGGTTTCAAGGGATGTAGGACTTCCGGTGATAAAGCTGGGACAGTCCAGAGCAAAATAAGATGCGCTGGTTGCTTTACCTAACACAGATACCAGCTACGTACCAAGGTTTGGCAAATGACCTGCCACCTATTTTTGTAAATGTGGTTTTATTGGGATACAGCCATGCCCATCTAATTATGAATGGTCTATGGGTGATGTCCCACTATGCTAGCAGAGCCCAATAGCTGTTTAGAGGGAGACCATATGGGCCACAGCGCTGAGCATACTTACTACCTAGCACTGCACAGAAAAAGTTTATCACATCCTGATCTATATTTCACTTAGAAAAGATCTTGAAGACGATGTATGCAAAGATGTCTAAAGATTTTGGGGCGCCTGGGTGGCTCAGTCAGTTAAGGGTCCTACTCTTGATTTCGGCTCAGGTCATGATCTTAGGGTGGTGAGATCAAGCCCCGGGTCAGACTCCACGGTCAGTGGGGAGTCTGCTTCTCTCCTTCTCCCTCTCTCTCTGCCACTTCCCCCACTTGTGTGCTCTCTCTCTCTCAGATAAATCAATCACTCAATCAGTCACTCAATCAATCATAAAAAAAAATGTCTAAAGTATTCATCAGAGATAACCAAACCCACATTCTTTCACTTTATGATCAACCACCATAAAATGGCTTTATATAGTGAAGTTCTGATACAGACATCCAATTACTCCTTAATAAGAGGGAATGCTAACCTTTCACCAGAAAGACCAAGAGAACAGTTGCTATTTTATCTAAAATGTTCTTTTCTGTCTAGGTTCTCTTTGTCCTGGGATTTAGCTTCCTGCTGTTCAGGATAGTTTGTAGATCTATAGAATCTCTCAATGCTCAAAGTTGGTTTTTTTTTCCTTAATTTTATTAAGTTTTTAAATTTTAATTCCAGTAAAATCATCATACAGTGTTTATTAGTTTCACGTGTACAATATAATGCTTCAAATATTCTATACATTACTCAGTGCTCAACATGATAAGTGCACTCCTTAATCCCCATCACCTGTATCTCCCAACCCCCACCCACCTCCCCTCTGGTAACCATCAGTTTGTTCTCTATAGTTAAGAGTCTGTTTCTTGGTTTGTCTGTCTCTCTCTCTCTCTTTCTTTTTTCTTTGTTCATTTTTTTTCTTAAATTCCACGTATGAGTGAAATCATATGGTATTTGTCTTTATTTCTCTTAGCATAATACTCTTTAGCTTCCTCCGTGTCATTGCAAATGGCAAGATTTCATTTTTTTAAAGATTTTATTTATTTATTTGTCAGTGAGAGAGAGCACAAGTGGGGGGAGTGGGAGGCAGAGGGAGAAGCAGGCTCCCCACTGAGCAAGGAGCCCAATGGGGGACTCGATCCCAGGACCCAGGGATCATGACCTGAGCCAAAGGCAGATGCTTAATCGACTGAGCCACCCAGGCATCCCAAGATTTTAATCTTTTTATGACTGAATAATTTTCCATTGTATATGTATACCACATCTTCTTTATCCATTCATCTCTTGATAGGCAATTGGGCTATTGTAGATAATGCTGCAATAAACACAGGGGTGCATCTATCCTTTCGAATTAGTGTTTTTGTATTTTTGGGGTAAATACCCAGTAGTGTCATCACTGGATCATAGGATAGTTAGAGTTTTAAATTTTTGAGTAAATTTCATACTGCTTTTTACAGTGGCTACACCAGGTTTCATTCCCACCAACAGAGCACGAGAGTTCCTTTTTCTCTACATCCTTGTCAACATTTGTTGTTTCTTGTGTTTTTGATTTCTCAATGCTCAAAATTTTAGGATTTTTTTTTAAGTAGTCTCCACGCCCAGCCTGGAGCTCAATGTGGGGCTCCAACTCATGAGATCAAGAGCTGAGCTGAGATCAAATCAGATGCTTAAACAACTGAGCAACCCAGGTGCCCCAAAGTTCTAAATATCAAGTTTTTAATGTATAAATTTCTATAGATGATTGTCTCCCAAAGCTATTCCTGCTATGATGTTGACTGCTTGCTTTGTATATAAAAATGGACTCTAGAATTGGACTCTGGTTCAAAATATAGCTTAGCCACTCACTGGTGAGTGGTCTTGAGTAGGTTCAACTCCTTGGGACCTCAATTTTCTCATCTGCTTAGTACAAATACTATTATGGTATGTTCAAAGAATTAATGTAGCCAGAGTACTAAGCACCAAAGTATACACTCTAAGCATTCAATACATTTAACTTACTGTTTATTAATACCACCATTATTAACAACTCCTTAAATCATTACTTGGTCTATTATTCTGAAGTTATAAAGTTTTACTTCCTTCTTGGTGCCTGTATTAGTCAAGGTTCTCCAGAGAAACAGAACCAATAGGAGATAGATAGATAGATAGATAGATAGATAGATAGATAGATAGATAATGATTAATTATAAGGAATTGGCTCATGGAATAGTTCAAAGGCCTGAGTGTTGGTGGTATAGATTCTGTGTCAGGTGTGAAGGTCTGAGAACCAGGAGCACTGAGGGCAGGAAGATATCTCAGCTTCAACTGTCAGACAGAGAGAGATTCAGACATTTAAGAGTTTGGGTTGAATGATGCCTACCCACACTGCACAGGGCCATTTGCTTTAGTCAGTTCACCTTTTCAAATGTTAATCTCTTCTGGAAACATCTTCACAGGCACACCCAGAAATAATGTTTAATCAAACATCAAACACACCCAGAAATAATGTTTAATCCTGTGGCCCGTCAAGGTCACTCATAAACTTAACCATCACAGCGTCCAAACTAGAACACATCCCCTTCTGGACAAACAACTGAACACAGTGGTAATACCTTCTCGCACAGATCTTCCCGAGTAGCACTTGCTCAGAGACATTTGTGTTGAACGTCTCGGGACCCACTCTGTGGGCTGCACGTACACATGGGCCCCTTGAGGCATCCCATTTCCTTCATCTCTACAGCTCAGTGAGAAGCAGAACTGTCCCTTCTCCTGACCTCAACTGAGCACGTCCATGTCACACAGTTACGGAGCAGTGATCTAGATCCCAAGGCCTGTCCTTTTCCTCCAAGTTCAGCGCTTTTTTTATTGTCTCCTGTGTCTTTTGAGATAATCCCTAGCGCCACCTTAAACAAAAAGCAGTAGGCAGTCTTAAACATTGAAATGTTGCTCAAAACCTCCTTAGTAGGGACAAAAGAATCTATTCCTGAAGGAAGAAAGTTGAAATTCAATGTATTCAGGTTGAACTTGCTGCATCCTAGAACATTAAGCCTGGGTGGTTCAGGCGATTAAGCATCCGACTCTTGATTTTCAGGTCATGATCTCAGGGTCGTGAGATTGAGCCCCTGCATGGGGGGTCTTCGCTCCGCGTGGAGTCGGCTTGTACCTCTACCTGTGCCCCTCCCCCCACTTGTGTGCTGGCTCTCTCCCTCTCTCTCAAAAAAATAAATAAATAAAATCTTAAAAAAAAAAAACGGACATTAAGTCTCTGGCATTGTTCTCTCAGACCTTCTGAAACCTCACAGAGATTAGAGGACATTTTGAGATTAAGCATACGGGTCAGAGAATGAGGATAGGAAGGCCTCTTGAAACTCCACTACAGATATTGACTTTAAGCATAATAGTCCTTTAAGGAGAATGTTTAACTGACAACATAGTCTTTTTTTTTTTTTTTCTTTCTTCAGATACCTCTTGTGAAAACTATTTTGACCCAGAATGTTTATTTGGTGATGATGATCAGTGAATTTTTACGTTGAAGGGGACTTCAGGGGTGAGGCTGAACAACGCCATTTTGTGGCCAGCAACAACTGAGGCTCAGGAAAGCTGAGTGACATGCCCAACGTCACACCCCAAGGAAGGAGAAGCACCACTGATAGGACCTAGATCTCTTGATTCTTAGTTAAGGGTCTCTTCAGCTGTGAGCCTTTCCCTGTAGGTCCCTTGTTACATTTTTCTACCAGCTACAAATGTCCTCCCAAGTGTAGCTTTCTCGGAGAGCCATGAGCCTGGAGCGTTAAGGATATGCCATGTGGAAGTCAGCCAAATGTTAAACCTTTCTCTCTGGCCTGCCTGGTCTTAGCCTTGTTTGTGACCTGGGTTCTAGCTTCCATTCGGACTCCCTATTTTTCCTCCTCTCCTCTGCGCATTTTTTTTTTTTTTTTTTTGGATTTTACTAGGATTGATAAAGTTTGCTTTTGTCTGCACTCAGGATATTACTTAATAAAATACAAGGTCACTTGTGTGAATGAGAGTCAACATATGATAGTGATTTCATGGTAAAGGAACAAAAGCCCAGCGAGGGAACACAAAAGCACATTTTCTGCTGCCAACTAGCAGCACTCACTGAGGGAAGCAAATAGTCTGCCTGTAATTCTGTCAACAAGCCTGAGGCACAGACTCTTGAAAATCCCAGAAGTGAATCTGTGAGTGAGGGGAAAAGCCCTAATGAAAGAAAATAGAGAAATGAGCTCTGTGCTGAGCAGAGTCACTCCCTGTGGCATTGTGATTGGGGCGCAGGCATCCATCCACATACACTTGGGCTGAAGTCCCTGTCTCCCACCCTTGTGAACTTCACGTTGTTGGTCACATGGCACAACCTCTTTGAGACATAGTTTATTTTCAACAACAACAAAAGGGGGAATACTAATAATACCTACTTTGCTGAGTTATTGTAAAAGTTGTAAATAGTGTCTGATGCTGGGCATGAGAACTCAAGACATGTTAACTATTATTATTATTATTATTATTATTCCTAGCACCTTCCATCATTATCATCTTAGTCTAAGGCATCATGATTGATCCTACCTGGCAAAGATCAGTAGTTCATAAGAACTTCCCGACAAGTTATACATACAAACTATTTATATTTAATATATGTGTGTTTGTGGATACAGTTACACAATCTTTTATCCAAAATCACAGGTCATACACACTTTAGAGAAAAAAAAAAAGAAATCAGAACTTTGGAAATATTAGATAAGTTATACAGGGCACATAGCGTATGCTATGTAACAATCCCAGTGAATTCTGGAGTAGTGCCCTACAATCAGTCACATTCACTTCATTGTCAGGGGTTCCCAAGACCATCCCCAGACCTGGTGATTTGCTAGAAGGACTCGCAGAAGTCAGCATATAGTCATGCTCATAGCTATGAGTTATTATAACAAGAGGACACAAAGCAGAATCAGCAAAGATAAAAAGCTCAAGGGACCAAGTCCAGAGGAAACCAGGCATAAGCTTCCAGAGTCTTCTCCCAGGGGGGTCACACAGGATGCACTTGATCTCTCCAGCTACATATTGTGACAACACATGTGACATGGCGTCTACCACGGACGCTCATTGGAGATTCAGCGCCCAGGGTTTTTACAGGGGACTCGACACATAAACACCCTCCACCTTGCACAGACCAAAATTCAAGACTCCCAGAAGGAGAAACAGGTTTTCAGCATAGGCCACATTGTTTCTATGAACAGCTTAGCATAGTAAGCCACTCTTATGAGTCAGGGATGGTGGCAACCCTCCCAAAATGCAAGTTTCCAGATGCCAGTCAGGAGCCAATCATGCAGAGGCCTTTTTAAGTGGGAGCAGTCTCAGGCCTGCTGCGCTCACTCTTTCCACGCAGCTTTCTGTAGCAAAATCTGTGAATAATTACACGAAGAGTCATGAAGACTCCAAGCAGCCTCATGCCACTTTGGGTCAGGCTTTGCCACCAAATCAATTCAGATTAGGTCAGGTATTGCTGTAAAACATGCCATGAAAGCCTCTGGTTTTCAGAACTTCTTGGGTTTTGGAATTGCCATGAAGAGATTAAAGCTGTTTTGTTCTCTCTCTCGCTCTGTCTTTCTGCCTTTTCTTTCTTCCTTCCGTTTTTCCTTTATTCCCTTCCCTTCTCCCTTTCTTTCTCTCTCTCTCTTTCTTTCTTCTTAACTTTACCTTTGCTCAATCTAATTATTAAGGAAAATGTATACAGTTGCACAAAAGTCAGGAGGTGAGAAATGCAAGCGTTTCATACCATTACTGGCTTTATACCATACATGGTGGTATGATGTCCCTTGAAGGGAGATTGTGATAAATGTAGGGCAAACCCTAAAGCAATGACTAAAATAACCAAACAAGTGGTTCAGCTAATGAGCCAAAAAGGAGATAAAATGGAATCACGAAATTATATTTAATTAATTCCAAACAAGATAGAACAACAGAAAGAGGGAACAAAAAACAAATGAGACAAATAGGGAACAAACAACAAGAAAACAGAGTTAAACCTAATGATATCAATGATTACATTAAAAGTAAAGAGCCCAAACATTCTAATTAAGAAGCAAAATGTCAGATTGGATAAAAAAGCAAGACCCACATTCGTGTTGCCTAGCAGAAATGATCTCTATAACAATGCAAATAGATTAAAAATAAGGATGAAAAAATATGCTATGTTAACACTAAAAAACAAAACAAAACAAAACAAAACAGAAAAACCAAGCAGAGTGGGTATATCAGTATCCCACAAAGTAAATTTCAAAGAATATTAGAAGAGATAAATAAGGTAATTTTATGGTGGTAAAAATGTCCTTTAAGAAGACAAAACAACCAAAAATGTTTATGACCTAAGAGAGTTTTAAAATTCACAAAGCAAAAATCCACTGAAAGTGCAAAAACAAACAAATTCACAAAGAGAATCAGAGATTTGTATCCCCCTCCCTCAATAATTGATAAGAGTGAGCAGACATAAAATTCAGGCAGGATATAGAAAAATTGAACAAAATTATCAACAAACCTGACTTATGTTACATATATAGAACAATCCACTCCAAAACATCAGACTACACGTTCTTCTCAACCACACATGGAACATTTTATAAAGTTATAATTTGGACCAGAAAACAAATCTCAATAAATTTTGAAAGATTCAATTCATGCAAAATATGTTCTAGGATAAAGTTAGAATTTAATTACAACTCAAAACCAGAAAGATTCCTTGAAAACTTATGAAGTACAGAAAATAAGTAACATATATTTAGGCAATCCATTTATCAAAGAAGCAATCAAAAAGGAGAATTAGGAAATATGTTGAATGGAAAAAGAAAATAAAAACACAGCATGTTAAAATTGGTTGAATACTGTAAGATAACACTAGGGTGATACCTGTACCACGAAACAATTCTATTAAACAGAACACATGTCTTACGTTAATGGCCTATGTTTCTACCTTAAGAATCTAGAACATAAAAGGAAAGGCACATTTGATCCAAAGAAGAAGAAAGCAAATAGAAATGGAAATCAATGAAACATAAAACCAAAAAAAATTATTACTAGAGATAATAAATGAAACTAAAATTATTTGAGAAGACTGATAATATGTAATATTGACAAACTAGCCAGGCTTGATGTGAAGGAAAGAAAAGAAGACCCAAATTGCTAATGGGACAGATTACATTAAAGCTGATTCTATAGCTATTAGTGAACCTCAAGGGAATTTTGTGGACTTTTTTCTTTTTCTTTTTTTTAGATTTGATTTATTTGAAAGAGAGAGAAAGAGAGAGAGTGGGGGGAGGGGCAGAGGGCGAGAGAAAATCCCAAGCAAACTCCGCACTGAGCACGGAGCCTGACATGGGGCTCAATCTCGTGACCCTGATATCATGACCCGAGCCAAAATCAACATCAATCTCATTAAACATTAAATTCACACTGCATGGCATTTAATCGAGATTGACAAGGCAGGCTGGGAAACAGGAAAAAAGACCCATGGCAAGTAGAAAAAATTAATAAATAGAAAAAAACCCGGAAGCAAAACAAATGATAAGAATTAGTAGACAAGGAAGATAAACAGTATTCTCAATATACTCTCTACATTTAACAAAGTGGAAGAGAGAATGAGCAGATAGGAAAAATAAAAGATATACAAAGAACCAAAATCAAAATTTTCAAAATGAAAAATAAAATGTCTGTTGAAAAACACATTGGATAGGATTAAGAGCAGGTAAGATATTGCAGGGAAAAATTAATTAACCTAAACATATAGAATGAAACACACAGAAAATAGAAGCCTAAAGAAGGGAAAAAAATGAGCAGAGCATTTGTGAGCTCTGGGACAACATTAAGTGGCCTCACATATATATGTGTGTGTATTATATACGTGTATTATATATGAGTATATTAAGTGTATATACGTACAGTTTTCAAAATGAAAAAAATGGGGTCATAAAATATTTGAAGAAAGGATGTTTGAAATTTTTTTTTATCATAACCAAATTCAATGAGAACCATAAACTCACAGGTTCAAGAATCCTAAACAGATTATTCATCACACACTTATTGTGTGTGGTAATTAGGCATGGTAAGAGGTGTCTAAGTTTATAATCCTGGCCTCCTGGTGTTCATGTTCTTGTGTAATACCCTCTCCCTGCATATGTGGTGAATTTATTGGTTTGCATCTAATAAAATAGAATATGGCAGAAGTGATAAGATGTCATTGCCAAGATGAAGTCACAAAAAGATGGTGGCTCCATCTTGGTCTCTTTCTTTCTCTCTTTGATCACCAGTGGCCATGACATGGGGACCCATAGGCCACCTATGGAATAGCCCATATGGTGAGGAATGATGGTCTGCCAACAACTGTTTGAGTGAGTTTTGAAGCAGATTCTCCAGCCCCATTTGAGCCTTGAGATGACTGCAACGTCATGAGAGATGTTAAGCCAGAAACATCCATCCTAGCCACACCAGGATTCCTGCCCCATAGAATCTCTGAGATCGTAAATGCTTGTTGCTTGGAGCCATTCAGGTTTTAAGTAATTTGTCACCTATCAATAGGTAATTAACATGTTGAGTATGCATGAATCTAAAATCAAAAATCTTACATTCTAGAGTTTATCCTTGAATCGAGAAGGTTTTCCAGAAACATTTGCAAAACAAATGAATGTATGAAAGATAAGACAGGTACCCCAAATAACTGTTACCATAAGGATGAAAGCAATTGTTCTTCATTAAAGCTTTATAAGATTGGCAAGGATATTGCTATGAGAGTTCTTGGGAGGAGGCATTGCTTCTGGTTGAGAAAAGAGGGGATTGTTTCAGGAGGAGACAGTATTTTGGACCTTGAAGGGATAGAATTTGACTACATTTTGCTGACAATGAATCTAGGCACTTGGAGTGAAAGAATTAGTCAGAAGACTGATGGGAAACTAAAGGGCACGTATAGGAAACCGTGAGCAGAATGTAGCATGAGAAAACAAGAGAAAAGATATTGATGGAATAAATACCAGTCTTCTAGGCAGACCACCATAACTTCTGTTTTGGACTCATGTTATAGAGATACTGCATATTAACACAAAACATTAGTTCTTACAAATAACTCTTTTTTCATTATACTTTCCTTAGTCACATTGGACATGTGGTATCTACCTGCGTTAAATTTAAAGGCATGAGCTAATTAGCTTTCTTATTCTCAGAGAATAATAGTCAGATAGAGCGCAATGGTAGACTACTAATCTCTTCATTAGGCAGAGTATTTCTGTATTTCAAAAAGCTGTAATGACAGGTACACCTCGAGAGAGGTGTGATCACAAAGAAGAAAAATCCATTTTCTTGTCTGACTTCCATTACACCTACACGTAGTATGAACTTTGATTATATTGGGCCCCTTTGACTTATTGTCTATATTATTTATCTTCACACTTTGATTTTCTTTCCCTGATGGTTTCTAGTAGTTTTTCCTTGCCAATTTAAATTCTAGCTTCCTTCTCCACACTGTTCATTGATCACTCGCTTTCTCATCTTTAATTTCCGCCCTTTAGAGTCCAATAACACTTTTCATGGTGCTGCTAATTCCGTCCTTTTTTCCGCTGCCATGTTTCATCATTAAGTGACCGTGGAAGTTTCCAGCTTGTTGGGGACACAAGCCTCCTTGAGCATACCTTGCTAAAACGTGCACTTCAGAGCTATACAAAACATGAGCAGGAAACAGCACAATGACCCTACATGCATTTTAAAGATTTTATTTATTTGTTTTACTTGAGAGAGAGAGCGTGCACACAAGTGGGGGGGGAGGGGCAGAGGGAGAGGGAGAGACAGAATCTCAAGCAGACTGCGTTGAGCAGGGACCCCGACTTGGGCTCGATCTCCCAATCCTGAGATCATGACCTGAGTCAAAACCAAGAGTCAGATGCTTAACCCACCCAGCCACCCAGGCCCCGCATTTTAAATGCTGGTCCTCTGAGCCTACTCCTTCTGACTCAATTTGCAATTCTCTTTCATTTAACAAAATTGACATTTATGCCATATACTAAAATACAGTTTCTTCAGGTGAAATAACATGATGTTAGGCTTTGCTTGGTTCTTAAGAGAAGTGATTAGTTTTTATTGCTGGGGAAGAAAGAGCCTGTAAGAAATGAGACATTATGGACACAAAACTTAACCAAGGCCCAGAATGTTTTAATCTACTGTGTGGGCATATAGCTTGGATGCCTGCCTTAGTTTTATGGAATTCCTGAACATATTTTACCCCTGAATGTGTGTGGTAAAGCATACTCAGTTCGATATCTAAGGCTGGGATTTTCAAATGAGAGTTACTGAAGCGAAATTCCATTTTGCAAATTCATCAAGTAGGGTCCAGTTTCACCAAAATCCATCAAGAATAAGGAGATAGGTCACAAACTCATTTGGAGCGTGGGTGCAAAGGTCATTATAAAAGTTCAAAACTACAACCAAATTTGTCTGACATTGAGAGAATCAGCTGTGAAACTCTCTTTCCTTTATGATCTAAAATACATTTTGCATTTCACTGAATTGGTTTTTATCCTTCACATTCTTCATTTTAAAATAAGCCTAATAGGAAGTTCAAACTACCAAGCCAACTTATTTTTTTAAGGAATAAGCCCTTAACAGAATGTATAATTTTTTAAACATAGAAAAAAAAAGAGGACATTTATACTGGAAATTAAGAAATTCATTTAGTATTAAGGTCAAATTTATTATTATTTTTAAAAAAGATTTTATTTATTTATTTCCACAGAGATAAGAGCACAAGCAGAGGGAGTGGCAGGCAGAGGGAGAAGCAGACTCCCCACTGAGCAAGGAGCCCAATGTCGAACTTGATCTCAGGACCCCAGGGTCATGACCTGAGCCAAAGGCAGACGCTCAACCGACTGAGCCACCCAGGCATCCCAGATTTCTTACTATTTTATTCTCTATTTTGGGCCCAGAGTCTCTCAGGAAGATACAACAATAGTCATTATAAATATGAACCTAAAAAATCAGTAAAGCAGGTCATTGTTTACCAAGTCAGCTTGAAAATATTATTATGCACTTAATAAAGCCCCATGTATTTCCTGACTACTTTTCAATCCATTAATTAGTGATTCTGTATTTTCTTTGTAGGTCATTATTACAGCCAGTAATTGGAGGCTTGATGAGTGAAAACTTACTCAAATTATAAGTCCCAGCACTCACAACTATAGGCTGGAGACGTCAAGTCCAAAATTTGTTAATGTCCTCGACTAAGTGTTATTTGTTTCCATGTATCTATATTTTAATTTTCTGATTACTCAAGTAAATAATCACGGAAATATTGCTAGACGGGTCTGGCTTCATTTTCTGAATTGATCTCCTGCTGGTTGAGTGTGTGTTCCTTGCAGTGGTGTGCGCTAAGACTCAATCCTGAGGATCTCCTCCCTCAGCAGTTGGGGTTCCACGGAGTCATTGTGTTTGCTAATTCCCTTGTATAATTTCTACCTGGAATCCTGCACCTGACTCTGTACTTTACTTGCTGGACCCTGCAGGTGCTCCTACTACTTCTGACATGCTATTGTGCTCATTTGTTTCCATGTTTCCCCCCTTCAACAAACTGTGAGCCCCTGGGGGGCAGGAGCCTCATATCTTATTTATGTATAGCCATAGTGTTTACTTTAGGGCTTGACACATTGTTGGCCAGGGGGTAGGAATAGCCACCTGACTTCTAGCCACCTGCCTTATCTGGCCAGCACAGAGTTAATAAATGAATTCCTTTAGGTGGGCAGTTTGTGGGAGTCTCTATTTTTTGTTTGTGGCCAGTCACACATTTATTTCACCAGCCTGGCCCCTATAGGCATCCTAGTCTGTGGCCCTCATTGTAGCTACTCAAAATATGTTGTCATTATGTGGGTGAATGTGTCAATGAATGTCCGTCTAATTGCACAGAAAATTATTATTCCAATATTCCAGTCCCGAAAATTCTTTCAGTGTCATCTCAGACCTACAACAGTAAAGGTAGAAAAATATAACTTTGTTATACAATGTCCAAAAAAGCACTGCAGAGGTAGACCTCTCTGAGCATTCTAGTAGTCAAATTAGAGAGGAAAACCAGTTCACTTGTGCTCTTTGCAGAATTCAGGGGATGCCAACAAACCAATCGTGTGGAAAAGCCTAGGTTTGCATACCCGTCATGACCGACAACTTCTACCTTGGATCATCTTAAAACAAGCACCAGGATTTTAAGAACAATAACCCTGGCCAACATTCCAAGTGCAATTTCAACAACACATTTCTCAAGACTGATTCCAAGATGCTCCAAACTAGGGCCAATGGCAGCACGCAAGAGAACAATCCAACAAAGTGATTCCGTGTGGGGCCACGGCAGTGCTGTACCGTATGGAATGCTCTCTTGGTCTGGTTTAATCTGGGGGGAAAGCTTAAGCAACAAGCTCATTGGATGGAATTCACATCAGCAGACATAAAAATACCGATGATGACGAAGTATTCTTGAGAAAGGTTAAGCTTCACCTAAAAAAGTAAATTTGGGTCTACTTTAATTAACTGATAAATGGGGGACTGAGGCTCTAAGATTTCCCCTACCATTTCTCCAACAATTTTAACTTTTTAAAAGCAACTCTTACCAGATGTTCATTTTGTCCATAAAAATTCTCACCCTTGAAAACTATAATATTTATGAAAATGTAACTTTGAGCAACTTACTTACTACCTGGGAACATATCCAGCTAATTAGCTTGTGTTAAATACATGTGTGGGTATTTGAAATAATTTGTTACATAGGCTTATTATTAATAAGACAGTTAAATGTTGGTTTTGGTTTCCAAAGAAAGATTTTATAATAGGTCTTCCTTCTGAGCTATTAGAAAGTAGACTCCTTTTCTGTTGGGGCCACTCCCTTGTTCAAGGAACTGAAACCCCACCAACCACTGTCTTTTTTTTCTTTGTTTTTTTTTTTTTTCTTTTCTTACCAACTGCAGGAAAACATGTAGTTAGTTAAGTGGCAGGGCTAGGAGTGAGTCACTAAGTGTGGTCTCTCTACACAAGCCACTATAAAAAGGGGATATGTTTTTAGTAAACTATCATGACAATTATATGATAGGAAGAAACCGAACCGAGCACATATAATAACAAAGATGATTCCCACGAACAGTAAAAGGAATGCCATTTTCTCAAGGCCATACAGCAAAGTGCATATGCTTCCTTATGGCACACACTAAACATCGGCCACTTGGATGGTGGATTAAATTTTACCTTAACCATGATGTGGATTTCACCTCCTGGAAGGTCTAGATCTATATATTTATATCTCAATTGTTTTCCCACTTCAGTTTTTTTTTTTTTTTTTGGCCCAGAAATTAAAAGAAGCACCAATGAAGGAAAATGTGAGGGATGCTCATCGTCAAGTTTTTATGTCACCGTTAGCAGATCTCACAAATTTTCCTTGGGCATTCAAGGGGTTCGTACCCCCAAGATGAGCTTTGAGTCCTCCAAACAGAGCTGGACTGGACTGACCATGTGACCTGCTCCGGAGGGAGGGCACAAGGAGTCCTGTTGTGATTTCCTAGGAGCAGAGAAGAGTTGGAGCTTTTTATCCTCTGCATTTACAGACAGCGAAAACTCCATTAACTCCATGGGCCGAGATCCCAGGTGACTGTAGCCACTGAACTTGTCCTATTTAAATTACTCTTGCTAGTTCAGACAGACACAGCGACATTGCTAACATACCTCCACCACAGTGCTTCTGAAATACGCCTTTCAACATGGAAAAGAACAGGTGAAATTATTACATCGCCCTGCAACCCAGCATATGCTGTCCAGCATCTAAGAGCAATTGTATCTGGTAGGACTCTAATCTGAATGGGCAGTGAGAAATCCCCACCTCCAAGATCATATTCACAACAGAGTTGTTTCTTCAGAGGCTACACATTTTGATGTTCATGTGGATTAAGAAGGCAAGACCGAGAAGAGCGGAGATTTTATTTTATTTTTTTTAGAAAAGTAACAATTATGACATCAAGGACAGTGCCTGTAAAACTTGGTTCAAAACTTGTTTACGTCAATAAATTCAATGTTACAACAGTGTATTGAAAATTTATCAGCCACATATGTGAGTCCAGCTGCTGGCGCATAGTGAAGTCGAGTTGGTTAAAGTGATGAGATTATTTCCTGGATGGAACATACTAGAAAGAGGCAGGCAATATATTTGGACAAGTAGAAAAAAAAAAGAGAAGAAAAAACAACAAAAAAACCTTCAAGGAAGCTTGACAGAAGAGTATATTGTGGTGAGAGATGAGGAGGTATGACCTTCGATTTCTGTCTCTTTAGATGTTTCACTTTCTGTAGGATTTAATGATTGAAAAATGTTAGTCATTTTCAACCTGTGGTTGAGCTGCAGGAACCACAGAACAGGAACCCCACTGTGGCAGGAGTTGGAAGCAAAAAGCTTTTTTGTGTGGGTTCACTTACTATTTTAATTCTGTTGTATTATTATTGGGCTTCCAAGGTATGGTTGCTACTTCTCCTATTTACTGCTCTTTCCCTCCTTCCTGTATCCTTTATGTCCCCCCGGCCCCCATTACCTTCCCTCCCTAAGGCAGGGGATCTTGCCAGCAGGGAGGCCACTGTGGGAAAAGCCAGATTTGCCATAGGCTCAGGTGACTCTGCTACTAACTTGGTTCATACCCTCCGGCCAATGATATCATGGTTCTGGGGCTAATTTTCTTCATCTTAAAACAGGGATATTATGAACTGTTTCACAGGTTTGTGAAAATTAAATGGGATCCGTGTTGTAGGCCGAGTCCAGAGATCAGTGAGCGGTGGGCCGTTCTGTTCATTCACAGGGAGCTGCTACTCTAAGTATTCTTTGCATGAAGACGGCAACTCTGCTTTGGCCATGTGTTCTAAATGTTTTTCCTCCTGGCCCCCAACATTTCTTACCATACTATTCTTCTCATTAGCCAACGTTTAATAAGTGCGGATCATGGGCCAGGACACTGCGCTTAAGTACTTCATGAAAAGCACTTAATTATTTCTCAGAATCTATACAATAGCTATTATTTGCATCCCAATTTATTAAAGACAAAGTGGAAATTCAGAGGCATTAAGTGAACTCTCAGGTTCATACCATCAGTTGCCAAGGCAGGACTCGGTGAGGTCTTTCTGACTCCGGAGCCTAGGCTCTTAACCACCACTTACACCAGCTCTTCAATTCTCCAGCTCACAGGCCACCCACTCCCACAACCTATAGAATGCCAGTCTGTCCCACACCCAGTTTAGCTCCTCTAACTCTCTTGTATCTAATTTCTGCTGTTCCGTGGGGGTGGCCGGGTGTGTATTTCTGACCTCCCGGGAGGCAGGGATCATAGCCCGCATATCCCTCCTAAACCACCCAGCGCCTTGCAGGGCAGACTCGGTACAGGGGAGACATGGGCTCTTCAATCCAAGGGAAAAGAAACTGACCAGGCAGAGATCAAGAGTAAATAAAGTGCAAGAAGAGTACAGCAGGAAGAGGAGAGGAAGGAGGGAGAAAAAGAATTCAAGGGAAAGGAAGCAAGGTCAAGTATTTGCTGAGTGCCTTAGTGCCCATCATTGGACCTAAGCATCTCTAAGGGTCTCTGAGTAGGAGTACTCAATGCGCAGGGCAGGGAAATCGGCCTATTCTTTCCAGAGCAGGAACCAAGGCTCAGCAAACAAAGAGCTCAGCGCGTCTGGGTGGCGGACTTGCACCCACAATCGCGCATGCATGGCAGGGATTTAATGGGGTGCCTGGTTCTGGTACTTCCTTGCCAGGGTCAGGGTGGTAAAAACGCAGGCTGCTCTCTCCCCACTGATCCCTTAGGGAGCCACGGCACAAAGCGGGCACCCCTCTGAGTATCCGCGAAGACCTGTTACTCAGCAATTTTAAGTTTGCAAGGCACACCTCTCCTCCTTCCTCACTTTGAACTCAGCTCCCCTAGTCCCTGCCAGACTGCTGGGGCACATCTTCCTTTTCTTTCGAGCCAAGCCAGAGGAGTGCGTTATGAGGGATCTCTTCCTCTTCGCTCCGCGGGAGCCCAGGACCAGCCGCCCGCGGAGCCACCAGCCGCCGCGGCGGCGCTTCGGTGGCAGGTGGCTCCAAGGTGACGCGCGGCCGCCTCCGCCCCCTGTAGGCGGGGCTGGCGAGCGGGGGCCGAGGAAGTCGGACGGCCCCGGAGGTGCCCCCGCCCCCGCCGCGTCCCGGCTGCTCCTGCGCGTGCGAGCTGCCGCGGCGGCGGGTCCCGGCAGGTGAGGGGCGCGCGCCGGCCGGTCGGCAGCCCCGCGACGCAACCTCGGACAGGTGAGGGGGGCGCCGGGCTCAGCTGGCAGCGCGCGCGGAAGGGGCGCGGGGGTCGCCGCCTGCTCTCTTCCGGGGCCGGGCGTGTGCCTGCCACCGAGGTGAGGCGTTGGGGACCCTGAGGGTTCGGGATAGGAATTCAGTGGAGCTCCTTCCCGGGAGCTGCGGGTTCCGGAATCCAAAAGGTGTGCCAAGGTCGGGAGGCCGAAATCCGAGGCGGGTGGTCCTGGAGAGCGCACGGAGGGCGGGCGGCTTGCCCCAGGAATTCTTGGCTTTTTAAAGGACACACCTTTGGTCCCCTCGGGGCGCAGTGGAGTTAGTCACCGCCACCGGCCAGACTCTTTCTGCAGAGGTGAGCCCCTCATTTGTGTGGGATTTGATGCGCTCCCTTCGTGGAGACCTGGAGGTTCCAAAACAGAAACAAAGGACGTTATTGACAAAAGGGTTATTCCATCAAGAATATATAATGATTATAAACATGTATGTATCTCTCTACAGAGCCTCAAAATATATAAAGGGATATTGAGTCTTTCAATTCATGAATATAAAATATCTCTCCATTTGATTAGATACTGATTTCTTTCATCAGAGCTTTGTAGTTTTCCACATGTAGATCCTGTTTAGATTCATATAAGTATTCCATTTTTTGATGCTTTCAATAATATTTTTTTACTTTTAAATTCCAATTGTTCTTTACTGGCATACAGGAAAGCAATTGACTTTAGTATATTAGTCTTGTTTCATGTGCCACACTTGCTTACTATTACCAAGAGTTATTTTGTAATTCCTTGGGATTTTCTACATGAACTATTAGGTCATCTATGAATAAAGATTTTATTTCTTCCTTTTCAATCTACACACCTTTTTTTTTTTTTTTTTTTTTCTTATTGCACTAGTTGAGACCACTACTACAATGTATAATAGGAATGGTGAGAAAAGACCATCCTTGCATTGATTCCAAACTCAGGGGGAAAGCATCCATTTTTTCACCATTTAATATAATGTTAGCTGCAGGGTTTTCATAGACAGTCTTCATCAGGTTGATAAAGTTTCCCTCTACTTCTAGTTTGCTTAGAGTTATTATCAAAAATGGTTGTTGGATTTTGTCAAATGCTCTTTCTACATAAGTTGACATGATCATATGATTTCTCTTCGTTAGGCTGTTGATATGATGGATTACATTGATTGTTTTTTTATTGTGAAATCAGCCTTTCATAACTGCAATAAACCCTACTTGTTTGTGGTGTATAAATATTTTTACCCATTGTTGGATTTGATTTGCTAATGATTAGTTTAGAATTTTGCATCCGTGCTCATGAGAGTTATCAGTCTGTATTTTGCCTTTCTTGTAATATCTATCTGGTTTTATTATTAAAGTTCTTCCTTTTTTTCTTTCTCCCTCTCTCCCTTCCTTGCATCCTTCCCTAAGGGCTCCTTCTCAGAGACGTCTGCATCTGGCTGCTAGTTCAACTGTACTGCACTGTTATACTGAAGCTCTGTGAGTGTGGTAGCAAGGTATGGGTGAGGGAAAGCATTTTATAATCTTATGGGTTATTTTCAGCCTGTTAGTGGACCTGTTTATCTGGACTATGGATGTTCACAAGTGTTTCTTCAGAGGTATAATTCCCCCTTCCCCTTCCACATGGCTTTGGCGAAAGAGAAAGGCAAGTGGGAGTTGAAATGGGAAAAATTATTTTCTCCATCTGAGATAAGGCAAGATGGATATAGTTTTTCTGCTCCTTGGAAGGCAGTGCTATGTTATAGAACCCTCTTGGAGAATATGTCACAATAAAGAATCTTCCCCTTCCCCTTCCAAAGTCACAAAAGGGACTTTGTGACTGTGAGAATCTGATGGAGTTCCTCGAGGTAAACTTGAGGGTTTCTCCAAGACTGAAGCAGCCAGGAGTTTTCTCTCTCACACCAGTCCACACTCAGCTTCCAGCAATTCATCAAAATTACCATGATGTGTTCCTACCCCCAGTTTATGACTCCAGCAGGTCTGCTCCAGGTATGTATACCTCAGCTGTGACTCCCTGCATTGGCTTTTCTCCCCAGTTTTGGAATGGCAGCTTGTCCTTTGATCTCTGTTCTCTGAGGAGCCCAAGAAAAGTTACTGATTTTGGGTTTGTTCAGTTTTTTCTGTTGTAAAGATGAGAGTGAGATCTTCCAAGCTCTTTACATGTCAGAACTGAAACCAGAATTTACGTTTTTATTTTCATTCAGTTCAAAAGACTTTCTAAAATCCTTTAATTTTTCTTTGTTCTGTGGTTTATAAAGAAGTGTGCCATTTCATTTCCAAATATTTGGGGTTCTTTTAGTTTTTTTTCCTGTAAGCTAATTCAATTCTATTGTGATCAAAAAACATACTTTGCACATCTTGAACCATTTCAAATATATTGAGACTTATTTTATGGCACAGAGTATGGTATATCTTGGTAAATGGTGCATATGCAGTTGAAAACAATGTGAATTCGGCTGTTTTTGGGTTGCAGTATTTTATAAATTAGGTCAATTAGATCAGAATGGTTGATAATATTATTCAAGTCATCTGTAGCCTTACTGATTTTCTGCCTACTTGTCCAGTCAATTAGAGAGAGACTAATTATGGATTTGTCTGTTTCTCCTTGCAGTTCTATCAGTTTTTGCTTTATGTATTTTAAAGCTTCATTAGTAAGTGCATAAGTATTTTGGGTTGTTATACCTTCTTGATGAATTGGCTTCCTTATTATTACAAAATAACTTGTATTTCTGGTAATATTTTTGCTTTGAAATTTAGTTTGTCTTATATTAATATAACCACTTCAGCATTCTCTTTAAAAAAAAAAGATTTTATTTATTTATTTGAGAGACAGAGAGAGAGGGAGCATAAGCAGGGGGGAGGGGCAGAGGGAGAGGGAGAAGCAGACTCCCCGCTGAGCAGGGAACCTGATACATGGCTCAATCCCAGGACATTGGGATCATGACCTGAACTGAAGGCAGACACCTAACTGACTGAGCCACCCAGGTGCCCCAACAGCATTATCTTGATTAAGCTTAGCATGGAATGTCTTTTTCCAACATTTTAACCTATTTGTGACTTTATACTACTCTACATACTTTAAAGTAAGTTTCTGATGAGAAGCATATTTGGGTCTTGCTTTATTTATCCAATCTGACAATTTCTGATCTGTAATTGAGGTATTTACACATTTCACCCGTAATATAATTATTAATATGGTGGGCAGAAATCTACCACCTTGCTATTTGTGTTTTAATTGTCTTGGCTATGATTCATTTCCTTTTTCCTCTTTTCCTGCTTTCTTTTGGATTAAATGAATATTTTTTATGATTCCATTTTCTTTCCTTTTTTGACTTTATAACTATAACTCTTTGTTTTGTTATTTTAGTGGTTGCTTTATGATTTATAGTATATCTATAGTATTTTTAATAAGTTTATTTTTTAAAATAATCTCTACCCCCAACATGGGGCTCAAACTTATGACCCAGAGATCAAGAGTTGCATGCTCTACAGATGAGGCAGCCAAGGTCCCCTATCACATACATTTTTATTTAATCACAGTCTCATGTCAAGTGATGTTATATGCATTCATGTGTAGTGTAAGAAACTAACAACAATATACTTCCATTTCCCCACCCTTAGCCTTTTTGGTTTGTTTATATGGATTGTAAATCTATGTATGTTATCAACTTCCCTACTACATTGTTTAAGCAGTCTACTACCTTATAGAAAATGAAATATTTTTTAAAATCCTATGTATTTACACTTATATCTTAGTCAATTTAGGCTGATAGAACCAACTACCATAGACTGGGTGACTTACAAACAATCGAAATGTATTTCTCAGTCTGGAGGCTGGAAGTCTGAGATCAGGGTGCCAGCATGGTTGGGTTTTGGTAAGAACATTCCTCTGGGTTGCAGATAGCTGAATTCTCCTTTATCTTCACATGGCAGAAAAAGAGCAAGCTATTTCCTGGCCTATTCTTATAAGGGCACTAATCCCATTGATAAGGGTTTCATCCTCATGACTTAATCTCCACCCAAAGGTCCCACCTCCAAATATCATCACATTGGGATTTGATATCAATAAATGAATTTTAGGGGGTACATATTCAATCCATATCATTCAGACAACATTTCTGATTTTTTATTTTTATAGATTGATATTTCTTTGATATTTTTTCCCCTCTGCCTGAAGAATGTCCTTTAACATTCCCTATAGTGCAGGTATTCTTGTGAGGAAATTTTTCAGATTTTGTATTTCTGGAAAAATCTTTTTTTACATTTGATGCCTCCATTATATTTCTATTGGATAGTGCTGTGTTAGATGTATGTCCCATATCTTTTTTTTTCCCTTGTTTTTCACCTTTTTTTTTTCTTTTGGTCTCTCAATCTTGATATTTTTTACTGATCTGTTTTTCCATCTATTAATCATCTGTTCTGCTTTGTCTAATCTTCTATTAAACCAATAAGTTAAATTTTACTGTCAGATATAACATTTTTGTCAGTTTTAGAAATTTACTTTAGATTCCTATTCTCTGATGAAATTTTCCATCTTTTCTTCATTTTAAAGAGCACTTTAATTATAAGTTATTTAAAATCAATTATCTGGGCGTGCCTGGGTGGCTCAGTCAGTTAAGTGTCTGACCCTTGATCGGCTCAGGTCATGATCTCAAGGTTGTGAGATCCAGCCCCACGTTGGGCTCTGTGTTCAGCATGGAGTCTGCTTAAGATTTCCATCCTCTCCCTCTGCCCCTCCCCCTCTGCTCACATACTCTCGACATCTCTAAAAAAAAAAAAATCAATGATCTGGAACTCCTTGGTTGTGTTTCTATGTTCTTTATAAAAAATATGATTTTGTATGTCTTTTGGTCATTTAGTCCTGTTTTAATTGTCCTAGTAATTTTTAATGGATACATGACACTGTAGATGACACAATACAGAGGCTCTTGATGATGTCGTTTTCCTCCACAGCAAGAGATAGATTTTCTTCCAAGGACCATATAGGGACAGTGGATCACCATAATCTAGTTGCTGTTTAATTTTAGAGTTTTGGGGTTGCGTGTATTTCAGTTTTGAGATTATTCCTAAGCCATGGTTAATCTTCTAAAGTGTGGTCTTTATTCTAAGTGTGTGCTTTTATTCCTAGTTCCTGGTCCTTTGGGAATGTCAACTGAAAGTCTAGGCTATATTCTAAAGCTCCTCCAACTTGTTAGGAATTGAAATCCAACCATAGTCTCCCCAGCAACAAGCAGCTGCTAAAATTTCTGCTGTACTATTTGGCTTCCCAGATGTTGTAGTTGGCAGGACTTTTGGACTCTTACCCTGACACATTTAGCATAGGAATTAACCAAGGATTTCGATGGGAATTAGAGATTTGGGGGACTTCTCTGTATTTCCCTATTCTCTGGGATTTTGTCCCTCAAATCCCAACCAATGTGGCAGTGTGGCATTCTGCCAACTGTATCTTTACTCCAATAAGTGAACCACTTTCTGCTTGGCCTCTATTTCCTCTACAGAAAATAGGAAAATGTCTTCATGGGAAAAGCCAGGATAAATGTGGAACCTTCTGTGTGCTTCTCTCTTCTAAAGGATCACAGTCATCCAAGTCTCATCTCTGTTAGTTATTCTTCAATGAGTTCCAAGAGTCATCTCATACGTAGTTGTCGAGTGGGAGGTTTAGTTTTATTCAGTCTAATCCACCTGTCCCAGAACCAGAAATCTGCAATGCTCATTATGTTTTACCTGGTAATTTGAAGTGTCTTATATTGGAAACTGTTTCTCTGAAATTCTAGTTTGCCATATTGCCTCCAAAAGACTTACATCTGTAATAAACCATGGTACCTTAAGAGATCCATTTATAAAAATTAATGTGCAATCCATCTTTTCCTCTTAAATTTCTAAACTATATTTAACCTCCACTGCCAGGTACTTGATCTATTTAGTTGAATTCAAGTCACACATGTTTTCATTTAATAGCTTATAATTTTTAGGAAATCAGAACAAGGACAAAAGTGTGTCACGTGGCAGTGTGAAACCTGAGATTAGAGTCAAATCGGACTGATGATGTGGCCATTTGCACTTTTTTAGCTAAAATTTCCTCATTTGTGGGGTGCTTGTTTGGCTCTCTTTCTCTGTCCCTCTCTCTTAAATAAATAAACAAATAAAGAAAGAAATAAAATCTTTTAAAAATGATAACATAAAATTTCCTCATTTGTAAAACTTTTATTTACCTTTCCTTAATTATAGTTTCCTCATTTGTAAAATGAAAATAACACTTAATCTCTTTATGTGTTCTTGTCATGGACAGGCACTTAAGATGTTTACAATAGCGTTGTCCATGGGGGCACAAATGTTTAAAACAGAGTAAAGGCAAATTTTTCATTTAAAAATTGTAAAACCCTTTCAGTAGGGTTCTGGCTGAATAAATTATGGTGTATCCACACCATGAACTAGTGTGCAGTCATTAAAAACAGTAGCGAGGCCACTTGACTTCAGAGACTTATTCTGAGATATTAAATGAGAAAAGAAAGATGCAGACACGTGAATATAATTTTTAACTATGTAATTGTGTGTACACATATCTACACATATCTATATATTCCATTGAAAAAAACCACTGAAATGCATATATTATGTTAACATGGGCTTCTGGATAAGGGAAGGTGGAAGGGGAATAGGGTTGATACAGAAGAAAGAGAAAAAGACAAGAAAAGGAAAAATGGGCAAATAAAATTTATTTCAAGAAATGCATGTATGCCATGATCACTTTTATATATTTTTTTAAAATTTTATTTCTGTTTGTTTATAGGAATAAGTTAATTTTTAAGTGCTGACTTTTCAACTTTAAAGTGTAAATTTAGTATCATGAATGTAAGTTCTTTAATAAAACACTTAAGTCATGAAAGGCAGTTAGAGTTGAAGGGGTAGATCCTTAGGTTGAAGATCTTCCAAGTGCAAATGATCACATTTACTAACAAAACAATCTTGATTCCTGTGCCAAGATCTCCTGCTAGGCCTAGTAGACACCCTAGCTTGACAGAATCTGGCTTTTATTTCTGGTATTTGTAATACTCATTTTAATGCTAAGGTCCTCCATATGCATTTTCATAATACAAAGGCTGATAATTCATGCCATGTATCTCTTTATGAAATAAATTGAATGAATAATTGAAATTTATTCCTTGGTTCCAAGTAAAAGGTTAGCAAAAAAAAATAAACTATCCAAGAGTGAATGTTCAGTGTGTGCACGTAAGTATAAATTTAGTTGAATCACTAAATTGCACTTCCATGAAATTGTACTAACATGCCCTTACTTGCCTAGCTCTTCCTAGTTCTTTTCCCACCCTCACAATGTTTTGCAAGTTTCAAATCGTCGTTCAGATGAATAATATTCACAAAAGAACATATCTGCCACTGAACTTGGAATTTCTAGATTGCCTAGTCAGTCGACGGTTTTGTGTAAAAGACCAGGTGTGAGCGGGGAATGATGTTCATGCCCTAGAGGTCAGGCTATCAGCCCTACCCTGCCAGCCTTGAGGGAAGATACCACACAACTTACACACCTAACCCATACTACATTTCTTTGTGCTATTTATAAATGTCAGTAGGGACCTAAGTCCATGCTGGAATTTGCTAAATGGCATTTGACCTCTTGATCCAAAGTGAATTGCTAAAGATTTGGTATTATGTGCCAAAAGGCTAAAGATGTATGACGGAATAATATGTGAGCTATTAAGGGAACTGATTAATCACAATTGTTAATAATTACCAAACACATTATGCATTAGTTGCTCTTGGTGAAAAGCCTTGCTTATAAGAATGGACTTAATCCTCAAAGCCCTCCTAGGAAGTAGGAAGCATTATCCTTCTTATTTGACAGGTGGGGAAACCGAGGCACTGGAAAATTAGGTAAATTCCCACTGATAGAATGCAGAACTAAGATGGAACAGAGTTATTTGAGATCCACATGACATCCTCTCAACCACTATCTTATATCTGTTTAAACCCGGAGTGCCCAGAATGTGTGCTCTTCTCTTCTGTGCAGACATTAGGCCCCTGTTTTCTTGTGCAGTGACCAGCACATGGAGAGTCTCGGCTGCTGTGGTAACAGGTCAAGAATTCAAGGATGAGATACAGATTTGAAGGTCCACGTTATGGTAGAACTGGGCTGTCATTACCTGGCTTTCATTCCTTCTTTATGTAAAGAGAGTTTGGGGTTGGGGGTGGGCACGTGGTGAAGGGGGACAAAGGATAGGATGGAAGAGGGATGTAGGGACAGTAAGCTGTACACCGAAATTTGCTCTCAGCGCCTGGCAGCTCAGGGCAAGAGAGAAATAAAGAAGATCCTCTGGGAACTTACATGTGTTAACAGTGAGACAGACAGACACACTACGTCCCAGATGGAGTAGGAAAACAGAAGTCTCTGAGACACTAGGAGGACCCCTGGGAATGTGGACAGCAACTGAAGTGGCAGGTGGGGCATAACATACAGGCAGTAACATGGATCCTAGAAGGCCCACCCTCAACACCTGATAGATCTCATTCAGATCTCTTGGCTCAGAATGTATTCCAAGAATATCTTCCCATGAAACTTCCAGAGTGGCAGCAAGGAGCTAGCCTGCTTGTGGGACATGCTGGCAACAAGAACAAAGTGTTCCTCTTTTCCCTGCCCTGCCACTGTGACTCCAATCAAGAGTCAGTAGGAGAACAGAGGAAAAGCTTCCGATGAAATTTTGAGCCCGACTGTGATTGATTTGATCATCCTGAATTAACCCCAAATTGCTACCTGTATAGAGAATATTTGGAAGGTGATCAAAGAAGCTGTCTAACTCACCACAGCGACTCCAAGTAACCCTAGTCACAGTATCCCTCCTACAGTGTTAATATCTCCAGCCTCTCCCCCACTTTCCTACAGTAAGGCTCCTTAAGTAGAGCTCCTATGTTCTTTTAACTCTTTGAAACAAATTGGTGAGCTCAGATAATTTTAGCTATATTTACTACCGAATTAGGAAAGAATTCAGTAAGGTCCCTTTCCAGTGCTACATTCTTGGAGTCAGAGATTTTTTAAAAGCGCATGCATGCGTGTTTGTATGTGTATGTGGGAGTTGGGGGGGGTAATCATAAAATCTATTACTTTGACAACTTTCCTCTGACTATGTGAATTATATGAAATATTTTTCAGCCTCAAAGCTAGAAAAAAAATATTATCTAGAGACCGATAAACTTTCTCCTAATAGTCAATAGTTTACGTGAAATATTTGACATTAAATAATAGGTCCTCAATCAACAAAAATGGGGGGGAATGTTCTAGAACTGCTGGACACTATCTCTCTTAGAGAATGTCTGTAACATATAATTACATTCTCCAAGGTGCTGATAGTGTTTTGATTTGGATAGTTGATGGCTTGGGAAGGAGTCCACCAAACAATGCCACAGACTATAAACCACAGCTCCTAAAAACATCAGTTGTACTAAGGAGAACTAATAAACTGTTTTGCTCAATGATCCATCCCGTTTCATGCCAACTCGTTGATCTTTGTAATCAAATACCATTCAGGTTAGTCTGGCCTCAGCTGGAAGCTTAGGAGTAAATTAATATGTCATGGACTGAGTTCTTAACAGTGATGGACTTACTAATACAGACTTCAGCTAATATCTATTTTCTAAACAGTTTAGAGAGTGATGATGAAATATATAGCAGCTTCCCCCAAAGGGATGTGTTCTGATAATTCTGGAAACAATGTTAAGAACAACATGGAAGGGGATGAAGATGAAACTATTGGGGATTGGTGGGAAAAATATATACCCCCTATCAATTTAAAGGTTGAAGGTTATAGGGTGCAGAAGGGTCTGTTATAGATACTGTGTAGGGAGATTTTTAAAAAGAGTCGACCAGAAACATGTATGCAAGTGAAAAGCACTATATCTAGGAAGCTGTGCGGGGAGTGGGGAGAAGGTCTTTATGGACATAGTCCGTTTCAAACCTTTTCCACTATGGACATTGGGTTCAAGAAGGTCAAGCATTGTCTCTTTCTATTTCCCTTAAAACAAAAAGTCAATCAGGATCTGTGTGGACAGAAGTTTCTATTTTTTTTTTTTTCCCCTGATGCCATTGTCCCAAAAGCAAAGCTGCAGACAGTGGTACATACATGATAAATCTCTTTCTATTTCCCTTAAAACAAAAAGTCAATCAGGATCTCAAATCATCTACAATGTCATCTATGTGGTTTATTGGTGTTATTGGAACAACATAAACTGGAACATTGCACGTAGGAGGGATATATTATCAACAACGTATCCATAACGCCTAGGACTGCCTAAAACCATGAATGCATATTTCCCATTGTCTTAATTTCCTCTTGTCTTGAAACTTCCTTGTTAGAAGTTCACTGAGACTGAGTGCATGCTTTTTCTGAGGCAAGCGGTTATTAAAATGTGCAAAGTAAGAAGATAAGCACTAATCACTCCAACTAAGAACAAGATGGGGAGCATCCTGAGAACAATTAGAAATGAGTTTGAAAAAGGAAAATATATCATGGTAGATGCCTTTTCCCTCCAGATAACACCTATTTATTTAATTATTTATTTTTAAATATTTTATTTATTTATTTGTCAAAGAGAGAGAGAGCAGCAGCAGGGAGAGTGGCACGCAGAGGAAGAAGTAGGGAGAGGGAGAAGCAGGCTCTCGACTGAACAAGGAGCCTGATGCGGGACTAGATCCCAGGGTCCTGAGATCACAACCGAGCTGGTGGCTTAACTGATTGAGCCACCCAGGTGCTCCAAATTACACCTCTTGATTCAATCTAGTGCATGGTAGAATGACGGACAATTTTGAACAACTGCACTGAAGCCTCTGTCTTTAAAAAAAAACCCTGTGTCGTGTAGCTTGTCTTTAATGTGGAACAGGGCAAAATCGCTTCCTAGTCTAATTCCCCATTTACAATTTAGTGTAAACCCCCAAATGTGACAAAGATCACCATTTTGCAGCATCATAGGTTTTGTTAACAGATGAGAAAAATGTCTTTCTCTCGAAAGGGAGGAGTGGTATATTCTCATTTCGTAACATATATTTCCTCATAGAATTTAAGGACTATACTCAGCTTATGTATTAAATTCAGTTGGTAAAAATTCATTGATAGTCCATTACTATTGGTGAACTGCAGTGTAGGGACTTCAGGAAATCCTCCCAAACCCCTGCTTGCTGGATACTTCTCTCCCCTCCCTCTTTTCAACTTCATCAAAAGTGATTCATTATAAGCAGACATATTTCTCTTCCAGCTAATCCCAAATGGTTGGAATAAAGAGCTTGACAGCAATTTTAAGCTTTTCTTTTTTTCCTCCCCTAATCATTTATTGTGGAAGAAAAATAGCCCTAAAAAGATGGATTTTTTACTGCATCCTCAATAAATCCTACATGCATTTCTCTTATTCTCTGTCCACTGCAAACATGCCTCTATCAAGATTAATACTAAATTCAGCCCAAGGCTGAGCACTGGATTTGAGCAATGACAAATTCGTCACATTTCCCCACAGATCTTTTACTTTTTCTGCTAAGTTGTGAATTTCAGGCTTGCCCTCAAAATAGACACAGTGGAAAAGCATTCCTATCACTGACTGTAAGTCATTATTTTTGAACCCTGACACATTGATACATCTCAGCTTTTTGATGTGTTATTTGATCTTTCATCCAGCCAATTTTTGAACTTTCTACAAATTTAGATCATTCATAGTTGAAGTCCAATCTTGTGTCTTGAGAGGAGAATAGAGAAGGATATAAGTGTTTTAGGTCAGTTGTCCCCAGATTTTGCATTTTTATCAGTAAAATATATTTTTAAAAAATTAGAAGATGAAAATGAGACGCAAACTCAAATGTGTCAAGTACAGACGTGCACTCACATAAAAAAAAAAAAAAATCTCTACCAGCTACTGTTTCTTCAATTTCAGGATAAAAATCTCAGGATGAAAAACAGTTTTTTAAAATGAATACTTTGCTTTATGGGAATTTTCTTATTTTGTTGGAGATTTATCATGTATGTACCACTGTCTGCAGCTTTGCTTTTGGGACAATGGCATCAGGGAAAAAAAAAAAAAAATAGAAACTTCTGTCCACACAGTTCTAAAACGGGGATCAGCTGAGCCGGCCTGTGAGCCCAGCAATTTTTTTGATAAATAAATAACAATTCTATGGGATTGTCATTTGGGTCAGGAGAATCATTTTCCTTTTAGAAGCTCATGAGTTCATTTATATTGAAAGATCATCATAGAGATCAAATGAGACTGTGAGGCATGTAACTGATTAAAGGGACAGACTTACTAATAAGTATATACCGCTTGACTACGAGCCAGCAATTGGAGATGAAAACGGTTTTCAACTAAATTCTGATCATTGCCATCCAAGGTGCATAGAATTATTCTGGACATTTTAATTTATACATGTTTTACTAAGTTAATCATGAACCCAAAACACTGAATCACAGAGAAGCCCATTATAAGAAACGTTCTGCCTCATTCCAGGTACAAAAATCCCATTCACCTTTTGGGATTCACACTTTGCTTTTGAAAAGATAATTTTCCTCATTCTTGGAATCCTCACTATGACCTTGATTTTTTTTAAGATTTTATTTATTTGAAAGGGAGAGCATGAGCAGGTGTGAGGAGCAGAGGTAGAGGGAGAGGGAGAAGCAGACTCCTCACTTAGTAGGGAGCCCTGATGCGGGGCTCGATGCCCGGACCCTGAGATCATGACCTGAGCTGAAAGCAGATGCTTAACCGACTTAGCCACCCAGGCACCGCATGACCTTGATTAAGAAGGCTATTTTTAGGTGCCGAAGATTTCTTGGAGACTCTCTGTACTATTCTGTACTTGGACTATTTGAGTGAGGCCAAAGGCTGCCCTAAGAAAGTAACCATAACGTGTTGATCACATTTTATTCAAATTAAATGAATTCTGTAAACAGGTGCTAAACATGAGTCAGTGCAGGGGACACCTTCCCTTGTTTTTCATTCTATCTGTTCTGTTTGGAGAGAACAGCTTCCCTTGTTCTATGCCCTTGTATTTGAGAAATTGTCTCAAATTCTTCTCCACTCAGGGATTTGAGTTTTCTTTTTGGGTTTCATTACCTGTGTCTCCGTCATGCCTCAGCATAAAGCCATGTGTGGTCCACTGAGTGGTCAGGCTAGCCCTGGGACACTCTCCCTGATTGTGCTAGACTAGAAAGACTACAACCCCTCAGGTGCATAACTGGGCATCTACGAAGTCAGAATTTAATCTCCGAGTTTTTTAGAACTAATTTTAATTAATTAGTTAGAATGCATGGGCCTCGTTGGACCTTCTAAACAATGACCAGATATTGTTCATGGTAATTTATGGTGGGGATGGAGAGGGATACCTCGAGTGACTCCAGATACTGGAAGGTTATGCAAGTGCATTAAGTGGTGGAAATGCCATGTAATACCATTGGAGGATGGGGGGGTCAGGGCGTATGCATGCCCGTTCCATTTCTAAATGGAATGTTTTAAATATTCCAACTGCTAATTTTTGATCCTGGTTAATTGTGATCTACCCCCCATACACACAGAGAGTCCCTAAATCCCCCCTTTTCCCATTGCACTTAACATTTTGTAATACACTCTATGGTGTCTCTATTTTAGCTGTTTCTTTCTTGAGTCTCCCCTCACCCCTTAGCCATATAATTAAACTACATGAGGGAAGGGATTTTGCTTGTTTTATTCACTTCTGAATCCCCATCGCCTATGTAAGTGCCAGACATGCAGCATGCATTCAAATATTTACGAATGGAGAGCTTAATTCTCTCACCCATCACTATACAGATAATCAGCTTTTAACGTGAGATTTCATGTTTGTGTTTTCAGCTTGCAGGGCACTTAGGATCTCATTGGAAAATGTTCAGGTGAGGATCAAGACAGATATGGCCCATATCTGGAAGAGGATTTCCATCTAGCAATGCTGTGATGCAAACAATCATTGTGTTCTTCCCAACTGAGATCTGTTCTCTTCACTGCATGTCAGGCAGACCATATGAACACCAATTAGAGTTTGCAATAGAAAGGAACACTTTTGTCATTCCTGAGCTAAGGCAACTTCAGTATTCCATGTAAGTATTCTATATTGCTGTATAACATATTTTAAATTAAGATATTTGGTATTCTAGATGTAACCCACGACGACCATAGTGGCCAATTCCCCAAAATGCTTGAGACTCACAAGGGTGTCCTATTGACAAAAGACGGAAAACAGATGGAAAAACAGACTTGCAGAAATGGTAAAGTATTTCTCACCAATAGACTCGGTAAGCAGCCTTTGCTGGCTTAGGCACCAGCATCTAGAATATAATGATAAGTCGGCTCTACACACAGCAGGTCCCACAAACTATGGGTCTTTGGATTCACCTGTACACATATATGTTATTTTGGCCAAAAAAATGTTGGCCTCATTACACTCACGTCGACATGTCAAAAATCTACTGAATTCAAGTCAAAATCTGGGTTACTGGCAGCTCTTGGACAATTAGGAGGCCTGGCAATATTGGGCAGGCATTCCCACACTTCCATTAGTGATAAATCTTGTGCCATTCATCCCGGCCATGCCACTACTGAATCTTTTTTTTTTTTTTTTTTCCATTTTGTTCTCGCAACGATACCGCCTGCTGCCTGGTCTATATTTTTAGAGTGTGATGTTGACTCTATTCTTAATTTCTGCTGAAGTTCCAATTACATGCTTATTAAATTACTTTGGTAGAGCGTGCAACTCTTGATCTCAGGGTTGTGAGTTCGAGCCCCACGCTGGGTGTAGAGATCACTTCAAAATAAAATCTTTTAAAAAAAAATGAACACATATTTAAGGGGCGCCTGGGTGGCTCAGACGGTTAAGCATCTGCCTTCAGCTCAGGTCATGATCCCAGGGTCCTGGGATCGAGCCCTCCGCGTGGGGCTCCCTGCTCAGTGGGGAGCCTGCTTCTCCTTCTCCCTCTGCCCCGCCCCCCTGTTTGTGCGCGTGCTCTCTCTCTCTCAAATAAATGAATCTTTTTTTAAAAAAAAGAGTAAATCAGGATGTGGTAAGGACAGAATGGTTGAACAAACTATTAATTTACAGCAGCAGCATCCAGGCACCAATTCTATGGACCGGACGGTAGGGTCCCAGAGCCATGTACCTCCTTCACTGAGAAGTTGCCACCACACCTCTGTGGGAAGGAGGGTATCTCAGCTTGGAATCTGTCGCTCTCCTTCTTTCACTGTTTTGCTCTGATGATTCCTAACTTGGGCCCCACATATTCCACGTCCCATGCCGCCGTCTTTGGAGTGCTCCTGCACTTAATCGGGACCGTTGACACTAAACTGTGGCAGAAAGAGAGGGGTCTCTACAAATGCAACAGAAGTTGTATATATTGGTACAGAGATCGCTGCACTCCATTTCCACAGCTCTCGCTGTCTGCGCTGAACTGCCCCTCCTGCAGGAGCTTCTGTCTTCTAGAGTAAAACTTGCAGGATGTGTGATGCAGGTACTTGTCACTCTGGAAAAGCATCTTTTTGCTTTGTGTTCTCCTGGATCTCTTTCTGTGCCACTCTGTGCTGCACAAAGTCATGGAAAAAGCAGTTTCCAGGATGATGGCAATCCCCCCACAAACTACACAAATCAAAGATTTTGTTAATTTTTATCTCACAAGTAAATTTTTGTCTCCTTCATCCAGATCCCAGAAGATTTTTTTGTTTTTTTTTTTTGTTTGTTTTTTGTTTTTGTTTCAGATCCCATAAGATTTGGCTGTTCACCCGTATCGGTCTGCTGTGTGTAGGCTGCGCTTAGTGATTCTAAAGAACATAGTGCCATGAGCCCGTTTTTCTATGATCCACGTGGATGTATGAACACGGGCATCCCCAATGCGGTGGTGTGACCCACACATGCCTCGTCTTTCAGAGACCTTCTGAACTCACAAGGGAAATAGATGATTGCTGGGTGGGATTGAACCAGCATGAGCAAAGTGGAAAGAAGCAGTTTATTTTATTTTATTTTTTTAAGATTTTATTTATTTGACAGAGAGAGACACAGCGAGAGAGGGAACACAAGGAGGGGGAGAGGGAGAGGGAGAAGCAGGCTTCCCACCGAGCAGGGAGCCCGATGCGGGGCTCGATCCCAGGACCCTGGGATCATGACCTGAGCCGAAGGCAGATGCTTAACGACTGAGTCACCCAGGCACCCCAAAACAAGCAGTTTAAAGTTTGGTATTGAGACCTAGAAAACCCAGACTAAAGGTAAGCCAAGGTTTGTCATCACAAGAAGGGGAGGACTACACAGGCAGGAAACAGAACTCAAATGAATTTCAAAAGAGAGAAAGTCACCACTTAACCCAGGCAGATTTTTGACCCAGAGCCTTGCTGTGTAAATGGAATTCTATTTCCCAGGGACCTTTGAAGCGAGGACTGCTGGGAACATTCACTTGCTTTTGCAATTGGAACATTAGAAGTTTACATCAAGATGGCAGGGACTCTTGTAACTTTCTGTAAATTTCTAAGACTCAGGGGATTCATAGGACAGCTAGAGCATATATGAAAACCCACTGAGCCTTTCCTTTTTCCTTCAGCTTAATACTTGTGAGCCCAAACAATCCAGATTTCAAAAAATATTCAAAATTGCTATTTCCTTTAGGACATATTCAGGACATAGGCTGAGGTCTTAGGAAATACAGAAATGAGTAAGCTGTCACTCGACATGTAAAAGATGTATCTTTAGTGTAAAGCTTTTATTGTTGGTTTGGGAGGAATGGGAAGATATGATAGAAATAAAATGGAATTGGACTCTGAGTAGTCAAAGTCACTAACACTTTGGGGGCCAAGGGAGGGGGGTAAGAGCACGGTGCAGTCCTTACAAATAATTTCATATTTGCCCTGGCCATTGGGGCATAACCGATTGCTTTTTAAAAGGACCACAGGGTTCCTTATCTCTCAGTCTTTGTACTTTGGTGGATCCCCATAAACAAATGTGTATTTATCTTGCAAGCCTCAGCACAAACTCAACCCCACCCCCCTCGTGACTTCTGACTGCTCACTACTGGGTTGAGCACACGTTTTCCCTGGTGCTTACATTCCTTCCCTGTTTGTCTCCCACCACATGTGCAAGGACAATGGCTACGTCCACTCTCCCTTGGCTGACAGGGTTTAGTACCTGAAACACATGTTCAGTAGTGGTCTGTCCTATTAACGCATGACCCGGTGGCCTTCAATCAGAGGACTGGCTTCAGTCTAGGCCTCAGCACTTACAAGTGTGTGACAGCGAATTTTCTCCAACTTATTAAACCTCTGTTTCCTCTCACACAGAAAGAGAACACAGGATCATTTGTGAGGACAAAATGGAATGACTTGTGCAAAGCACTCAGCCCAATTCCTCAAAGTAGAGAGAAAATACAACAGACTTTCATGAATCTATCAACTAGCTTGGTTGAATTTAGATTATTTTCAAGATCTGTTTTAAAAATCTGTGGTTCCCAACGTGTGTGCCACAGGGAACTCATACGAATACCATCGTATGTTTTTAGTTTTCAGGGGACACATGGGGACATTGGACACCTCACAACCATTACTATCAAAATTTTTGGACTCTAAATACTTAATAAAGGGAACCTTTAGACGTTTCTTTCAGCTTGGGTAGCATCACAAAAGAATGGAGATAATAAAGGTGCTCTGAACCAAGAAAATTGGGAATCTCTGCTTTAGAAATTTTTTTTTTTTTTTTAAATAAAACATTACAATTGTAGCTATAGCCTCTGTGGGTTTGTACCTCTCTCTTCCCATTTAAAGGAACTACAAATCTGAAATTTGAAAACTGACACTTTCTTTTTTTAAAAAGATTTTATTTATCCATTTGAGAGAGAGAGAGAGTGCAAGCACACACAAGCGGGGGGAGAGGCAGAGGGAGAGAGAGAAGCAGACTCGCCGCTGAGCAGGGAGCCCAACACAGGGCTCCATTGATCCCAGGATCCTGAGATCATTATTTGAACTGAAGGCAGAAGCTTAACTGACTGAGCCATCCAGGTGCCTCTGATAACTGACACTTTTATTAATATTTTTATGTTTTCATTGCACATTTTCTTCCATGTGCATAAATCAAATTATTTTTGTATGTTTGGCGCTTGACATAAATAGTGTCAGGTACATTATCTTTCCTGAACTTGCTTTTTTTCTACCATGCACTGATACACACTCTCTTAATTGGTATTACTTTATAATAAATATGAATATCTGGTAGGGTGAGTCTCTCTACCTTGTTCTATTTCAGAATTATGTGTGGTTTTTTTGTTTGTTTGTTTTCAGGGTTTTTTTTTTGCCTTATGCTTCCCATATACATTGTAGAATGAGCATTTTGAGTTCTACCAAAAACCGATTGAATTTTGATTAGAATTGCATGAAATTTATATACTAATTTGAAAATAATTGGCATCTTTATGAAAGCATGTCTTCCAATCCAAGAGCTTGCTTAATTTCTTTACTCTGCATATTCAATAAAATCTGTTTTGCCTCCATAGAAGCTAGCTCATCATTTTTTAGAGCTGTTTCTACCTTTTCCTATTGCACTGGACTCATCTTTGCCTTGTTCCTGACTTGCAAAATAATGGCTCTACATTTCACTATTATACATAAAGTAGTTTGTAGTGTTGAATTAGATAATATTTATAAGTTAGGGTTTAGCTTTCTATGCTTTGTGTGTGCACATGTGTATATGCAAATCTTAGATGGATACTGGATTTTAATAAAGTCTTGTTTTATGTACATTTGGGTACTTTAGAAAGTTCTTATCCTTTAAATTAGTTTGTGTGATGAATTGCATTTATAGTTTTTTCTCGTCTTAAATCATCCAGGAAGTCTTGGATGATTCATCCAACCTTGATCATAATGGTTTTAAAAATAATCAAGTGGTAACTTCTGTTTGCTACTGTTTATTCAGGATTTTTGAGTTTACTTTCATGAGAGAGATTGCATAATACATTTTGTGCTGTTCTTTTTCAGTCTGGTGTCAAAGTCATTATTAACTTCAGAAAGGGAGTTAAGGAGGCTCACTTCATTTCTTCTACTTTCTGAAATATTATGTATAAATGCGGATAATGTATTTCTTCATTTTTGCAAAAATTAGCTCCTAAAACATCTGACCCAGAGTCAATTCAGGAAATAGACTGTCATTTACTGATTTAAAAAAAATATTGTAATGGTTAAACATCAATTCTGGTTTCTGGTTCTTCTTGAAATACAATTTTTGTTAAGTTACTTGTGCAATTAGAACATTAGATAAATATAATCAGAACTAAATAATTTCTAGTAAATGATCCATATATCTCTGTTTTTAATTAGTTGGTGTAAATTCATTCATGATTTTCTCTTACCATTATCTACACTGTATCTCTAATCGTGACCCTTTGAGTTCCTAATATTTATTAATGCCTTTTCTTTCTTTTCTTGCTCAACCACATCAGAATTTTCCATTTTATTAATTAAAGCAAAGGAAGCATTTTCCTTTTCTTTGAGTGATTTTCTTTGTGTTCTATTATATTAACTTGTGCTTATGTATTTTTTCTTCCTTCTGACTTCTTCGGGTACCGTATCCTTATTAAGAATTTTCTAGGCGGTGGACACTTAGCTCATTTAACCTTCTTTCCCAATATAAAGATTTAAGGCTCTAGCTTTAGGGACATTCCCACAACTTTTCCCAGGATCCTGAGATCATGACCCGAGCCAAAACCAAGAGTCAGAGGGTTAACCAACTGAACCACCCAGGAGCCCCCCCGCCCCGCCCACAAATTTTGATATGAGGTATTCTTACTATTGTCCAATTCTCAAGAATTGCTTAATTTCCATGATGGATTCTTTGGCCCATGAGTTATTCAGATGTGTTTCATGTTCCCATGTGAATGGTTTCTTCTGGTTATTATGCTCCCATTCTCTAACTTACTTGTTATCAGACTTTGGGTCTATGTAATATTAAAGCTAAATTAACTGCTACAATGTGCTTTCTGGCCTAATACATGTGCTTCAAAGAAATGCTGCCTCTTCACATCTTATGTTATTTTTTCTCAAATGGTTTGTGCATTCTCTTCTTATTGGTTTTAAGATCTCCTTATACAGTTTAGATATTAACACTCTGTGCTATCTGGGTTGCAAACATATTTTTCAAAATTTATAATTTTCTATTGACTTTACTGAAGTCATCTTTTACCATGCTATTTATAGAGTGAAATTTGCTTATCTTTTTTTTAATGCTTTGTAGGATTCCACATTGCCTGAGGACCCCACTACTTTAAATGCATATAGACTTCTATCTGTTCTTGCAGGATTTTTATACATTTCTTTCAGAGAAAGATCCAGGGCTGATGAATAAATTCATGTAATTTTATTTATTAAAAGACCTTTTATGAAAAATGCAAACATAAACACAAAATTTGATACAAAAGTGAGTATTTGTCCAAAGTGTGAAAAGAAATCACAACAGAAAAAAATTTAATATGTTGACAAATATCTCAACTATCCCTCTCATCAAGAAAGATGGCATAATATTTTTTATGAAATGACCACTTAATACATGTCTGTAGTAGTGTTTTTATTTTCCTACATTTTTTGGCTTCATATTCTTTGATCACCTCACTATATAATTGCAATTGTATATTTTCCATAGAGAAAATAACAAGAAACGTTAGCCTTTCCTTTAGTAGAGTTTATCAAAAATTGTTTTGTTCTTGATAATTGGGATGTATCACACATATGAATTCAGACACCAACACATTCATTATAAAACCTTTCAAATAGGAAATCTGAAAAACAACACTTCACTCAATTCCCAAAAAGAAAAAAATCCATGATGCCTTTGTATTGGTGTAATACTGCATTCTCGAGTTGATTCTTGAGAGGGGAGAACTTCCATTTTGACTAAATACCAACGAGAATTCCATCTTCTATCATCAATTGTATATATTTGATCATTGGAAGGCTTTCCACACATTGATTTCTGGCCCTGTCCTTTCCAAACCTTGTTCTCCCCCACTACACCTGTTCTCCAGATGCCGGGCACAGTAGGACATGGTCATAATGTGGCGTGAGCTGAGGTTCTGTGTCTTGGTGAGAGAATGCTGAGTGGGGCGCTGTGATGGGTCAGAGAATGCTGAGTGGGTCAGTGCTAGCACCCTGGACGCTGATCCTACACTGCAACACTTATCCATAACTTAACGCAGAATGATCGCCAACCACAGGCATCTACCCCACCAGGCCAAAACTAAATGCATCCCTTATTCAATCTCCCCTCTGCCAGATCCCATAGGCTCTGTATTTTTTCCAGTGCCATCTGATGACAGAGATGTAGGAAGGGAAGAATGGAAAGTGGGATAACCGACTCATCCCAGTTTGCCCGGGACTTGGCCGATTTTAGCACTGAAAGTCCCATGTCCCGGGATCTCTCAGTCCTGGGCCCACAATGAAAGCCTATTGCTCTAGGGGAGAAGAGACAGCAGTCTTAGCTGTTGGTGCTTAAAATAATTTTGTTTTGGGGCACCTGGGTGGCTCAGTCCTTTGGGCATCTGCCTTCGCTCAGGTCATGATCCCAGGGTGGTGGGATCGAGCCCCACCTCTGGCTCTCTGCTCAGCGGGGAGTCTGCTTCTCCCTCTCCTTCTGCCTGCTACTCTTTCTCTGTCTCTGTCACATAAGTAAATGAAATCTTAAAAATAAATAAATTAAATAAATTAACTTTGTTTTGCAAATTTTTGAGAACTTTGAGCCCATGAACACGGGGCTCGGCACTTCCTGGGGCATCAGAAGCGACCCATGCCAGTGAGAGGCTTTAGTTCAAGTCAGGGGCTAGAGATGAAGTTCTGGTAGCTTTCCAGTAAATTTGCTGAGTAGATCATTTAAGTCCTGAATCTATCTTTAATTTAAGTCTTTATCTGAAATTCATTGTCTACTTGCGTTCTTGACGTTTTCCCTAGTCTTCCTCCCTCTGGCCATAGTGCTCCTCGAGTGCTTTGTTATGTTTCTATGCCAACGTTCTGTGACTCAGGTACCACTTTTGGAGTCCCCATTTGTCAAAGAGGGGATGATGCAGTCTCCCCCTGGGGCTAGGAGAGTAGAAGCGGAGCGGTGTCCACCTCCCGCTGGGGCTCCCGGAGTGAGCTATGCCTCTGCTCCTGGAAGTCCCAGCCTTAGAAGCACAGAGCCACTGCCCCACTCAGCACGGCTGTGCATCTCCATATCAAGGAGCACTGGGCATCTCCGTATCTGGGAGCATCGAACATCTCCATATCTGGGAGCACCGGGCATCTCCGTATCTGGTAGCACCAGGCATCTCCATATCTGGAAGCATTGAGCATCTCCATATCTGGTAGCACCAGGCATCTCCATATCTGGAAGCATCGAGCATCTCCATATCTGGTAGCACCAGTCATCTCCATATCTGGAAGCATTGAGCATCTCCATATCTGGGAGCACCAGGCATCTCCATATCGGAGAGTACCGGGCATCTCTCTATCTGGGAGCACCGAGCATCTCCGTATCTGGGAGCACCAAGCATCTCCATATCTGGGAGCACTGAGCATCTCCATATCTGGGAGCACCAGCCATCTCCATATCGGAGAGCACCGAGCATCTCCATATCGGGGAGCACCGGACATCTCCGTATCTGGGAGCACTAAGCATCTCTGTATCTGGGAGCATCGAGCATCTCCATATCTGGGAGCACCGGGCATCTCCATATCATAGAGCATGGGGCATCTCCGTATCTGGGACCACCGAGCATCTCCGTATCTAGGATCATTGAGCATCTCCGTATCTGGGAGCATTGAGCATCTCCATATCTGGGAGCACCAGGCATCTCCATATCTGGGAGCACCAGGCATCTCCATATCTGGGAGCACCGGGCATCTCTGTATCTGGGAGCACTAAGCATCTCCGTATCTGGGAGCATCGAGCATCTCCATATCTGGGAGCACCCGGCATCTCCATATCGGAGAGCATGGGGCATCTCTGTATCTGGGAGCACCGAGCATCTCCGTATCTGGGAGCATTGAGCATCTCCGTATCTGGGAGCACCAGGCATCTCCATATCTGAGAGCACCAGGCATCTCCATATCTAGGAGCACCAGGCATCTCCGTATCAGGGAGCACCGAGCATCTCCGTATCAGGGAGCACCGGGCATCTCCATATCTGGGAGCACCGGGCATCTCCGTATCTGGGAGCATCGGGCATCTCCATATCAGGGAGCACCGGGCATCTCCGTATCTGGGAGCACCGGGCATTACCGTATCTGGGAGCATCAGGCATCTCCATATCCAGGAGCACAGCCCCTCCGGTCCCCCACCCATGCTGCGCAAGCGGCCCCAGATCTCAGCACATCTTATTCCAAAGATCTGCCACTCTGCTCATCTTTACTACAGAAATCTCTGAGGCTCCTTTCCAGGATCTTACAGAGTCCGTGAAAAAAGAAGGCTCAGAGCAATTTGGTTTGGGTCTGATTTTCTGCTGTAAGTCCGGTAAAAAGCCTCAGCTGTGCCTAACTGTGGCCTTTTGCCCTGGGCGCGTGTGTGTATGTGTGTCCACAGACTTCTACACGTACGTGTGTACATATACAGTTGGCCCTTGAGTAACACAGGATTTAGGGGTGCTGACACCTGCACAAAAATCCCCGTACAGGGGCGCCTTGGGGGGAAGGGTAGAGTTGGTCGAGCAATGGGCTCTTGGTTTGGCTCAGATCATGAGCTCATGGTCCTGGGGGTGGTTTCTACTTGGGGTAGGGAGTGTGGTGAGGCGGGGCGCTCTCCAGGAAAAAACAAAACAAAACCCACAGGTGGATGTCACATCAACCTGGATTCAAACTTTATCACATACCTGCAAGATTCTTAATCCATCAGGGACCCCAAGGTATCAACTGAGCTTACAAGCTATGTAGGAGAGCTGTGAAGATAAAATTGAACAATGGCTAGGAATAGGGACAGAGGGACAGCGGGAGGGGGACCCAGGCAGGAGGAGTATTTCAAGATTCCCATCTAGGGGTTCCTGGGTGGTTCAGTCAGTTAAGTGTTTGGCTCTTGGTTTCAGCTCATGACCCTGGAATCAAGCCCCATGTCAGGCTCTGAGCTCAGCAGGGAGTCTGCTTGAGGTTCTCTCCCTCTGCCTCTCTCCCTGCTTGTTCTCTCTTGCACTCTCTCGCTCTGTCTCTCTAAAACAAACAATAAACCTTTAAAAAAAAAATCTCCATTTCTCCCCCTTCAGCTCCTCCTCCCAATGCAACCCCCAGAAATGCAATGGTTTACCAAGAAGAGAGAGCACAGGGCGGGCACCATGAAAAGCTTTGATTTCTTCCCCTTTTATTGCTGCTTCCCTCTCCTTGGGACTTGTGCTAAGAACTTGGACTGTACAATTTCATATCCTTTAAGAAAGAAGGGATATTAGGGGGCTGAAGGGGCAGCCGCTTGGCAAACATGAAAGCCTACTCCAAGACATCTTTATAAGCTCTATCCCCATCGGGATGCTCCTCAGAGCTGCCTCCTGCAGAGCTAACTGAGGCTTCAAGACCCAGCTGTTTACGCCCTGCCCTTCAACACGGGGCTTTCTTTTATCCTGTGATTGCTAGGGAGAGCTACAAACGGAATCCAGCAGGCAGCGATAGATAGCATTCCCTGTTTTCCTTGTCATTTTTCGGTTCCATTTAGGTTCGACTGCCTTAAGCACTGGAAAAGCTTTACTTAGAAGGCTGGGCTCTGCACTTCCAGGTTTATCGAAATAAAGCAGAAGCCGAGCTGCCTAGTTTTAAGGGCACAAAGGAAAACACAGTTTGGGGACGGGAGGTTTTGAATTACAGTGGGCACAGATAGTGGCTTCTGCTTAAGACTTAATTACTGAGTGCTTTAATAGGCTAGATGGGAGCCATTCAAGGACTTTATATAGAGTATCACTTAACTCTGACAAAACCAAAGAAGATACATAGGATGAAGATACACAGGATGAAGAAATTGAGACTCAGATAATTAACTTGCCATAAATCAAATAACTAGTAAATAATGGAGATCCAGAATATAAGAAAGAAGGGGTATTAGAGATTCAAGGTGACAGTAGATCTTTCACGTTCCAAAAGTCATGCCTTGTCCATCAGGCTGCACCTCTGATGTACGCAAAATAAATATTGCCATATTTCTCCAAGTATAAGATGATATCAATTGTAAGATGCTCCTTTGTGTATCACAGTGGGGAAAACAGTCTGTGGATTAAACTGACGATTAATTCCAAGACATGCTTGGACTTCAGAGATGTAAAAACAGAGAAGAAAAAAGTACCTTTTAATATTCATGAAGAATGATCCTTTGAAAGTCAGCCAGTCTGAAATGTAAGGAACAGAATAGTTACCTGCTGGCCCAGCTTGAGGGCAGCCTGATGGCAGCCCAGGCGTATTCTGGTGACATCTTGCTTTCTCCAAAGCTCAGCATAAAATTCCAGCGGTGATTCAGGACCTCACCTGCAGGTGGCAGTGCAGGCCACCGGATATGGCCTTTGGCCTCCTAGGGCGGGGTTTCAGGGGAGGAGCGGAAGGGGGCAGGTGAGAAACCTGTTTCCGCAGCTTCCATTTTTATTCACCCTTCTGTGCTGTTCCAAACCTCGGATTCTTTTCCGTTCCCTTTTTCTCCTGTCTGGTCTCTTCTTTCTCCGCATTAACTCTTTTTCTACCCATATTTCCAAAGTCCAAAAGAGGTAGGCTTGCAATGAAAACGAATGCATCCTTCTTTTCCCCCCGCAAAATCAGATCAGAAATGTGGGAGTTAGCTAAGGAGAAGGAAGCTGGTGTCTTAATTTCCTGTTATTCTATGATGTTTGGGTGTCTTGATTGTATATGTGTGGAGCATATCCTAGATATAACCTCAAGATAGAGATTATTCCAGGGGCGCCTGGGTGGCTCGGTGGGTTAAGCATCCGACTCTTGGTTTCGGCTCAGATCATGATCTCAGTCTGGGATGGAGCCCTGCATCTGAGCTCGTCCCTCTCCATCCTCCTCCCCACGTGCTCTCTCTCTCAATCTAAAATAAATAAATAAATAAATAAATAAATAAATAAATAAAATCTTTAAAAAATGATAGAGATTTTTCTATCTAAAGAACATTTCTCAGGTAGGTCTTCCTATCTCTCGATGTAGCCAGTGATCAAACCCAGTTGTATCACTCTCCTCCCAGAATCTTGAAACACTTCCCCTGAATCTAGACAACTTCTCCCAGCTCCTTGCATACCACCTAACCAGGCTCCAGCTCCCTGAGAACACCTGTGAACACATCCTGTGTCCACTCGCAGTCCCAGACCTCTCCCCAAAATCTTCTTCCCCTCAGTCTCTGCCCATAAAAAAGGCTCATTCTTCAAAACTAAGTTCAGAGTTCCTAATGAAGTCTTTGCTCACTTAAACCTCATTGCCCTCCACCTATAGCTTTTTTTTTTTTTTTTAAGATTTTATTTATTTATTTGACAGAGAGAGAAAGAACACAGGCAGAGGGAGAAGCCCCAACATGGGGCTTGATCCCAGGACCCCGGGATCATGATGGGAGCCGAAGGCAGTTGCTTAACCAAGTGAGCCACCCAGGTGCCCCCACTTACAGCTCTTAACAGCTCTCTGTAAATATGTTCATTGGTATGCCAGTCACCTCATGAGTTATCAATGTGGCAGTGTTCCTCTGTCCATCCGATTTATATCCATATCCCTAGCACCTCGCACAGAGCTCGGGTTATAGTAGATACTCGACTGATATTTATTGAATGAATGAATAATTGAATGATTTTTTTCTAAAATATACCAGAACGGACAGGGAAATTATTTTTAACTTTTGCACATTAAAAGCTTTTAAAACTCCTGACATCCAGACTCCACCCAGAACCAGTGAAATCAGAACTTCTCAACTGATGTTTGGGTTGAGCCCAGGCATCGGTATTTTGTAAAGCTCCCCAGGTGATCTCAAGGTACAACCAAGGTTGAGAATCACCTCCATGGCAATGGTTCTCAAAGTGTGGTCCCAGGACCAGCATTACAATATTACTATCCTCTTTTTTGGAATGAAAATTCCTAGGACCCACCCTATACTGTAGAATCAGAAATGGCAGGGCTGCGGGGATGGAGGGAGTTGACAACAATCTGTGTTTTAACAAGGCCTCCCATGATACAAAGTCAAGTTTGAGAAGCACTGTCTTAGAGGTTTACTTTAAATAAGTTATAGAGACTGTGTGTGAATGAATCCCTCCCACCTTTTTCTTCTAATTGGATTCTGGCCCCTATTTCTTGCATCTGGCTCTGCTTGCAGACAAACAACAAGCCCCTTTTAGTTGAAGATTTTTTTTTTCCAATCTAGTTTGGTCTTATGATCAACATCAACTTATGGTAAAATAGCTTACCTATTTTATGTGGTTTTTTTTTTTTTTTTTCAATCCTTAAAAAAACCAGAGAAGTATTCTCGTGGCTATTTGTTCAAATCCTGGAACAGAAATGAACAAAACCCAACATACATGGAACTTGTACCATATGCCAGGCATGGTGCTGAAGTGCCCCATCATCTTACAATAAATCTAAGACATCCATCCCACAGAGGAGGAAAGAAGGCTGGAAAAAATAGGATGAGTCCACAGGGACACAGCAGAGATGTGAACCCAGATCTGTCCTATCATCCGGTCGTTCTCAGGATTCTCATGACCCCCATTTTGTTATTTTGCCCATAATCCCATAGTTTTCATGAGGAAAATCGGCTGCTCTCAAGAATCCCTGGCTAGCTCTCGAACAGAGGTGGTCACTTTGAGCACATTAAGTACTCACGCTGTTTCCTGCTCATTTGCAGTGGAATACACTCAGGGCTTTCTTTTTCTCTAAGACCTTGGAAAGAAACATGGTTTCACAATGCATCTAGGGTTAAAAGGACAGTTTTCTTCTAAAATGTCTACTTCTCTGAAACTCATACGCTTTGTTCCAAATCTGTGGTCTGAATTCTTGGATTCATTATTCACATGGTTCCTTTTTGAATCGTGAACCTTAGTAAAGTTGTACAGGCTCTGTGCTAGGCTCTGTGGGGGACCAGCAGTGAAAAAGACAGACAAACCCCACTTGCTCACCTTCAAGAAGAACCGTATACATAAAACTAACCAATGAAGACACTAAGTCTAGATGTTATGACTGTCTTATCCAGGGCAATAAGATAAGAAGAGGACCTCTATGAGTTCAATTCTATAGTGTCTTGTGTGTACGTCTTAAGAGGTCTTTTGAACAGAAAGATCTTTGAACCTATGCTTCTCTATTTTAGTTTTTTGGGGAACCGGTATGGATGGTGTTTATTGTGGGAAATAGAGTAAATATTTCCAAGTTTGGAAGAGTCAGCCTATCAGAAGATGCAAACCCAACATTCCATTTCTAAAACAGGACACCTCAATCATCAGACCTCTTTCTCTGGGGAATGGCCAGCCAGCGTCTTCACCAATTATACCAGTCAGAGGAGAAATTTCCGTGACTTCCGTGGGCCATAAAAATCTGATACCGTTAGCAAACTGGAAGGCATTTCCAGTGAAGGTGGCTTCACATACAAAAGCAGCAGAACTGAGTACCACAAGCTCATGGCAAACCGCCAGGCCTGTTCCAGGACCCAGCCCTGCTCAGTGATGCTTATTCATCTGGGAGACTAATCCTAAATCTCAAATCCAAGCTGTGGGGCAAATAAGGCACCCAGGGGAGACTTTCTGTGCACCTGAGCACTCAGAGACACGCTCCACTTGCAAACACGTGAAAGAACCTGAAAAAGTAATCTTTTTTTAAGTCTTTAAAACATGAGAGAGCTTATCAAGACAGGGAGGAATTGCTAAGCCAATATGACAGAGAAACTGCTTACGTGGATAGGTACATCAACTGGGAAGAAAGGTTTGCCCTAAGGGTACTTGTCAAGCCCAGAAATTTTTAGATTTCCTTCTGACAGCCAAAGGGGGCAAAGGGGATAGAAATGACAGGTTTGGCAAGGTCTTTTTTTTACAGTAATGGAACTGTTCTAAAATAAGCTTATTGTGATGGTTATATAATTCTTTATATATGCTAAAAATTCGTGGACTTATACTCTTAATATGGATGAATTGTATGATATGTGAGTTGTATCTCAATAAAGGTTGGGGGGGGAACTCAGTGAAGTGAGATCACTTTCTATTTGAGGGCAAAGTTAGGGGGAAACTGTCTTCTAGAAGCTGGCTGGCCTCCCCCTTCCCCCCTCCAACTGATCTGCTCTGGTTGCCAGGCACATGTTTACCTTAGAGACAGAGCACCCCCCCCCCCGCCCCAGGGTTCTGAGCCCTCAGTTGAGACCCACAGAACACTGGCCCTTGGAGGCAGAGCTGTGGAGCCCTACACAGCCATGGAGGGCCTGCTGCCTGCCATCAGATCCACTTTCCAGTTGGTCCTAGAGCCCCTGTGGGGTGCCCTGCTGGTGATTTCTGAAAGCTGGAAACAGGTTTCAGTTCTCCATGAGTTTCCCTGGGAGATCCTGGCATATATTGTAATACTGGTTTTGACAGCGAAGAAACGACACATTTGGAGAAGTGTGAAGGTGCTCGGCAAAAGGTGTTTGGCCCACGCTAAAGTCTGTGGAAAAGGTAGTGGGAATATGGGACCAATGACACAAGCTGATGATGCCCTAGGGCTGCCCGGGGTGGAGGCCAGTCTTCCCACATTACAAACCTTATGCTTCTCAGCAGTAAGTACTAACTGCTGTAGGCTGGCACTTCAGAACACCATTGACTTTCTGAAAATGGCGCAGAAGACCCAGCCTCCTAAACTTTCCCAAGTGACTGGTGATAGACCCATCTTAAGAACGTCAGAGAAGAATGGAAAACAACTTTGGAAGAAAATAATGGATGATTTGAATGGAAACACTCACGTCCTAGAGAGTCCAGAACTGCTCGCCCAAGAAATCGTGAGATGGAAGCAGAGACTCCAGGAAACGGAGCAGGAGAAAGAAAGGCTAGAGCAGTCGAACGCAGGAATGCAGCGGGCTCTGAAAGATAAAGTCAGCCAGTTAATACCACTGGGTGAAAACCTTCTGAAGGCCATCCCCTGGCCTTGTCTCCTTGGAGATCTCTTGGGTCACGTCAACTGGGAAGTCAAGCAAAAGAGGGAAGCAGAAAATGACAATCAGCCCATCCATCGGTCAGAGGGTGATCTGAAGGGTGTCACTGACGATGCTGATTCCAATGTGTCCCTTCAAAGTGCTGAAGAGAAAAATGAGGAACTAGCCAGACAACTGTGGGAAGAAAAGCAAATCAATGAAGAGCTTATGGGACAAGTCACAGATCTTCGAGCCAAGGAAGCCTCTTTGCAGAGGGAAAATTCACAGCTTCAAAGTGAGATTCAGCAGTTGAAACGGAAACTTCAAATTCTGCCTCAATTATATCAAGAATACACCAGGGAACTTGAGAGAAAATCATTGGAGAACGAAGCGCAGTGCTCAGACATTGAGAAGAGTGTTTCCTACATGTGTGGAAACATCGAGTCCGCAACTCAGATTCGCAACTTAGACAAGAAGATGGCCGAAGACACCCGCAGAGAACTGGAGGAGAACACCTCGCACTATCTAAAGGACATCCTCTTCAATGCGAATAAAGTCCAGGAGAGCTGGATGGCAGCTGTGCTTACTGAGCGAAAACTCAAGGAGCTAAGGAAAGAAAATGATCCCATCAGGCAAATGTTGGCCAAAGCGGAGTTCAACTTCCCGCCTTTCCCAAGCGGCCGTTTTGCTCCTGCTCCCCCACAGGCAGCCCACGGAGGCCCAGAAGTGTCAGGGGGCCCCCTGGATCATCAGCATCCCCAGGAAGGAGAAGAGCCAGGCCGCGAGGGCCCACGCATCCAGGGACACCCGCAGGTTTGACTGAGCTCACCGCAACCCGGTCCTTAACTCCCACAACCACGGCATAACATCTGCATGTGTTTTCTGTCTTTGAAGTAGTTTTGACTTACCTCTTTTTGGTTTACATACTGCTATTTAATTGATATTACAATTGCTTTTATTCAAGTAGATTTAACATTATAGTTTTCAGATAGTATTTCTCCAGTAAAGTGTCATTTCCTATCATTCTTACCAATATATTGTTTTCACATCATCAGACCCTCTAGAATTAGATAATATTAAGTATTGTATTTTGATTTAAATTAAAGATCCACAATTACTTTAGCAACTATTGAAATTTGGCATGGATACAAACATTTAAAATAACATTTTTCTATGGCATGAGCATTTTTGTATGCCATTTTGATACTCACGAGCATGTATTAGAAGTCTGTACAAGTAATTTAATATATATCTGAATAAATTTTGATTTAAAAAAATTGGAAAAAAAATCCCCTATTCCAACTTCATAATATTTTGATTAGACTAGCTTTAAATTCATAAATTAACTTATCGTAGTTTAAGGTTTACAATTTTTTTCTCCTCTTGTTAACTTTTTTAAACGTTTTTCTTTTGTTTAAGATATTGTTTGCTCTTTAGACGTTTCTAAATTTTATGCAGTGAAAATGAAGGTTTTCCCTTGATGGCAAGCAAACACACACACACACAGCCCACCATGCCGATTCCAAGGCACCCTGAGTCGGTATGTCAGGAACAGAGGATAATAGAATAGTAAAGAAAGCTGCAAAATTTTAAAAAAATTTTAAAGAAAGAAAGAAACCATGCTCACACAATTTGTATAATATACCTAACTCATATACACACAAAAGGAGAGTTGCCCAGAAAGTGAGGAAAAAGCAGGGGGAGACTCCCAGATGCTAACAACAGGGGAAGCTCTTCCCAGCCCTGGGACTGCCTGGAGGGTGAAAAGGGGTGAAAGTGGGGGGCTGTCCTCAAGGAAGACAAAGATTTGCTGCAGGTACACATGAGAGCCACCAGAGGGCGTGGGAGCGCAGGCCAGGGAAGTGCAGAGCAATAACTTGGAGAAGGACCAGCACACTTGGGTCTATACAATCTAAAGTGTGTGTGTGTGTGTGTTACTGCATTAATTCATATCCGTTTATTTAGTACAGGCAGATCTCAGAGATCGTGCAGATTTAGTTCCAGGCCACCACAATAATGCAAATGCCACCATAAAGCAAACAATTCAATAATTAATATTTTTCTGGAAGTCATTTTTTTTTCTGGTTTCCCAGTGCACACAAAAGTTATGTTTGTTACACTACACTGTCATCTAGTAAGTGTACAATAGCATTATCTCTAAAAAAATAAAAATTAAACCATGTTGAATTAAAAAATATCTTCTTGCTAATACATGCTAACCGTCGTCTGAGCTTTTAGCACGTTGTAATCTTTTAGCTGATGGAAGGGTCTTGCTTCAGTATTTGCTGACTGATCAGGGCGGTGGTTGATAGAAAGCTGTGGCAATTTCTTAAAAGAAGACAACTACGAAGGTTGCCGCCTCAGCTGACCCTTCTTGTCACAAAAGACTTCGCTGTATCGGGCAGCGCTGTGGAGGGATGTGAAGAAATTGGAGCGCTGTTGGGTGGGAATGTGAAACAGCAAAGCTGCTGTGGAAAACAGTGTGGAGGCTCCTCCAAAAATTAAATATGATCTGGTAATCCCACTTCTGAATGTGTATCGCCATATGATCTGGTAATCCCACTTCTGAATGTGTATCGCCATATGATCTGGTAATCATATGATCTGGTAATCCCACTTCTGAATATGTGTTGCCCAAAACTGAAATCAGGATCTGAAGGGGGTACCTGCACTTCTAGTTTCATAGAGCACTATTCTTAGTAGCCCACGAGAGAAAGCCATCCAAATGTCCACCAACGGATGGATGGATGGGCTCAGAGAATATGGTATGAATGAGTAAAGAAAACGTAACATTATTCTTAAAAGAGAAGGAAATTCGGTCACACGCTACAATATGGATGAACCTTAAGGATAGTATCCTATGTAAAATAAGCCAGTCATACACACACACACCAGATATTGTCTGATACCTCTTATATGAGATCTCTAAAGTTGGTGAAAAATAAAATAAAAAATAAAGCAGTCCAACTCCTACAAACAGAAAGTGGACCCGTGGCTGCCACGGGCTGAGGAGTGAAAGGAATGGGTTGTTATTGCCTGGGTATAGAGTTTCAGATTTGCAAGATTAAAATTTCTAGCAATCTCATGCTCAACTATGTGAATTTAGTTAATAATACAAAACTACCAAACTTAAAAAGAATTAAAAGGGTAGATTTCATGTCATGTGTTTTTTACCACAATTAAAAAAAAAAAAAAGGAAAGGAAATGTGAGTTTTGGGATTTGAGTGGTGGGGAATTAGACTTGAGCTCTGTCTCCGACCAATGACTTCACCTCTCTACATTTCGGTTGAAGGAGTTGATCTAAATACTTTTTAAAGGTTCTACCCAGTTCTAAAATCTAATTGCTTTATAAATATAAAGAGAATATCTTAGCCATTGACTCTAAGACAAAGACCTTTATAGTACAAAATGTTGACCTCCTTATCTTCCAAAAAATCCCTCCACTACACCTTGTCAGTCGTATGAGACAGACAATCAATTCACATTGGATGCTCAGTGATCAGCATCTCACTAAAGTAATTCATGCTGAAAACAACACGATAATAACTTGAAAAAGGACAATGTTTACCTCAAGCCGAAGGAGGACCATATTTTAAATATTCATATTATGCTCATTATATTTTTGATCACTAATCTTTACTGGATGTGTGTGAGAAAGATGAGAGCAAAGGTCATTAGAAGAAAGAAAACTATCTCTGAAATGACCCTGATATCAGGTGAAGATCATCTGAATGCAGGAAGTACTAGAGGGATGGAAAGGAAGGAGCAGAATTACGACAGGTTGAGGATGGAACTTGGTGGGTATTAGACAGCAAAGGATCAGAGGATTTTCTAAGGTTTCAGTCTGGAGGGATGGGGGTAACAATGAAACAAGCAATGTTTGTAGAAAGGAAGGTGCCTATGTCGAAACACACAGGAGAGAGATTGGGTCCTGGGATGAAGAGGCATCCTGGGGAGACTGCATGGGTCCTTTTACATAGTGTTTGAAGAGAGACAAGAGCAGCAAGGCCTGGACCGATCCTTGGGGCACAGCGGCAGTTAAGCCAAAATCCTCACACTTGCAGCAAGTGTCTTAGGTGTTACAGAGTGTAATGAATAAGAAAGCTTATGAACGAGGAAAAAGAGGCCCTGGCAGGGGTGTAAACAGGGAGGAGGAAGTAACCAAGACAGAAATGAAGCCAAAGGGGCCAAGGGTGAGACAAAAGAGCGCCCTGCAGCAGAAGTCAGAGGAAGGGGTGGTGGGGAGGTGTTGGTTAGTGTATCTTTGCTGCCAGAAACGTATGGGAAGGAGGACATCCAAAGTGAGAAAATTCCTGAAAAGGCAGGAAGGGAAAGATTTCCAAGCTCAGACGAGAGAATCAAGTTTGGAAATCGAGGAGGGAACGGTGGAAGGATGAGTGTAGAAAAAAAGGTTATTTGTTGGAATGTATGGCCACAAGCCACAGCAAAAGAACTTTGCCAGCTCAAGTAGAAAGGAATTTATTTGGAAGGCTTTGGGGCAACTCCCAAAATGCATAGGAAGACCAGATAACCAGACTCGGCAAGAGGGCTGAACCAAGGGAGACTGGGCCTAAAAAAGACAGGTGAGCTCCAAGCACAGCATGAGCTTGGGTTAGGCCCCATCACTGGTACTAGACACGTACCAAGGACACAGGTGTCATCTGGTCTCCTCTACTGTCACCTCAAAGCTCTGAAATCCCCAACTGTCCTCCCTAGATTCAAAAGCCCGGTGCCAAGTGTCTTCTTAGCTAACCCTCCATTATCTGCCCACTCTCCCCCCGCCATGACTTCTAAGAGCACTGACTATTCCGCTTTCTGAGACATACTTGATGTCCCACCAGATACCCAGGGCAGACATTCTTTACAAAAATAAGGCTCTTACAAAAACAAAATTAAACAAATGAACCAAAAGCCTCATACAGTCAAAAGTAGCCAAAACAAGAGACACTTGTCTACCACTTCCCACCTCGCCAATTCCCAGACCTGCATTTCAAAACCAAAAGCAAAACAGCGTATATGATGCAAAAGTCTTCTGCCTCACGTAAAAACAGTCTGCCTTCGTACCGCCGAAAACACTCTACTTCCCAGAGCAAGCCATTAAAATCTGTCCACTCTATCCAAGGTCCAGCCCCAAGACCCCCGACTGACACACTTTCCTTTGGTTTTCATTCTCTAGCAAGCTTGTTCTGGTATTTTGCAAATCGCAAAGCAGTGACAAAGACCGACAACACTAATGCATGTGTAAACTTGGTGGAAAGAGATTGAAAAGGAAGTTAAAACACTGAGATGATACAATAAGGCAGGAAACTCTGGGTAATGGCTTTAGTTCTCTTCTCTGTGGCAGGTCTCCGCTGTGGGTAACATCAACGGCTTCCCTACGCCAGAGCCCCCTCCATGTCTACTTTGCCTTCAGCCAGCACTTTTGCAGCTGGGGACACTTAATCCTCGGGGTGAGCCTGTGACCCTCAATGTCACACATGAAGATGTCGGCTCTGGGTCATCCTGCGTGTATAGGGTTACAACAGCCTTTCAGAACTGCCTTTCACTAACTTTTTCTTTCTTTTTAAAACATCCTTTGGTTTTATATTGGGCAAGAGCAAAAATAAGATTACTTGATGGTAAATCGCCCCTACCGTACAATTACAAAATGCTGCTCTTTACCACATTGTAAGATTTCAATACGCAGCCAGCCTATTTCTGATTTCTTCACGGGGACTAATGTGATATAATAATAAAGGTGGCTGTATCCCCACCAGGTAATTCAAATCCCTACTTAAATCCTCCACAAGTGGCCCCAACTTTTCTCTTGTCCAAATAAAGACTAAGATGCAAGTTGGTTTAAGAACAAATGAAAACTCCATCGCCTTCAACCGAACTCTAGGTCTATCTGTGTAAATAGTAAGCAGTATTTCCCTCCGATTAAACCATCTTTCATTTAAAGAACTATTTCACACTTGAAATTCTTACGCCATATGCAACTGTTATGGGATAAACTGTGTTCCTCCAAAATTTATGTTGATGTCCTAACCCCAGGTAACTCAGAATGTGAATGTATTTGAAGATAGGGCCTTTTAAAGAGTGATTAAGCTCAAATGAGACAATTAGGGTGAGCCTAATCCAATCTGACTGATGTCCCAATACGAAAAGGAAATTTGGACACACAAAGGGACACCAGGGACATATACACAGAGAAAGAAGGCAGCCATTTGTAAGCCAAGGAGCAAAGCCCCAGAAGAAACCAAAGCTACCTCTACCTTGATCTTGGATTTCCAGGCTCCAGAACTGTAGGAAAATACATTTCTGTTGTTTAGCCCCCAGTCTGTGGTACTTTGTTATGGCAGTCCTAGCAAACTCATACAGCAACCCGTTCAATGAGACCAACTGAATTATTAGTAAAGAAAACAATGTATGAATTGCCATCTACTTTCATCGGTGTTTTAAATATTTTTCCCATGTCATGAGTGGATGGACTTTGTAATTCCCAGTAGGAAAACATACTTGAAAAGCCTAATGGCAAATCAGTTGTAAAATGTTTTTGCTGTGTCGGGGCAGGCAGTAAGGACTGTCTTCGAAGTCCCCCGACTTACTTTATTAGAAGGCCAGATAGATGCTGGCTGCTTGCATGACTGTGTCCTTCGTTAAGTGATCTGTGTTGCTTTTCTTTCAGCAAAGGCTGTATTTGTTTAAAAGACATGAGTCTTGACTTCCAAATTCAAGTGACCATTTGCAGATAAGATTCGTAAGTGTCCTAGGTCCACTGCCCCCACCTCAGACTCTAAGACAGGGAGTGTTGTACAGGTGACTTATGAATGAAGCAATCCCAAAGGCAAATTAAGTCAGAAGATCAGGAAAATAAAAAGGAGGAAGCCAAATAAGGACATGTCTTCAAGCAAAGTTTTACAGATAATCACTTCAGGTTTATCCCACGATGAGGATCACTGGATCATGAGAGTATAATTTGCACCTCAGCCCTGTCCTGACCCAAGGCAACAGCCATGGAACTTTCAAACTCCCAAATCCATCAGTCACTGGCTTAGGGGAGAGGAAATTGCCAGACTCTACCAGGCCAATCCTTTGGGGGGAAAAAAAGAGCTTCAGATGCTGTCTATTGGGAGCAAAAGCGCCTCAAAGTCCTGGGGCCCCAAAAATAAAATAAAAGGGATTTGAGGAGGTCTGGTGGGAATACCAGCATTATACATCACAGTAAACACTGAATCATTCTTTTTCTTCAGCTCATCTGGAAGATTACGGGTCGTATTCTGGAAGGTCACATAGACTTTTGGAGTCTGCATTGCTTTCAGAACTTCAGCATCACTCAGATTTTTATTAGGCCCAGATATTCCTATCATTTCTACCATGCCCTGCCTCCTATTCCAGGCATTCCTTCCTCAGGGAAACCAGCTGAAATGAGCTACCTGAGCTATAGAGTCTCTGTGTTCCCTCTTCCTCTGCCCCGCCCCCCACCTTCTTCTCAAACCTTCTTCACCCGGCCCATCCTCTTTCTGAGGGTCTCTGTCTCTCTCATCACATCCTTCACTCCTACTCTCTGATGTTCTACATTTTTCTGGACTCTCTGATGGATTTCTTTCAGCACTGTGCTGGCATCCTTATTGTAATCTGGTTGACAAACAAGAACAGTATCATAGGCTGACTTTCCCCAGGGTCTCAGAAGACTGCGTGCTTTTTCCTGCCACCCCGGGCTGGATTGAATTAGGACTTACATTCATGTCTCTGTCACGGCCTTCAGTGACAGCATACACGATTTTGCAGTCTGAAAAGTCCCTTGATTTCTTGGCCTTTATATTGACTAATTGAGAATTTGGCTTAATAGGATACAGCAAAAGTAGGCATAAGAGAAATGTGAGTCATATGCTGATACAATTTCTCTGTGCCTGTGGGGCCTGCTCAGGCCTAATCTTTACATACTGCTTGGATACGGTGATGCTTTGCTGAATGGAATAAATACACAGGTCATAATGAGTAACTCAGGGCCTAGGGTCACCTGGTTTTCCACAACCAAGAGTTCAGTTTTATCAAGGCCCAATATCAACCCCAAAGCTCTTTCTGTAGAAGAGAAGAAATTCCTGCTAAAAAGTAACTTGACTAAATCCTCAGTGGTCTGAGATTCTCCTCTTGGGGTTTGTCATTGTCTCCTCCAGTATCTTGATATACTTCCAAAACTTTAAGTGCCATTTATTGGATCTCCTTAGACTGCAACCTGGACCATCTAGGGAAAATTGTTGTGGATCCCATTCCAATTGGGACACTGTATTAATTTTCTAGGGCTGTTCTGTTGTAACAAATTACCACAAACTCAGTGGCTTCAAACAGCAGGAATTGATTCTCGCACTGTTCTGGAGGCCAAAAGTTAAGCATCAAAGAGTTGGCAAGGTTGGTTTCTGCTAGAGGCTCTGACGAGAATCTGCTCCATGCTCCTCTCCTAGATGTTGGTGCCTGTGGCAATCTTTGGCGTTCTTGGCTTGTAGATGAATCACTCCAATCTCTGCCTCTGTCTTCCCATTGGCCTCCCCTCTGGGTCTGCTTGTATCTTTCCCTTTTCTTATAAAGATATTTATCATTGCATTTAGGGTACATGTGTTTATAAGGATGATCTAAATCTAGGATGGTTTCCTCTAAGATCCTTGACTTAATTATGTCTGCAAAGACTCCTTTTCCAAATAAGATAACATTTACGGGTCTTGGGATTTAGGACGTGGACATATATTTCAACCCACCACAGAATTATTTCTGATTACTCAGTTATTAGCTTTAAATATCCATCCAAATCGAACATATATTCTTACTAGTACACAATACAAGGTGGAGGAAACAAAGGAAACCTGTCTTTTACTTTGGAAAAAAATACCCCAACATCTCTAAGACTATGAGGTAGTAGGGTTTTCACAGAATTTATGCCCCTTTCCATGACATACATAAGTTTTACTAAGGCCAAAGAATTTTCTTGTATTCATATTCTAGCAGCTCATGTCACCAGGATATTTGGCCCATGTAATATGTTAGGAATGAGTGAGACAGTCATGCCTCTGTAGACTAAATTGTGGCATGGAGCCGAACAGTTGAAATAATTCTGAGGTAAGATGGTTATGACATGCTGTTAGATATCTACCTACGTAAAATTAACTATCCCAGTGGATCAACAGGAGGACTTTTATTGCTTTGCTCCTCGAAAGAGATCACCTCCAAATAATAAATGCAATTGGAGTTGCCACCTGCTAAGCTTTAACAATTCATTTTCATTCTCCAAGACCAATCCAAGATCAGTTGACCTGGCCAAACCTGAGAGTTAAGTAAAAACAAAATAGAAATCACCATCCTCACATCTTGAGCCCTACTTAATACCCATCACCCAATGTGATGAGCACTGGGTCTTACACACAACCGATAAATTATTGAACACTATGTCTGAAACTAATGATGTACTATACATGTTGGCTAATTGAATTTAAATAAAAATTAAAAAAAAACATCATCCTCATATTTTCCCAGGAAAAAAATTTTGGGGGGTAGCATTAAATTTAGACATTTCTCCATAGAAATTGTAATATCTTTGCATTATTAGTTTGATAGCTAAAGGGAGCTCCATAGGCTTCAACTTGGCTCTTCTTACCTTAATAGCTCTTGTATCAAAATCTGGAAGGCCAGTTCTTCCAGGATAGAGGGTATACATAGCAACTACATGCTCACCAACCAGATAATTGATTTTGTATCAGATAAAAGGGTTTGTGATCTACTAAAACTATGAGAAGCATTTGTGAATCAAAATTCCATTTGTTTCTTGACCCTTGTAAGACTCTATTATGACCCAGTGCAAAGCAATGGTACACTGAGATCCCAAGAACTGATGTTACATATAGCCAGTGTCCAGTGACCCTCGGAAGATTTGAGTAGCTCGTTCTCTTTAGGGGGAAAAACAAAAAAACCTGCTACATAGCTGAAGGGAAGTTAAATAAAAGATTTAATCTGTGTATTTCTGACTTTTTTTTTCAAAACCTCAAAGGTACTCAGTCTGAGAATCAGGCAGTGAGGTATGACATTTTGATCCAAATTCTATTCTCTCCAGACCAGGAGCTACTTTTCAATTATAAGAACCACGGGAAAGGGGATTTCCACTTTGGAGAAGATGGACTCTTCCCAATATTTTTCAATATGGACTCTTCTCAATATTTTTCTCTGTTCCTCTTACTAAGTACAACTAAAAATCCTGGATGTCTTCTCTATTTAAAGGAGAAACAGAAAAATCCACAAATACAGTTGGAGACTTCAACACCCCTGTCAACACTTGATGAAACAACTCAACAGAAAATCAGCCAGTATAGAGAATAAAAGATACCCTCAACCGATAGGATCTAATTGACATTTATAGAATACTCCACCCAGCAACTGCAGAACACACATTTTTTTAATTGCCTGTGAGACACATACCAAGATAGACCATGTTCTGGACCATAAAACAAACCTCAACAAGTTTAGAAGAACTGCAGTGATACAGAGTGTGCTGTCTGACCACAGCAGCATGAAACTAGAAATCACTCATGGAAAGAAAACAGGAAAATCTTCAAACACTGAGAAACTAAAAACACACTTCTAAATAATACATGGATCAAAGAGGATGTCTCAAGGGGGAAAAAAAAAAAAGAAAACATTAACCTGCATGAAATTATGTAAACCCCTCATTCCTTCTTTTAAGCTCTCTGGGGTATGAGGGCAGCTGTCTCATTCTATCTTTCTGGAAGATTCCATGCCCAATGAGCCTTCTAATGGTAGAGACACCATGGCCCCAATACTGACTGTCAGTGGGCACTTTTTTCCATATTACCACATGCAATAATTACATCAGTTATTTAAATATTTAAATGTGGCTTTCAGAATCCTGTTTCTTAAGAGAAAAGAAATTTGATTATCTTCAGCCACACCTCAGCCAGATAGACAATCCCAGAGAGCCACTGCTGTTCTATCCCCTTAGATTATACTGCCTTCAAGACACTCCTGGATCCCACACTGTAGATCCCTGGGTGTAAGGACACTTGGTTTCATACAGTGGAGTCCAACTCTGCCTATGGAGACTTGGTAACTTCCAGAAGTGATGGAAGCTGGGTAACCAGGCTTTGAAACTCAGCTGGGACGAGGAGAGACCAGACAACAGTAAGTATAAGCCTCTTCTTCCACAGAACTATCCTTTTAGGACATCTCCACCAGCAACACTATCACTAGACCTCAACATCATCATTGCAGGACTCTGGATGCTGCCATAGCGCCCCCTCCACCCCCGAATAATGTTCCAACTCTCTCTACAGGACACGACCACTCATTTAGGAATAAACGTCCCAGACAAGAACATCCATCTGGCCCCCATGCCACCAAGTCAGGATTCACAACTGCATTTACTTGCTTTCACCCTAATAATTATGCTGTCTGGTTTCCCAAGGATGGCCTTTAAGATCTCGGTAAATTAGAAGTGTGCAGGTAAATGATGGGTGGATAGAGGAGATGAAATTGATGGGCTAAAGAAGGTGGATTAAAAATAATCTATTATTAAATTCTTTATTTGCCTCTACCCATTGATTGGCAGAAGCGATGGAATGTCCAGGCCAAATTTTATGGTGAAATTTACTCTATTACCTTACTGAAAAGGCCAGGAGTAGATCTGACTTTAATTGATAATTAATCAAGAGTTCAACGGTGCAGACCTTGGTTTTTGTCTGCTTCTCAGATTCCATCCCCTCAACTACGCCTCAGACTCAGTCTTCTACTCCACATGGTGACAAGAAACCTGGTGCTTCCCTGGGTTCCTGGTCCTCTCAGCTTTAAGCCAAGTAATAAGGGGAAGAAGGGTCTCAAGGGTCTCTTTCATTTGAGTTCGGCAAACCCTCAGTGTTTCTCACTATGTTAGCCCCAGACACATTCCCTAAACCCTAACCTGTCCCCACAGTCAATATGATGTTCTGCATTGATTGGCCAGGCTGGTCCAATTCCTAACTTTTGGAGGGGTCTAGAGCAAGATTATAAGTAGAGGGCCATATAATATATGTCAAATTATTTTAAAATTATAAATCAAATTACATGTTAAATAAAATATATTCTACCCTCTTAACAATATACTTTAACAATAACCTGGGAGGAAGGTCTGCATTTAGAATTCTCAGACTCCTTAGAGGCCTGCTCTGGAATATGGGCATCATGGAAAAGGGTAGCCCAAAGCCTGATGAATTCTCTTTCTTTTCTTGCCTCTGGCCTACGGCCTTATGAATTCTCTTTCTTTTCTTGGCTCTAGCCTTTAGCCATATGTACACATGTGGTCACTCTGGCATGCACATCCATACTTGGTCCACAATGCCACAAACAGCTAGCTATTAACCACCCATGTGAGCACATACCAGCTGCCTTGTCTGCTCTCAGGAGAGGGAAGAGGCCACCATGTGACTTGGAAGCAGGTAGAGATGTTTAGGCAGGTCATTTTGGGATCCTGGATACTTAGATCTAGAACATGGACAAAAATGGGAAGTGGGGGGTCCTGTTGGGCATATCAGCTGGGCTCAGTGTATTCTCCACAGTGCAGATGAATATGATGCAGGAAGGCTGAAGCAGGACCCAAGATAGGGTCCTACTTGCACAGATCTGGGGGCAGTGCTGAGCAGAGGGTCAGCTTCTTGTCCTTCCTTATAGCCAGGAGTGAAATCAACACCACAGGAAGCACAGGGACATTGAATGAAGATCTAGGAGTGGTCCTCCAGAAAGAATATTAGAGATCGCCCTCAGACTTTGGATAAATGGATATCGGGTGGCCAGGAAATAGCAAACGCCAACTGCACGCATGATTTTAAATATGCTTTAAAATTGGACAGGTGTTTTTGGCTCCCACTTTGTCCCTCTTCTGGGTCCACTGTGGGTCAGTTTGGTTTCCTTCCAATTTAAATTTCACTGCTTGCCTCCATTAGCCCCGTGCCTTTCTCTGCTGCGCTAGTGATCCCGGGCTCTGACCCAGGCAGAGTTTCCACTGGACTCTCTCATGGAACATCACCCCAGCCACAGCCCATTGCCTCTCATCGGGACGATCGTAACTGCCTCCTTGTGGGTCCGGTTCTCTGAATCCTGTTTTTACCCTCACCCTTACAACCGACACTCTACCCCTCACTGCTGCTGCCTTCTATCAACAGTCATTTTCCATTCTGTAGTCGGAGCAAGAATCTTTTAAAAATAATTTTTAAAAACCTAAATGTTGCACCTGCTATGAAGACCCCTAGCCCTCAGGACAACGCTGCCCCTCAGTGTGGTTGGCAAAGCCTGCATGGTCTGGTCCAGGTTAACCCCTCCTCAAACACCTCTCTCCGCTCTGCCCCACGGGCCCTCCCTCCCCAGTTGTAGGGGATTTCTTTCACTTCTTTGGATCTCTCTCTCTCTCTCTGTGTGTCTCTCTCCCTCCTTGTCTTGACTCTCTTATCTCCATGGTTTCACAAAGTATTTTCCCTATCCCAAATCCATTTACATCTCATTCCTTTTACTTTAGTTAAATAAATACTCATCATCCTTTAGCTTTTAACATAGAAGTCATAACCTCTGGGATACCATCCCTGACTCACCAATACAGGGTGTGTTCCCCAAATGCAGAACCCCACAGAGGATGCAGCCTCATGGCAAGTCAGATCATGTGTATAATGACACATTCCTAAATCAGGCAAATTCATGAGGAATGTCACCTTCAGTTCTGAACAGACCTCTATGGGGTGCTTGGTTTTATTACTGCTTGGAAGATGGGGACTCTGAAGCCTAAGGACTTAGGGACTTCTCCAAGGCCAAGGCTACCTAGGTGGCAACGGGAGGTGCCAATTTTCTCTCCAAATACCATGAACATCAGCCTATTATTTGCATCCCTGGTGTGTCCCAGCCTTCCCGACAGTAGAGAGATCATGGTTTCCGTAATTCCTAACACATCCTCCTTAAAAGCCCAGGCTGGAGCTGGCTGAAGCTGCCAAGAAAACAGCCAATTAGTGCTGTGTTTGGGGTTCCTTTTCCTCTGTATTACTGCACTCCTTGAAGACTCCTTCCTTTGTTTATCCACTGAAGTTCAGCAGACCCCCCTGGGGCTTGCTCTAACATGGAATCATAATAATTAGTCCAAAATGACAATTCTATTATAATTTCACTTTTATCTCCGGAGATGCCCAGACACCTTGCCAACACTCAGTCTGTACTTTTGTCTGAAGATGGGACCAACTGTGGGAGGAAGTGGGAAGTCCCCTTATGGAAGCAAATGTCGTAAAAGAAAATTAGTATCTGGTTCCTGTCCCTTGTGCATGCATAATATGTGGGGGTTAACAGAATGCACTTCTATTTTATAACTCTATGCTGACAGATATAAGCTTGGCAAAGGCAATTTAAGACGGGGAGAGGGATGATTGTTCTATCTGGAGTGCTCTATGTCTCAGAATTTGATTGTAAGTCAACTTATTCATGGCAATCAACTTGGAATGAAGGGTTTCATGGGATGTAGGACTTCCGGTGATAAAGCTGGGACAGTCCAGAGCAAAATAAGATGCGCTGGTTGCTTTCCCTAACACAGATACCAGCTACGTACCAAGGTTTGGCAAATGACCTGCCACCTATTTTTGTAAATGAAGTTTTATTGGGATACAGCCATGCCCATCTAATTATGAATGGTCTATGGGTGATGTCCCATTACGCTAGCAGAGCCCAATAGCTGTTTAGAGGGAGACCATATGGGCCACAGTGCTGAGCATACTTGCTACCTAGCACTGCACAGAAAAAGTTTGTCACATCCTGATCTATATTTCACTTAGAAAAGATCTTGAAGACGATGGATGCAAAGATGTCCAAAGATTTTGGAGCACCTGGGTGGCTCAGTCAGTTAAGGGTCCTACTCTTGATTTCAGCTCAGGTCATGATCTTAGAGTGGTGAGATCAAGCCCCAGGTCCCACTCCATGGTCAGTGGGGAGTCTGCTTCTCTCCTTCTCCCTCTCTCTCTGCCCCTTCCCCCACTTGTGTGCTCTCTCTCTCTCTCAGATAAATCAATCACTCAATCAATCACTCAATCAATCTTAAAAAAAAAAAAAGTCTAAAGAATTCATCAGAGATAACCAAACCCACATTCTTTCACTTTATGATCAACCACCATAAAATGGCTTTATATAGTGTAGTTCTGATACAGACATTCAATTACTCCTTAATAAGAGGGAATGCTAACCTTTCACCAGAAAGACCAAGAGAACAGTTGCTATTTTATTTAAAATTTTCTTTTCTGTCTAGGTTCTCTTTGTCCTGGGATTTAGCTTCCTGCTGTTCAGGATAGTTTGTAGATCTATAGAATCTCTCAATGCTCAAAGTTGTTTTTTTTTTTTCCTTAATTTTATTAAGTTTTTAAATTTTAATTCCAGTAAAATCATCGTACAGTGTTTATTAGTTTCAGGTGTACAATATAATGCTTCAAATATTGTATACATTACTCAGTGCTCAACATGATAAGTGCACTCCTTAATCCCCATCACCTGTATCTCCCAACCCCCACCCACCTCCCCTCTGGTAACCATCAGTTTGTTCTCTATAGTTAAGAGTCTGTTTCTTGGTTTGTCTCTCTCTCTCTCTTTTTTTTCTTTGTTCATTTTTTTTTCTTACATTCCACGTATGAGTGAAATCATATGGTATTTGTCTTTATTTCGCTTAGCATAATACTCTTTAGCTTCATCCGTGTCATTGCAAATGGCAAGATTTCATTTTTTTAAAGATTTTATTTATTTATTTGTCAGTGAGAGAGAGCACAAGCGGGGGGAGTGGCAGGCAGAGGGAGAAGCAGGCTCCCCACTGAGCAAGGAGCCCAATGGGGGACTCGATCCCAGGACCGCGGGATCACGACCTGAGCCAAAGGCAGATGCTTAATCGACTGAGCCACCCAGGCATCCCAAGATTTCAATCTTTTTATGGCTGAATTATTTTCCATTGTATATGTATACCACATCTGCTTTATCCATTCATCTCTTGATAGGCAATTCGGCTATTGTAGATAATGCTGCAATAAACACAGGGGTGCATCTATCCTTTCGAATTAGTGTTTTTGTATTTTGGGGGTAAATACCCAGTAGTGTCATCACTGGATCATAGGATAGTTAGAGTTTTAAATTTTTGAGTAAATTTCATACTGCTCTTTACAGTGGCTACACCAGTTTTCATTCCCACCAACAGAGCACGAGAGTTCCTTTTTCTCTACATCCTTGTCAACATTTGTTGTTTCTTGTGTTTTTGATTTCTCAATGCTCAAAATTTTAGGATTTTTTTTTTTAAGTAGTCTCCACGCCCAGCCTGGAGCTCAATGTGGGGCTCCAACTCATGAGATCAAGACCTGAGCTGAGATCAAATCAGCTGAGCAACCCAGGTGCCCCAAAGTTCTAAATATCAAGTTTTTAATGTATAAATTTCTATAGATGATTGTCTCCCAAAGCTATTCCTGCTATGATGTTGACTGCTTGCTTTGTATATAAAAATGGACTCTAGAATTAGACTCTGGTTCAAAATATAGCTTAGAAGGTGGAGCAAGATGGCGGAGGAGTAGGAGACCTGGATTTCGTCTCCTCTCAGGAATTCAGCTGGATAGGGATCAAACCATTCTGAACACCTACAAACTCAACAGGAGATCGAAGAAAAGAATAGCAACAACTCTCTGAACAGAAAAGCGACCACTTTCTGGAAGGTAGGACGTGCAGAGAAGTGAATCCGAGGCGATATTCGGGAGGATAGACGGCGGGGGAGGGGCCTCTGTCGGCCGCTTCTGGCAAGTGATAGAACCGCGGAGCACAAAATCGGAACTTTTAGAAGTCTGCTCCGCTGAGGGACGTCACTCCGGTGGCTAAGCGGGGGGTGAACCCTCGTGGGACAGTGTGGTCTCAGGACCCTCGGGGTCACAGAAAGACCGGGGGTGCCTGAGTGCAGCAGAGCTCCCAGGTATCAGAGCGGGGAAGCCGGCTGCAGAGACGGAGCTGAGGAGCGGGCTCTCAGCTCGGGGTTGCCATAAACCGTGATCCGCAGCACAGTCGGGCCACCGCTCCTCCAGCAGGGACCCAACAAGCGGCAGATCCGGGGAGACTCCCCTTCCTCCCCGGGAGGAGCGGCGCGGGAGCGCACCGCGGGGATCTGCTGGGTTTGGAGACTCCACCCAGGGTCGGGTGCCAGAGATAGAAACGCTGGGTCACAAACCGGGTGAGCACGGAGTGCAGCCGGAGATGGGGAGAGGGGAGTGACTGACTGCTTTTCTCTGGGGGCTCGCTGAGAAGCGGGACCCCGAGTTCTCGGCTCCTCCGGGGCGGAGACTGGGAGGCCGCCATTTTCACTCTCCGCCTCCAAAGCTGTACGGAAAGCTTGCAGGGAACAAAAGCTCCTGAGAGCAAACCCGAGCAGATTACTTAGCCCTGACCGGGCAAGGGCGGGGCAATTCCGCCTCCGGCAAAGACATTTGGGAACCACGGCAACAGGCCCCTCCCCCAGAAGATCAGCGAGAACAGCCAGCCAAGACCAAGTTTACTGATCAATGAGAACGACAGAACTCCAGCGCTAGGGGAATACTGCACATAGAATCCATGGCTTTTTTACCATGATTCTTTAGTCTTTCAAAGTTAATTTTTTTTTAACTGTCCTTTTTTTTTTTTGAATTTTTCTTTTTCCCTTTTTCAACCAACATCTTATCAATCCCTTTTTTAAAAAACATTTTTATTTTTCATTTTTAGAGTCATATTCTATCCCTTCACAGTAGTTACCCTTATTTTTTGCGCATATATATATATATATATATATATGTTGTTCTCTCTTTAAAATTTTGAGATACAGTTTCTTCTAACAGATCAAAATATACCCTAAATCTCTAGTACATGGCTTTGCTCTAGTCTCCTGCCTGACATCCTCTCCCTTGTTTTTTCTTTTTTTTTTTAAAACTTCTTCTTTCTTTTTTCAAACAACTTCTTAGCTTATCAATTCCTTTTATATAATTTTTTATAATTTTCATCTTTACAGTCATATTCCATCCCTTCATTGTATCAACCCTTATTTTTGTACATATATAAGTTTTTCTTTCTTTAAAATTTTGGGAAGCACATTCTTCTAACAGACCAAAATACACCCAAAATCTAATGTGTGGCACTGATCTATGCACCAGCCTGATCATATTTGATCATATTCTGTTTTTTTTGTTTTGATCTGTTTTTGTTTGTTTTTATCTTTTTCTTTTTTCTTTTTTCTTTCTTTCCCTTTCTTCTCCCCTGGTTTCAGGTCTTTTCTCATTTGTTTAGAGTATATTTTCTGGGGATGTTGTTACTCTGTTAGCATTTTGTTCTCTCATTCATCTATTCTCCTCTGGACAAAATGACAAGGCGGAAAAAGTCACCTCAAGAAAAAGAACAAGAGGTAGTACCAACTGCCAGGGACCTACTTAATATGGACATTAGTATGATGTTGGACCTAGAGTTAAGAGTCATGATTTAAAGATACTAGCTGGGCTTGAAAAAAGCATGGAAGTTATTAGAGAAACCCTTTCTGGAGAAATAAAAGAACTAAAATCTAACCAAGTTGAAATCAAAAAGGCTACTAATGAGGTGCAATCAAATATGGGGGCGCTAACTGCTAGGATAAATGAGGCAGAAGAAAGAATCAGTGAGATAGAAGACAAAATGATGGAAAATAAAGAAGCTGAGAAAAAGAGAGATAAACAACTACTGGATCATGAGGGCAGAATTCGAGAGATAAGCGATACCATAAGACGAAACAACATTAGAAGAATTGGGATCCCAGAAGAAGAAGAAAGAGAGAGAGGGGCAGAAGGTATAATGGAGCAAATTATAGCAGAGAACTTCCCTAATCTGGGGAAGGAAACAGGCATCAAAATCCAGGAGGCACAGAGAACCCCTCTCAAAATCAATAAAAATAGGTCAACACCCCGACATCTAATAGTAAAACTTACGAGTCTCAGAGACAAAGAGAAAATCCTGAAAGCAGCTCGGGAGAAGAGATATGTAACCTACAATGGTAGAAACATTAGATTGGCAACAGACCTATCCACAGAGACCTGGCAGGCCGGAAAGTACTGGCAGGATATATTCAGAGCACTAAATGAGAAAAATATGCAGCCAAGAATACTATATCCAGCTAGGCTGTCACTGAAAATAGAAGGAGAGATAAAAAGCTTCCAGGACAAACGAAAACTAAAGGATTTGCAAACATGAAACCAGCCCTACAAGAAATATTGATAGTGGTCCTCTAAGCAAAGAGAGAACCTAAAAGTAACATATACCGGAAAGGAACACAGACAATATACAGTAACAGTCACCTTACAGGCAATACAATGGCACTAAATTCATATCTTTCAATAGTTACCCTGAATGTAAATGGGCTAAATGTCCCAATCAAAAGACACAGGCTATCAGATTGGATTAAAAAACAAGACCCATCAATATGCTGTCTGCAAGAGACTCATGTTAGACCCAAAGACACCTGCAGATTGAAAGTGAGGGAGTGGAAAACCATTTACCATGCTAATGGACACCAAAAGAAAGGTGGGGTGGCAATCCTTATATCAGACAAATTAGATTTCAAACCAAAGACTGTAATAAGAGATGAGGAGGGACACTATATCCTACTTAAAGGGTCTATCCAACAAGAAGATCTAACAATTGTAAAGATCTATGCCCCTGACGTGGGAGCAGCCAATTATATAAGGCAATTAATAACAAAAGCAAAGAAACACATTGAAAACAATACAATAATAGTGGGGGACTTTAACACCCCTGGCACTGAAATGGACAGATCATCTAAGCAAAAGATCAACAAGGAAATAAAAACTTCAAATGACACACTGGACCAAATGGACTTCACAGACATATTCAGAACATTCCATCCCAAAGCAACGGAATACACATTTTTCTCTAGTGCCCATGGAACATTCTCCAGAATAGATCCCAACCTAGGTCACAAATCAGGTCTCAACCAGTACCAAAAGATTAGGATCATTCCCTGCCTATTTTCAGACCACAGTGCTTTGAAACTCGAACTCAATCACAAGAGGAAAGTCAGAAAGAACTCAAATACATGGAGGCTAAAGAGCATCCTACTGAAGAATGAATGGGTCAACCAGGAAATTAAAGAAGAATTAAAAAAATTCATGGAAACCAATGAAAATGAAAACACAACTATTCAAAATCTTTGGGATACAGCAAAGGCAGTCCTAAGAGGAAAGTATATAGCAATACAAGCCTTTCTCAAGAAACAAGAAAGGTCTCAAATACACAACCTAACCCTACACCTAAAGGACCTGGAGAAAAAACAGCACATAGAGCCTAAATCCAGCAGGAGAAGAGAAATAATAAAGATCAGAGCAGAAATCAATGAAATAGAAACCAAAAGAACAGTAGAACAGATCAATGAAACTAGGAGCTGGTTCTTTGAAAGAATTAACAAGATTGATAAACCCCTGGCCAGACTTATCAAAAAGAAAAGAGAAAGGAACCCAAATCAACAAAATCATGAATGAAAGAGGAGAGATCACAACGAACACCAAAGAAATACAAACAATTATAAGAACATATTCTGAGCAACTCTATGCCAGCAAATTAGATAACCTGGAAGAAATGGATGCATTCCTAGAGATGTATCAACTACCAAAACTGAACCAGGAAGAAATAGAAAACCTGAACAGACCTATAACCACTAAGGAAATAGAAGCAGTCATCAAAAATCTCCCAAAACACAAAAGCCCAGGGCCAGATGGCTTCCCAGGGGAATTCTACCAAACATTGAAAGAAGAATTAATACCTATTCTTCTGAAACTGTTCCAAAAAATAGAAATGGAAGTAAAACTTCCAAACTCGTTTTATGAGGCCACCATTACCTTGATCCCAAAACCAGACAAAGACCCCATCAAAAAGGAGAATTACAGACCAATATCCTTGATGAACATGGATGCAAAAATTCTCACCAAAATACTAGCCAATAGGATCCAACAGTACATTAAAAGGATTATTCACCACGACCAAGTCGGATTTATCCCTGGGCTGCAAGGTTGGTTCAACATCCGCAAATTAATCAACATGATACAATACATTAACAAAAGAAAGAACAAGAATCATATGATCCTCTCAATAGATGCAGAAAAAGCACTTGACAAAGTACAGCATCCTTTCTGGATCAAAACTCTTCAGAGTATAGGGATAGAGGGTACATACCTCAATATCATAAAAGCCATCTATGAAAAACCTACAGCGAATATCATTCTCAATGGGGAAAAACTGAGAGCTTTCCCCCTAAGGTCAGGAACGCGGCAGGGATGTCCACTATCACCAATGCTATTCAACATAGTACTAGAAGTCCTAGCCACAGCAATCAGACAACAAAAAAAAATCAAAGGCATCCAAATCGGCAAAGAAGAAGTCAAACTCTCACTCTTTGCAGATGATATGATACTTTATGTGGAAAACCCAAAAGACTCCACCCCAAAACTGCTAGAACTCATACAGGAATTCAGTAAAGTGGCAGGATATAAAATCAATGCACAGAAATCAGTGGCATTCCTATACACCAACAACAAGACAGAAGAAAGAGAAATTAAGGAGTCGATCCCATTTACAATTGCACCCAAAACCATAAGATACCTAGGAATAAATCTAACCAAAGAGGCAAAGGATCTGTACTCAGGAAACTATAAAATATTCATGAAAGAAATTGAGGAAGACACAAAGAAATGGAAAAACGTTCCATGCTCATGGATTGGAAGAACAAATATTGTGAAGATGTCAATGCTACCTAGAGCAATCTACACATTCAAAGCAATCCCCATCCAAATACCATCCACTTTTTTCAAAGAAATGGAACAAATAATCTTAAAATTTGTATGGAACCAGAAAAGACCCCAAATAGCCAGAGGAATGTTGAAAAAGAAAAGCAAAGCTGGCGGCATCACAATTCTGGACTTCCAGCTCTATTACAAAGCTGTCATCATCAAGACAGTATGGTACTGGCACAAAAACAGACACATAGATCAATGGAACAGAATAGAGAGCCCAGAAATGGACCCTCAACTCTATGGTCAACTCATCTTTGACAAAGCAGGAAAGAATGTCCAATGGAAGAAAGACAGTCTCTTCAACAAATGGTGTTGGGAAAATTGGACAGCCACATGCAGAAGAATGAAACTAGACCATTTCCTTACACCACACACAAAAATAGACTCCAAATGGTTGAAAGACCTAAATATGAGATAGGAGTCCATTAAAATCCTAAAGGAGAACACAGGCAGCAACCTCTTCGACCTCAGCCATAGCAACTTCTTCCTAGAAACATCGCCAAAGACAAGGTATGAGGGCAAAAATGAACTATTGGGACTTCATCAAGATCAAAAGCTTTTGCACAGCAAAAGAAACAGTCAACAAAACCAAAAGACAACCGACAGAATGGGAGAAGACATTTGCAAATGACATATTAGATAAAGGGCTAGTATCCAAAATCTATAAAGAACTTCTTAAACTCAACACCCAAAGAACAAATAATCCAATCAAGAAATGGGCAGAAGACATGAACAGACATTTTTCCAAAGAAGACATCCAAATGGCCAACAGACACATGAAAAAGTGCTCAACATCACTCAGCATCAGGGAAATCCAAATCAAAACCTCAATGAGATACCACCTCACACCAGTCAGAATGGCTAAAATTAACAAGTCAGGAAATGACAGATGTTGGTGGGGATGTGGAGAAAGGGGAACCCTCCTACACTGTTGGTGGGAATGCAAGCTGGTGCAACCACTCTGGAAAACAGCATGGAGGTTCCTCAAAAAGTTGAAAATAGAGCTACCATACGATCCAGCAATTGCACTACTGGGTATATACCCCAAAGATACAAATGTAGGGATCCGAAGGGGTACGTGCACCCCGATGTTTATAGCAGCAATGTCCACAATAGTCAAACTGTGGAAAGAGCCAAGATGTCCATGGACAGATGAATGGATAAAGAAGAGGTGGTATATATATACAATGGAATATTATGCAGCCATCAAAAGGAGAGATCTTGCCATTTTCAATGATGTGGATGGAACTGGAGGGTGTAATCTGAGCAAAATAAGTCAATCAGAGGAAGACATGTATCATATGACCTCATTGATAAGAAGAATTGTTAATCTCAGGAAACAAACTGAGGGTTGCTGGAGTGGGGGGTGGGGTGGGAGGGATGGGGTGGCTGGATGATAGACATTGGGGAGGGTATGCACTATGGTGAGCATTGTGAATTGTGCAGGACTGTTGAATCACAGATCTGTACCTCGGAAACAAAAAATGCAATATATGTTAAAAAAAAAAAAAAGAAGAAGAAGAAGATAGCAGGAGGGGAAGAATGAAGGGGGGGAATCAGAGCGAGAGATAAACCATGAGAGACGATGGACTCTGAAAAACAAACTGAGGGTTCTAGAGGGGAGGGGGGTGGGAGGATGGGTTAACCTGGTGATGGGTATTAAAGAGGGCATGTTCTGCATGGAGCACTGGGTGTTATGCACAAACAATGAATCATGGAACACTACATCAAAAACTAATGATGTAATGTATGGTGATTAACATAACAATAAAAATTTAAACAAAAAAAGATTTTATTCATTTCTTTTATTTGAGAGATAGAGAGAGAGAATGAGAAGTAAAAGGAGAGGGACAAGCAGACTCCACATTAAGCACAGAGCGTAACACAGGGCTCCATCCTAGGACCCTGAGATCATGACTTGAGCCAAAACCAAGAGTCCAACACTCAACTGACTGAGCCACCGAGGCCCCCCTATACTTTACTTTTTAAAAAAGCAAAGAAAGCATTCAAGTGAGACATGGTGAGTGCACGGCCCAGAACCCAGGCTGTGGTGCATTGCAGCAACACTAAAGTCAAAAACACCCCCATGCTCAGTGCTCCACTTGGAGCAAACATCAGGGTGAGTGGCCAGGTGGGGTCCTTGTCTCCAAGTCTCCCTAAAGACATCCTCAGCCAAGCAGGCAGGCAGGCAGCCGCAGAGGGGTACTTCCCCTCTAGGAAGGTAGGAGTCCTTCTCATGCCCTTGACCCGATGATCTTAATCATTTTGAAACAGAAATCAGCAAGTTCTATCACTTGGAGATTTAATCATCTTTTCTCTACTCAAATCTGATAATGAATGATATCAGGTTATTAATTTTTCATTCCAGAATGAGCACATGAAGGCTACCTAGTATGGAGTTCTATTGCCTTTGAAAAATTCCATTCATGCCTTGGGTCTGTGTTTTGAATGGACTGTACATTCTCCTGATCAACACACTGAATTGCACTGAATCTTACTGACAAGGGTTTAAGGTGAGGTCATACTAGTATGCACTCTAAATCTGTTCACTGCAGTATTGCCAAGGCTATCCTGGCTTCAACCAGAGGCGAAGAGCGTGGGGCACTACAGAGCCTTTCTAACTAGAACCTGCTGCAAGTCCCTCATATCTAACATCTGTCCATCTGCCACTACTGTGGCATTTCCCCCTGCCTCTGCCTCAATTCAGGATTTGTCCTCTTTCACTTGGATGATACCATTAGCCTTCATCTTCCTCTTCCAGCTCATCTATGTGCATTTGACCACACCAAAATACCTGCACTTCTTTGGATGTACCTCCGTAGAGTTCTGTTTATTGTTTGCCCTTGGCCAGGAATGCACTCCTGTATTTGCTCCACTAGTCTGACTTCTACTCTTCCTTCAAGAAGCAGTCCAGGGGTGCCTGGGTTGCTCAGTCTGTTGAGCGACTGACTCTTGATTTTGGCTCAGGTCATGATCTCAGAGTCGTAGGATTGAACCCCATGTTGGGCTCCATGCTTACCCTGGAGTCTATTTGTCCCTTTCCTTCTGCTCCTCCCCCTGCTCTCTCTCTTTCTTTCTCTCTATCTCTCTTACTCACTCTCTCAAATAAATAAAATTAAAAAAAAAAAAAAAGAAAGAAACAATCAAGGGTCATGTTCCCTGAGAAACCATCCTACCTTCCCACAGGTATCACTGCCTCTTTTGGACTGGACTATTCCTTATACAGAATGATTCAAAAAAGAATTGGACACTTCTAAAAACATATTACTCAATAATTAGGCTATATATAAGAATATACAGTATACATGAACACCTGGATGGCTCAGCCAATTAAGCATCTGCCTTTGGCTCAGGTCATGATTCCAAAGTCCTGGGATCAAGTCCTGCATTGGGATACCTGCTCAGCAGGGAGTCTGCTTCTCCCTCTGCCCTTCACCCTGCTCATTCGCTCTCTCTCTCTCTCTCTCTTGCTCTCTCTGTCTCTCTCTCAAATAAATAAATAAAATCTTTTTTAAAAAGAACATACAGTACACACCAAATTTTGATTACCCTGATATTTGTCAATTTTCTTAATGATGATAGCACTCAATTGCCTCAGGAGTGGTGTTAGATCAGACAAGAGGGTCCCCTGTTGTGTGGTCTGTTCCTTAGAGGGATCCACATATTACAAATACATCAAAAAAAGTATTTATTAAAAAATACATATGCATGTCTGTCACTTTGGATCTGGTGTATAGTATTTGCATAGAAAGACTCACAACCCTAATTAGCTTGCTTATATGCCTATCACCATTTGGGCCCAGAAGAATGCTTTTCCACATCGCTTGCCCTGTGCCCAGACAAGAAGAACTGCATTCAAATTCTGTAGAGTTTTTGGGTTAAGTCACTTCTCAAGTTAGAGATGGGCTGCTTTGGAGTGTAGAGAAGATTTGACAAGCAAGAAGCCTGGGTAAGAGGAAAGACAAAACAAAAACAACTTGTCTCATCTGTCTCCCCAGATAGAAATACAATGGGACTTGCGGTGCCTGAGTGGCTCAGTTGGTTAAACGTCTGACTCTTGATTTTGGTTTGGGTCATGATCTCAGGGTCATGAGATCGAGGACAACATTGGGCTCCACATTCAGTGGGGAGTCTGCTTGAGATTCTCTCTCCCTCTCCCTCTGTCCCTCCCCCCACAATCTATTTATCTCTTCCTCTCTCTCTCAAAATAAATAAATAAAATATTTTTTAAAAAGAAACACAATGAACCCTAATGAAATGAATGAAATGCATTCTCTTTTGCCAATAGTGTTGAGCATCCAATTTCTTGCTTCTTTTTGGTTTTAATTTTTTTATTTCAGAGATTTTTATGAATTAATGCAGCATACACAATAACTGTGTAAATTTGCAGAGGAACATTTTGCACAATAAAACAGTTGTTTATGTAAACATCACTGGCTCTTCAAAACAACACTCAAACATACGACAATGAAGTTCAGTTGTTTGATACTTCGTTGACTTTGAGTCAAATAAAAACATACCTGTACACGTATTTTATCACAGTGAAGGCATGTTTGTCAAATTTGTTAGTGTGATATACAACTTTCCCATAAGTTGATACATGGATTGTGGGATTTCACTTATTCTCTTGCCCTAAGTGTTTAGAGAAGACTCTACCTTGATTCACAGATACCCTGCACCACCAACTTCTTGTGGAGAAAGATCAGGATTCTCAAGTCTGGACCATTTGCTCTTCACCGCCCTGAGGACATGAACAAACACTTCATGATGCTGTTGATTATGGTATGCTATAAAAGACCTCTGATACGCTAGGAAAGACAAATTAGCCTTCCATATTGATGTGCATAATTTCATTATGAGCAGTGTGCAATGAGCGTTTATAATACTATACATAGGCAAGATTGCTTCCTTGGTTGTGACAACATGTTCACATAAAACCCGCTTCCAGAGTGGTAATCTTTGAGAGCGTTCAATTCTTCCCGAATCTCCTGTGTGTGGCTCTCACTAGTTCTTCTTGCAATTATGCATTTACATAGCTGGATTCACTCCTAGAAGACAGGAACCAGATCATACTCTTCTTGGACATGCAAAACCGATTGTGTGTGCCTGTTTTTAAAGGAATTTCTGACTATTTTCAACCCCACCCAACCAAAGAATGGAAACATTTGTCAAAGGAAGGTTCCTGAAGCTAATCAAGGCCTCTTCGGCAATCCAAAACTGCTCCCTATTTGTTTTCATGTTATGGTTGGTGCTCCATAAATGCACATGAAATGAAGAAAGCATGACTTAGGAGGAGCTCCCTACTCTTGCAGACACAATGTTGCTACGAGTGATGTGTTTCCCACCTCGGCCTCGGTTACTCTTGATCATATCAAGGTCTTCTTTTTAAATAGCATCTTATCATTTCCATTTCTTTAGTTAAGTGTTTACTTCTTTACTGTTTTTCTTTTTCATTAGAATCTAAACTCCTCAGAAGTTCAGACCTATGCTCTTACTCGCTATAGTATCTTCAGCATCTGGAAGACAGTAGGTGCTAAATATATGTGTGCTGCATAGTTGAATATGTAAACGTGCATCTGTATTATCAACAACTGAGATTCTTAGATGTTTTTTTTTTCCCTCCCCCTAGTGCTTTCTCCTTTATTCACACAACAGCAAAGTAGTATATACTTGTTCTCAAACAATCCAAAAGGATAGTTGAGAAGGGCTCCTCAGTTAACCAATTCTTGATGGTGATTGAGGGACTGACATTTTTGGTTTTTTCACTTTTATTTCGGTCCTGAATCCCTCTGGATTCTAATGCACACTGTACACTTACAGGTGCTTCTGAAGCAGGTGCTGGAACAGCTCTTGGTGTGATACCATAAAGCCTCCTTTCCACCAAGATTACAAGGTTTTTTTTCACTCAGATTTCACTTGCTTGGGATAAATCTTGTAAACAATGAAATCTGACTTTCTGATCCTGGTGCCCAGAGCATTTGAAGAGCTATCAAAGGGACACGGCCAGTGTCTTGGGTACTACAGTAAGCCCTTGATAGCAGCCATTAATGGGTTGTATGATGGGGAAAGTCATCTAAAGATAAAAATAGGTAGGCTGGCAGGAATCAACTCAATCGACTTAATTTCACACATGTACAGCCATTGATGCATCCGCAATGAGATTAGGCAATGCCTTTGTTGTTGACAAACTTATTAAAACTTTTCTAAAATAACGAATCTCTGGAGTTTGTGCCACTAAGTAGAAGAAGGAAGAACAAATATTAGTTGATTGTAAAGGAGCCCTCTTGTTTAAAGAAGCTCACCTATGGAGAAGACAAATGGCAGATAGAAGTGTGTCCAGAAGAAGGATTTACTGTTTTAAAATAGTTGGAGGTATAGATAAGCAAAACAGTCTGAAAGCTGTTGTCAGACCCTTTCTCTTTTCTGCCTTCACAGCTGTCTTATATTTGTCACAGACTCTCTATTAAACCGTAATACATTTTTCCTGAACAATGTTTAGGCTTTAGCAGATCACTTGGAGCATTTCTTTGAAATGAGCAAGGCCCACTTAGGCAGGAAGCACTGTATAAAAATAGCCCTGTTAGATACCACCTGTGATTCCAATGATATGTCAAAGCCAAGATGCAGAGAGACCAAGGTCAAAAACACCCTGTGACCACAAGCAGAATATACTCCTGCTTCTAGGCAAAACAAAAGGTCGGGGGAGCCCATGGTGGGTGAATCCATCAGATTTCTGGGAACTGATGTCTTATCACAAGTTTGGTTGTACAGGAGATGGAAACAAAAGACAGGACCTATTGGGCGTATTTAAGATGCATCCCAAATGCACTTCTCAGAATTCTGTTCAAGGAGAGAATGATTATATGGAACCAGGATGCATGGGGGATGGGAAAAGACAAGGGTTGAGGCTGAGAGCACTTCCATCTTGTCACAAGTGGGCAGGTGCACATCTAAGAGTTCACAGCCATTTCTGCACTGATACTGTGAAATGTGTGCTTTTCTCTGATATAGTAGAAGAAAAAGTAGGTCCTGAAAAGTATAGTAATTTTAGTGTTTTAATACTGGAATGCTTGAATAGGGTGTATTTGTGAATTTAATCCTAAGTGTTTGTTACATGCCCCCTCATTAAGCCAAAGGAAATTGCAAGCAGATACAGCAGGGGTGTAGGGAAAGTTCTCCCATTTGTGACAGGCCTGCTTTTACCAATGCCTGAATTCCGAGTTAGCTGAGATTATCTCTGTGTCCAATGGGAAAGGTACTGTGAATTCTGAATGTTGCATTATCTTGCTTTATAACTGTGTTGCCTGATAACAGAAAGAGGGCTTTGGGCCATAATTAATAGCCATTCTTACAGATCTTTTAACTCTGCAATCTCCGAGGAGCTTACTTTCCATTAACATTTCCAGAAATAGCTTACTTTACATTATTAAAATGCTGCAAGAGATAGTTTCCAAATTATTCTTAAGCTAATTATTAAAAAGATGATTACTCAAAAAGCTTTCCCCACTTTAAATTGTATCTTTAGCTGCCTTGTAGTAAATATGAAGATAGAACCATAGCCATTGGAAGAATCTCTGCTTGTGATATAGCCAATTCCATTAACTCAATCTCTAGTGCGCTTTAAAATGTGTTTTCATTACAAGTTATGGTGCTAAATACCAGGGGAAAAGATATGCAAATCAGCAATATTAACTATGCCAGTTAAGACGAGCCAAACTAACCTAATGAAGGGGATATAGCTACTATAAAGCTATGTTTTGCTTTTTTTTAAAGGTTAATTAAGCTGCCTAATTATCCCAGACTGAGCATATTATTCTCCTGGAAAAGCAAGCATAATTAACTTAGAGAGTCTTCCCCCACAAGCAAACACAAGTAAATAGAAAAACTCCAATCCAAAGTGCTTTGCTTCCACTTAGTTTGAAATCCAAAAGGTGGCTCGATGTGCACGTAAATAGGAGCAGATGTACATGCACAAACACACACACACTCACACGCACCCATCTATCGTGATATGGAAGAGCTAACGGTAAATAAGTATCTATAACTTATTACCTGTATAAAATATGCTTCTCAAGAAGATGAAATGGAAAGTATTCTTAAGGAAGATTGTTATTAGTTATTTGCTGCTTTGGGCTGCCTAGCAGTAATCCCCTTTTCTGTTGGTAATGTTGAATTTTCCTTCTGGAAAAGTTGAATTACCTGTTGCACCTACAGTGCAATTCAACCTCTCTCTTGCCCAATTCTTATATCCCTTACTCCCTCACAGGTAATATTCCTTAGCAAACTATCCAATAAACCATCTGCACATAGATGTTCATTTCAAAGTCTCCGAGAAGACTTTCCCAGGGGAGCCGATATATGACATTGTTGCCAGGATGGGTCCTAGGAAGCAGAAACTAAAATGGGGTTTTTGGAGTTATAGAGCTTGCCTGCTGGCTGGTAATAAGGGTAACATCGCTGGGGGTTGGGCTGGAACTAGTAGTCTCTCTGTTTGTTGTCACGAGATGACTCTTAAAACCTGCATTGCGGGTGAGCCAGGATAGAATGCAGGCAGAAGCAAATGTACTGGTGTCCATGGTAAATGTAAGGTTGGTACAGTATCACAGGTGCTTGAGGATTTCTGAGAGATAGCAATTATAAACACAATGAAATTTGATGATTGTTGCTGGGGCTCTTGATGAACCTGAGAAAGACAAGGAAAAGCTGATGGTGATTACTAATTTAAGACAAAGAATGGAAGATAGAAGACCTCCTTGGCAGCATATAAAAAAATGCACCACTCCTGTAGCCAGGTGGCAGAAAAGGCTGAGGATCAGGCTCAAGAATTAACTATAATTACAGTGGAGCTCCAATGAGGGTTGAAATTCCTTTCATTCATAGTAACTGAAATTGACACATTCTGAGTATAGGTTTACCCTTCTGACTGCAGGGTCTAGTAGCTCCAATACATGATGATTTAAAAAAATTTTTGATCTACTGATTCAGGATCCTCCTCAACATTTCATGAGACCAAAGGTCCGACTTTACAGCAAAGAAGGTGAGGCAGGGATGCCTGGGTGGCTCAGTCAGTTAAGCGTTTGCCTTCGGCTCAGGTCATGATCCTAGGGTCCTGAGATCTAGTCCTGCATCAGGCTCCCTGCTCAGTGGGGAGCCTGCTTCTCCCTCTACCTGCCGCTCCTTCTGCTTGCTCTCTCTCTCTCTCTCTCTGACAAATAAATAAAATTTAAAAAAAAAGGGGGGGGGTGAAACAGTTGACATGAAATCATAGGATCCGTCCAACTTATACCACACCACCGAGAAACTGCAGGCATAATAGAGCCATGGGACAACCCTCTGAAGACACAACTGAGATGCTGGCTTGAAGATGATACACTCAAAGATGGGTACCACCCTCCAAGACCTCGTATACGCCCTACATCCATGGTATGGTTCTGTGCTCCAATAGGCAGAATATATAAGTCTGAGAACTAAGGAGTAAAAGTAGGAGCAAATCCACTTCCTTTCATTGCCAGTGAGCCACTTGAGGAGTTTTTCTTTCTCATCCACACAAATATAGCTCTTGAGTCTAGAAGATCTGATTCCCACAGGGAGGATGCTTCTACCAGGAGATACAGTGAGAGTCCCTTTCAACAGTAAGCTCTGGCTGCTGCCCTATCACTTCAGGTTCCTTGTGCTGAGAGACCAGATTGCAAGGAAAGTTCATTATGCTAAAGGAATAATTGACCCTGATCTTCAGGAGGATGTTGGACTATTGTTACACAATGGAGGGAGGAGGAAGTATGCTGGAAACCTAGTTGATCCACTGGAGTTTTTAATGATCTCCTGTCCAACTGTAATGCTAAATGGGCAAGAGAAGCATTCATGGCCTGTGAAGAACATAGTGATCATGGCTCAGAACCCTCAGGGATGAGTGTCTGGGTCACCTCATCAGGGAGGCCATGATAGAGGAGGTTCTAGAAGAGAACAAGGGGGTCACAATGGACCATGCAGGAGGAAGATGAGGAGCATTAGTTGTAGCCCCAAACACCATCGTAGCCATGGGGGCTGTAATTTGTGCCATTAATGTTACTCTCAGAAATTTCCCCACAAAAGGAGATCAACCAGAATCCTAGAGAAGCTGTTCCCAGATAAGCTGAACATACAGCAAATGGATCCAAGCAGTGGAGGTGGACTGTAGTTGTTGCTGGGGTGTAGCCCCAGGATACCCTCATTAAGACTGAGTTACACTTTCTCCCAGCTGCCAAGGTACATTTCCTAATGTCAGCTGAAGTGTGAATTCTCCAGGAATTACTCTCAGCCAATGAGAGCTTGCTCATTCAAGATTATGCCCCATCTCAAGTATAGACTTCACCCAACAACTACTTACTGTTGGGGTATAATATACAACTAGTTATTGTAGGGATCACTCCGGCTTCAGAGTGCCATCAACAATCACAAGACCATGCGAAGCAAGAACACCTTTCTGACATTTACACATTTCATTCAACATGGTACTCTCCAAGTGAGGACTCCCTCTAAAGTATATGAGCAATCATAAAATAAATTTGATTTTCCCATATTTAATGAAATGATCTGCCACAGGATACATACCTTTAAGTGAGCTTCCATGTTCTATGAAGAAATATTTATAAGCTATGCCAATATAAGGCTAGAGCAATCTATTTCCCTGGAAGGGGGTTTTATAGAGGCTTTATCTTCATCTGTTTGTATCCATGCAAAGCTTTGGCAATTAAAGAAAAAAGAGGAGGAGAAGGGAGAAGAGGGAGAAGTGAGGGATAAAAGAGGAGGAGAAGAAGGAAAATTTCAAGATCCTAAATTTAGCAGTATATAAGAAGGCTATTCAAAATGACCTGTTCTCATTTGCTATTAATATATCCCTTTCAACAATCTGTCATACAATCCCTCACACTCCACCCCTACAGTCCTTGGCTTCCTAATAAGTTACAAGGAGTAGATAAACACTGAAGTTAATTCTAATGCCCCAGGTTCTCCATTATCTACCTCTAATCAGGAGAACTGTGTGACTCTCGCCCCTGCCTGTTAGGAGCCTGAAATAGTCTTATTGGTTAAGGGTCACTGCTTTCTAATTGTAAACACGACATTGGCTTTGGGTCCCGGGATGTTTGCAAAGATACAAATGTTAACACAGCTCAACAAGCCTAGAAAAGGATTTGAGGGAAGTCAGAGCAGTGGGGTGAACTCTGAGACTTGGTTTCTTCACCTGACAGAAGAGTTGATTCTACTGGGCTTTCTATCTGTTCCTTTCCAGAAGGACTTCATTCACCAAGGTGACATGGATCATCCCAGAGAGAGGTGTTCATTCCTCCTAGCCAGGGTGCAAAAGCTCTGTTCCTTTCTAGTCTCTACCTTGAGCCAGCAAGGTGCCATTCTCAGCATCTTTGCCACCTCTCACATGGACCTGGAAGTATTAACAATTTTCGAAGGTCAACACTCAGCCCCTCTTCTTTCCTCGGCAGAGTGCCATTTTCAATTTGGGAGAATTTTCTCCTTCATGTGGAGCAGCTTGCTCTCTGCTTCTTGTCTCCTTCGAGACCACCTCCCTGGCCCTAATTCTTTGCCTCAGTAAACTAGGAACTACATCAGAAATTAAACAAATTGCAATGGCCATTTCCACTGCCAGAGGTCGGAAACTGCTCAAGGCCAAAGGTTACAGGGGCGTTTGAGGCCAAGAAAAAGCAATTTACTTTTCACAACATTTTATCAAGGAGACAAGTAGAGTCACCCCATTAAAACAAGTCACCTCTTACATTTCCCCTTGTCGAGTAGATTCCCTGAGTGGGGAGAGTGAACAATGCCCTCCTGCTCAAATGAAGTGGATGCAGCCTTACTTTATACCAGCGGTTCCCACACAAATTAAAACACAAATCATGGCCCTACCCCCTGAGGTTCTGATGCACTCGCTTGGGGTGGGGTTTAAAGATTTGTGTTTCTAACAGGCTCCAGGTGATGCTGCCCCTGCTGGCCCAGGGCCCCCACTTTGGGGACTGCTATTCCCTACCATACTGAGTCCCTGCCATGGGGGTTGGGACGGCAGGTGACCCCAACCCAATGGCTCATCAGTAAGTCTGCATGGGATAGAGATTTTGATTTAAATAGACCACAGAGGCGAAAATCAATGAGCCAATTTCAAAAGGAGGCGCTGGTGGCAAAGAAAACCTTCAATTAGCACATCTGCAACAGAGATCTTTGTCTGAATATTCCTTTTTCCTTTTGGCTTCAATAATCTTATCAGCCAGGCACCGGAAGTCCAGCCAGTGAAAGGCTTGAAATTGTTTTTATTCACCCTGAAAACTAAATGCCGGTTCAGAGGAGAATTCAATTGATTTGCAAACAGTGTTTGCTCCTTTCCCTGTCACCCCACAGACAGCCAATTAATGACATTAAAGATTAATTAACGGGAAAGCTTGGCCCTACATGCCAAAGAGATGATTAAACTGGGACTTCTATGTTTCTTCCCAGAGAGGAAAATAACCCTCAATAATGAAAGGTTCAGAGGCAGCTTTTGTCCTGGGTACGGAGTCCATCCAGGGCTGGGTGAGAAAGGTTGCTTAAAGAGCCAAGTGGGTGGGCTCCAGCTGCAGCTTAACCCCCCCGGGGGGCACCAACCTGTGTGCATCAGCATGTGAGCCAGCAAGTAACTCCACCTTACCAGGTGAGCAGGAGTCATAACATGGCCCCCCGTGTGCCTTCCCTCCAGATGGAGCAGCCGCAACCCCCACCTGGCTCTCCATTCCTGCCCCTTCCCAGCCCTCAGGATCACATCCATTTCCCTAGAACATCCTCTGAATCTAAAACCATCTTTTCTCACATGACCGTGCAGAGGCTGTTCATCCTTCTCTCAAAGAAGCAGGTAGCAAAGGTCAGGTTTGATCATTCTAAAAATGTGTAACTAAACAGAAATGATGCTGAGATCCGGAGAAGGGCACGAACTCACCAGAACACTCTGGAGCTCTACCAGTAGCCCACACTGGAGAGCATTTCCCTGTTCATAGTGTGTCTTTCATTTGCATTTTATCTCATTAAATACTCCCCACAGCGTTGAGAGGTGGCCTTTATTGTGTTTTTCCACACCTGAGGAAACTGAGCCAATGTGGTGTGCAGTGTCTAGAGCAAGGGGGTGTCAAAGGTCTCCCCCCCACCAAGGATGCTGATGTATCCATAGCTGTGGGCTTCTCTCACCGACAAGGCTAAATAAGGGGCTTGGCTCTACCACCTAGAATGACTAAAGCAGTTAGTCGTGAAAATCTGACACCAAGAGAAAATATGAAATGACATAACCTCTAACTTTAAGCTGCCAACCAATTAAACAATACACATTATGCAAAGGCTCTTGCATTAGTAATGACACCATATGGTACAGCTCCAATCTAGGACACTTTTGAGAATGACAGGGGACAAACAGAACACTGGTCACCTCATGACTAGTAAACTGCTTTAAAAATGAATTCCTATGATTATCGACTTTCAGGTAGTAGTCGTGAGCATAGCTACTGTGGCTACCCTTGAGACACATAATGTAATAGTTAAAATGTATGATGCGTTTAGCCAAGATGGATTCCCAATATATTCTTGCCTAGAAAGGATTCTTCAATGAAAAGCCTTTTTTTTTTCTACATTAGGCCTATCACCTTAAAGTAAACCAGTGGGTTTGACTATTATTAGGTAAATCCAAGCAAAGACGAGTGCTTTCCTGACCGAGGTCAGTAAATTAGGCATGAATTGCAGTATGCAGCCCATGAAGCCAGAAAAAAAAAAGCAGGCCCACCCCCAAGAGTTCACACAGAGAGTAGCCAACACATCACATCTGGACTGAGAGGCACGAGCCAAGCTGAGGGGGTGACCTGAGTTCAGTGGTCACAGAAAGGCACTGACCAATGACGTGCAGCATTCCAAGGTCAGAGGCAAGCTCAACCTTCACTTGGAGAGAGGTTTGAAGAGTTGCGGTGGAGACCTCCAACTCGTTCATCCTGCTAGATGGAGTTCTGCCATCTCGGGCTAGTTTAAAAGACCATCGGGATGTGCCAAACATCTCTCAGATGTCCTTCTGTTTCACCAGGACTTAGCCACTTAGCTGCTGGCCACAACAAAAGTGCACATTTTCGTTAATATCACAGCCCCAGAGAGGAGGTGTCAAGGGAATAGTAACAATGCTCCTGAATCTCTCAGGCACTCAACAGGGCAACACACACCCTGGGGGAAGGTGTGCTGTTCCCATCTATTATGATAGCAAATAAAAGATAAAAAGCGAGACTGAACCTACTAGTCTAAATATCTTTGCTGAACCCTCAAAGATTGCTCAGAAGATACTTGAAGACATCACAAATGGCTCTTCTTCCAAAATACTAAAGTTTCATAAAAAACTTTAGGAATGAATTGTGTGACAGTGAATTACAAGTCAATAAAGCCGCGACATTAGCAAAAAGAACTAAGTTGTAACGATGCTGTCATTATCATACAATTATCTTTAAGAACTAAACAATTCAAACAACTCTTTACATAATAGGACTACAATTTGGCAAGGAAATATTTAAAAAAATAACTTCAGTTTGACCACCTCAGCAATTTTTTTATATTTTCCACTGAGGGGGTGCCTGGCTGGTTCAGTTGGTGGAGCATGTGACTCTTGATCTTGGGGTTGTAAGTCTGAGCCCCACGTTGGGTGTAGAGACTACTTAAAAATAAAATCTTTAAAAATAATAATAATTGGGGCACGTGGGTGGCTCAGTTGTTAAGCGTCTGCCTTCGGCTCAGGTCATGATCCCAGGGTCCTGGGATCGAGCCCCGCATCGGGCTCCCGGCTCCGCGGGAAGCCTGCTTCTCCCTCTCCCGCTCCCCCCCTGCTTGTGTTCCCTCTCTCGCTGTGTCTCTCTCTGTCAAATAAATAAATAAAATCTTTTTTAAAATAAATAAATAAATAATAAAATAATAATAATAAAAATAAAATTTCCCACTGAAATGAAGAATAAATTTTTGATCTGTACATGGAGGTAACACTATATTGTATTATTGCTATAATTTTATTCAGCCAGGCCTACCTGCTTATTATAATCTGAGTGAAAAACATGACCCTTTTTGTTAATCAGGTCAGTATCTGCCTGTGAGGCCCAGGATAGTGAAGGAACAGTCAGCACCCTTCTTCCGGGGTAAAGGAGTCATTGCATGTGGTGTATATGTCCCTGCAAGACCTGTAACATGATTTTTAACTGCTACAGCAGATCTGTTATATGTCAGGTGGGACTTTAAATTGGTCCAACCGTTTGCAAAAGAGAAATAGCAATAGGTATAAAAAAAAATCCTAAAAGATATCCATAGGCTTGACCCTGTTGTCACATGTGTAGAGATCTATCCCAATGAAATAATGCAAAGAACAATGACCAAAAATGTGAATCCAGCATCACTTCTAGTAATAGACTTTAGAAAACAACCTAAGAAGGTATGTATATATGTAGAAGTATATATTGGGGAAAATTATGAAAATCCACTTTATGGTGTAGTATGCAGCTATGAAAAAGTTTTTTATTATGTTAAAAGAAAAAAAGATAAAAAGTAACTGTATATGCACTACAACAGTACATATTTTAAAGATACAACGCGCTGGTTTTCAAGGTATAGCCACACCTTTGCTACTCCTTCCTTTTAAGGAATGGAACGTAATGCCTCTTTCCTGGAGTGTGAGTAGCGCTCAGTGACTTGCTTCTCATGAGCACAACGTGGTAAAGGTGGTGGAATGTAACGCTAAGTCTAACTGCGGTGTCCATGTGGAGTTCAGTCCCCACACTTTCTGCCTCTCATCACTCACTCTGGAGGAAGCCATGCCAAAAGGCTGCCCTGCAGAAATAGAAGGCTCCTGCTCTGTGGGGACACTGAGGCAGCCTACAGAGAGGCCCACTGGTGAGACAGAGGCCAGCCAACAGCCACATGCATGAGCTCAGAAGCAGATCCTTCCCCCATTTGAGCCTTGAAAAGATCACAGCCCCGGCCAACAGCTTGGCGGTGGCATCGGGAGAGAGGCCGCCTAAACCCCACCCCCTGCCCCCACTAAATCACTCTGGGAGGCTCCCCCAGCAGAAACTCTGTGAAAAATTCTTCTGCTGACTTGCACCTAGAGCTCATTTGTCTCTCATGGGAAATGGTTACATGAACTCAAAACCTGTGTCCATCTCCATCTGCCTCGATAGGATTTTATTTTTTCAAAAAATCCTCAAATTATGGCAGTTGTTAGTGGCTGTTATTTTAAGCCACTAAATTTAGGACAATCTGTTATGGAGCAATAGATAACTAGTACATATAATAGAGGAAAGAATTACGGGAAAATATACTAAAGTGCAAACAGGGGTATTTTAGTCAGATGACAAAACATTTCCCCTCCTTTTGTCTCTGCTTTCAAGTAATCTGTAATTGAAAGTTTTCAGTCCAGCCTGGTTGAAAAATATTTTAGTTTCTTTATGATACAAACAGCAATTTAACTCCTCCCCAAGCCCTGTGTATCTAAAGGATGTAAACTTCATTATTTTGGAGAGGGGAGGGGGATGGCTGTCCCTTTAAGACGTAGCTGCTCCCGACACAGACCTGGATGCATATGCTGTTCCATGCTGTTCCTTTCTAAAGATGCTACTGACTGAGCAAAAGCAGGGCAATCAGTGAACTGTTTTCCTTGCCCCTTCTGGAGTTTACACTGATGCAGTTATATTCTGTTATCCAGCACTTCTTTTGACAAATGTTATGGATTGGTAAGCTAGCCATTTACTAGCTTTGTAATCTTGGGCTTAACCTCTGTACCTCGGGTTCCCCATGTGTAAAATGGTAATAACCGTACTTTTCTCATAGAGTGATTGCGTGAATTAAATGAAATAAAACACGCCAACAACAGACACATGAAAAAGTGCTCAACGTCGCTTGGCATCAGGGAAATCCAAATCAAAATCTCAATGAGATACCACCTCATACCAGTCAGAATGGATAAAATTAACAAGTCAGGAAACGACAGATGTTGCCGGGAATGCAGAGAAAGGGGAACCCTCCTACACTGTTGGTGGGAATGCAAGCTGGTGCAACCACTCTGGAAAACAGTATGGAGGTTCCTCAAAAAGTTGAAAATAGAGCTACCATACGATCCAGCAATTGCACTACTGGGTATTTACCCCAAAGATACAAATGTAGGGATCTGAAGGGGTATGTGCACCCCGATGTTTATAGCAGCAATGTCCACAATAGCCAAACTGTGGAAAGAGCCAAGATGTCCATCGACAGATGAATGGATAAAGAAGATGTGGTATATACATACGATGGAATATTATGCAGCCATCCAAAGGAATGAGATTTTGCCATTTGCAACGACGTGGATGGAACTGGAGGGTGTTATGCTGAGCGAAATAAGTCAATCAGAGAAAGACAGATATCATATGACCTCACTGATATGAGGAATTCTTAATCTCAGGAAACAAACTGAGGGTTGCTGGAGTGGGGGGGATGGGAGGGATGGGGTGGCTGAGTGATAGACACTGGGGAGGGTATGTGCTATGGTGAGTGCTGTGAATTGTGCAAGACTGTTGAATCTCAGATCTGTACCTCTGAAACAAATAATGCAATATATGTTAAGGAAAAAAAAAAAAAGAAGAAGAAGAAGATAGCAGGAGGGGAAGAATGAAGGGGGGAAATCGGAGGGGGAGACGAACCATGAGAGACTATGGACTCTGAAAAACAAACTGAGGGTTCTAGAGGGGAGGGGGGTGGGAGGATGGGTTAGCCTGGTGATGGGTATTAAAGAGGGCACGTTCTGCATGGAGCACTGGGTATTATGCACAATGAATCATGGAACACTACATCTAAAACTAATGATGTAATGTATGGTGATTAACATAACAATAAAAAATTTAAAAAAAAAAAAGAAAGAAAACACGCCAAACATCTAGTACAAGGCCTGACATGGAATGGCCCCTTGGATGGTGGAGACCGTGGGCTGAGGAATCAGAGCAGAGGGCAGGGGAGGGGGGCTGTTCTGTCCTGGCAGGTGCTACCAAAACAGGCTCACTGGGTTTGTAGACACCTCGATCCATAACACGATGCATGTTTCAGGAAGAAGTCTTCTGCTGACTTGCACCTAGAGCCCGTTTGTCACTGCTGGAAAATGATTACATGAACTCAAACTTGTGTCCATCTCCATCTGCCTTGATAGGATTTTATTTTTTAGAAAATCCTCAAATTATGGATATTTATTTTGATCCTATCTAAAAATCAATCTCTGTGCTTAGGAGGGTGCGATTCCAGCTCTCGCAAAGCCAGGAGGCGTGATGGATCAGGCGTGATGGATGCAGTGAAGAAGTAATTGGGTGAGAGGGCTCGTTGGCTAATAGGCCACTGAGGCTAATTATTCTTTAGCACCAAATTGCATTCAATCACAGCTTGGACTGTTTCCCTCCAAAGGTGGGTGTGTTCATAATAGGGCCTTTAGCCCAATTTGTCCTTCAGGGCAAAGGACATTTTTGGTGTTTAATTAAAGACGTACAAAAAGGAATAAGTGTGCAAACTTGGCTAAAACGGAGTATTTTTAAAGAATCAGAAAATGCTACTTTTACTTAGGAAATCACACATATTTGGGCTACACAGAGTGGTAATAATTATAATCATGATGACATTACCAGGAAGATGGGCTGCAGTGTCCACTAGGGCCTAACCAAGAAAGACAACCAACACACGAAGTAAGGAGAATCTCACCAACTGCATTTTGGAGAATTGTGCCTTCTGTCCCCCAGAAAATAGACCATCTGAGCCCTGTGAGTGCTGAATTCTGACTCTCCACAATCAGGAAAAATGAAGATAAATCTAAACTCCTAAACAAAGTAAGTATTATCTTTGGAGGTATAAGCATCAAGCTGCTCATTAAGACAGATAGTATTGATATCACTGGAGTTAATCAATTCATTTCATTGACCAGATAGACCTAGGTCTAAGCAAAGCAGAAGACAAGGGAACATACTGGAAAGAAAAACTGCTTCGGGATTCAGGTAACTCAGGTTCTAGTCCTATTTCTCACACTGACTAAATATATGATGTTAGTTAATTCTCTTTACCAACTCTGCTGGAAAATGGTTAAATGATCCCAAAGCTTGGGACCATTACCATTTGCATTGATAGGATTTTATTATTTTAAAAATCCTCAAATTTCGAATGCTATTTTTGTCCCTAACTAAAATCGACCCCTGAATTTGGGAGGGTACGATTCCAACTCCTAGCTCTCTTCTGTCCAACATGTAGATGGTACACTAGTCCAGAAGGATTTAATTAAGTATAAGGATCAGAATCTCCTGAAAATATTGTCAAATTCTCAAGCCAAATGTTATTCTAGATACCTTGAGTCTAGCACTTCTGGGGCTGGGGCCTTGGCACCTGTTTCTGGAAAACTCTCTCCACAGGGTTCTGAGACATGTTAAGAACCAAAGGCAGGATGAACTCTGGATGTCATCCATTCCCATCATCCTAGGGGTCTAGACCGCCTTGCCCATTAAAGTTCTCGACAGCTCACTTCCCTTCCTCCAAGATTGGTCCTGGAACCCTCCTATCGGGAAGAACTTCACAGGTATAGAGAAGGCCACTCTCTCACAGCAAGGTCAGGCAAATGTCTGGTGTTGCCCTGAAAATGTGCAGTCTGAATGAGAACCGGTAGCAGGGAGCATTCTGCCCACGTGTGTCCATACATACATACGCAGAGCTGCTAGGAAACATCACTCTGCTCCTCAACACTGTTCTGATGCTCAGTTCCTGGTCAGTTAGAAGATCCAATGTCCTGTTCCACTGTGAGTAGGGATCTAGGACCAGATGACAGGAGGGCAACATGTGAACAATTCCGGAACATCCAAACATGGCAGGAGTTATTTCTTTGCATCAGTGATACAAAGCCTGAGCTGCCCCTACTTATCATGCAAGGAAAATGACAAGAGAATGATGGTGCCATTTAACCAAGGTAAATCGCTCCCACTATGCAAACAAAGAAAAGACCTGAAATGTTGAACCAGGGCTCTCTTTGTTAATACTGAACATCTGCATACAGAAAGAAACATGAAGAACTGATCAGCAGAGAGAAGCCTGGGACTCTCAAACCTCCATCCGTAACACATCAATCTTACCTGTTGTTCCCTATTGAATGAATATTAGCCAAGCACCCATCTATGGGAAAGGGACCCACGCCTCCCAAGTAATCAAACTGGAAGAGGTTATTACATTTGAAAATAAAGCGACTCACAGTATTCAGGAAGACAAAGAAGCATATGAGCTTGAAGTGCTCTAAAGTGGTCCCAGGCGCCCCAATACTTTTTTTTTTTTTTAAGTAGGCTCCATGCCCAGTGTTGAGCCCAACATAGGGCTCGAACCCACGACCCTGAGATCAAGACCTGAGCTGAGATCAAGAGTCAGAGACTCAAGGCACCTGGGTGGCTAAGTCAGTTGAGTGTCTGCCTTGGCTCAGGTCACCATCTTGGGGTCCTGGGATCCAGTCTTATGTGGGGTTCTCTGCTCGGGGCGGGGGTCGGCTTCTCCCTTTCCCTCTGCCCCTCCCCCAACTAGTGCGCGTGCTCTCCCTCTTTCTCTCAAATAAATAAATAAATAAAATCTTTTAAAAACAAAAAAGAGTCGAGGCTCAACAAACTGAGCCACCCAGGCACCCTGAAATCATTAATACTTTTTTTTAACACGGGGCCCATATTTTCATTCGCACTGGCCCCCAGAAATTACATAGCTGGTCCCAGTCATGGGAGTTGTTCAGAGGAATAAAACACTAAGGGTATTTTTCACTAGATGAGATCTTAGCTCTTAGAATATATAGTATAAGCTAGGTTGTCTGTGGAGGGGCTGCTTTCACCATTAGCAGTTTGCACGACTAAGATGTGGACTCCAGGCTGACCAATCCCAAAGCCTGCGACCCCAAGGCTGGGAGGTAATGTGACTTCCTGAGACGCAGAAGGACCAGCCACCCAGACTTAAGGTCTCAAGCTCTCTCCTAGTGGGAACTGGGTCTGCCAAGGCAGCAAACACCAGCCTTAGAAAATGACTCTGGCTGCCAGAGGGGAACCTGCTAACATTTCTACCCCACCTGGAACTGGGCAAAGAACCACACCGCAATCAGACAACAGTTATATTCTTCTCTGCCAGATTAACTCCAGTCCACAGCATTGGCCAGGATGGCTTTCTCCATAAAGCCCCACAGCCCTTGAGGGCTAACCATGGGAAAACCTGTGAGTGCAAAGGCAGTTTGGGTGAAGGGAGTGGAGAGCTGGATGGGAATGCAGAGGCCCAGGCTCAGAGTGGAGATGAAGGTGACCAAGTCCGGGCTGATTCCGTTCCTCCTCTCCCCTTAGGAAGCATCTAAATATGAAACACAAACCTTGAGTCAAATCTATAAGGTCCATTCTGGGGAGAGGGGCAAAAAGAACGTCTGATGAACACGAGAACCAGGGCTTCATGAGGAGACATGGCGGCAGATGCCACACAGCGTCACAAGAGCAAGAATGTGATGGTCACACGCTCAGGGGGAAGGAGGGTTGACATAACACCCTGAGTGGGCAATTCCCAGAAAGAAAGCTGCAGAATTCACAGCTCCTAGAAGGCGTTCCCCCTCACAGCTAGCCATTTTGGAGGGCTCCATGTCAGGGCTTGGCCCTGGAGCTACTTGCCCAAAAGAATGCCCCAGGGCTACTACTGGAAAATGCCCTTGAGGTAACCCAGAGGAGCAGCCCCTTTCAGTGCATTTGAGCAAGAAGACCCTGAAATGTCTGTGAGACTCCTCAATAAAGTTGCCAGAAAAAATACAGGACGCCCAGTCAAATTGTAATTTCAGACACACGACGAATGGTTTTTAGTAGGAGGGCGCAATATTTGGGACATACTTATAATAAAAAATTACTTGTTACCTATCTGAAATTCAAATCTGACCACATGCCCTACATTTTCATTCATTACATCTGGCAGTTCTACTCAGGGAAAGCATCCTACTGTGGCCCTTGACTCTCTTCTCCCTTGGCCCATCTCATCCCTCAAGTCAGAGAACAGACTTGGACTCTAGTATAGCAGGATATTAAAAGCCTCTTGGATCCAGGCAGGAGAGGAATACACACACTTCTCTCTCTATCCCCCATCAGTTATTGCCACACCTCCCCACCCAGTGTCTAGTGCATGCCTACCGCCGAACTGTGACACTACCCTCCTTGCTTCCCTCCCATGGAAGACTGAAACCAGCGCCCAAGGAGGGGCCACTCAACAGCCAAGGCATGACAAGCCACTGGCTACAGCATTCATGCTTCTCGTCGCTCATTTCTTCAACAATGACATTAGAGACAAATGGATGGAAAAGACAGACAAGATCCCAGCTCACACGGCTCAAAATCTAGTTGAGGGAAGAGTCAAATGAATAAACAAGACATTTCCTAAAGCGGTGAGAGATAGAGAAAATTAAACAGAGTGATGCAACAAAGTGAAGGGGGGTGTGGGGTTGGGTGAGAGTGGAGGCTACTTTAAGCCCTATCGTCAAGGAAGACACCCTGAGGAGGTGGCAGGCTGGAGCCTAATTAAAAGAGTCAAATATATACGTGGATCCAAGACAGACTGCTCCAGACAGAGAGGTTCATAAGTGCAAAGACACTGGAGCAAGAAGCTTAATACGTCCCAGAAAGACTGAAGACAAGCACATCTAGAGGAGGGAGAGAGGGAACATTTACGGATGCAAGCAGAGGCCAGATAAAATGGAGGCTTGGGTCCCCAAGACATCCGAAACAACTATCTTCCTACACCTGAAAGACCAGCTCCCGGAGAACCCTTTATCTACCCCTTTCACAGGAGCACATAAGTAACAACTGTAAGGTGCTGTGCCCATTGCCTCACGGGGAAGGGAAGGGCCAGGCAACATCAAGGCATCTGATTCCATCCTGAGCTGCCGTGATCCTCACTCACTGTAGCACAGCCTGCTTCCCACCAGGCACTCTCCCAGCCACCTACAGTCTCACCCCATTCCTCCAGCAGTCCTGACGATGGGTGCTACTTTCCCATTCTGCACATAAGAGCACTGAGGCTCAAAGAGGTCAAGCTACAGAGCAAAGCCACCCAGCCCTCAAGTAGCAGAGTCAAAGTTCTACAATCCATGCAAGTTTGTAGCTCCTAAGCTCATATTCTTTCTGCCAGGCTACACCCTGATCCTTCTGCCCAGCTGCAGGCTTTGACCCCACACCCTACAGGTCCCACTGTCCCTATTCACATTCACTGCTATCAGGTCCCACCACCTCCAGCAATCACCTCCTTCCCCTACCCCCATGCCTTTTCAGATCCAAGAACCTTAAAGCAATGGAAGAGTTGTTGGAGACAAAACAATGGTTTTCAATCAACTTTGAAACTTACTTTCCTCAACTCTTTCATGACCCAAGGTGGATCATTAATTTCATGCAATTTTAATGATGTGGTTTTTAGCTTTTACCACCTATCAAACGCACCATTTATATGTGAGCCAATTTGCCTTGGTGAGGGATCTTATCTCTCTTACCAATGATGTCCCCAACCCGAGGATGCTTCCCGAGGGCTGGTGGAAGAAACACTCCCAGCCTCCATACGAGCTGCTACCTGACCAGGTGCCGAGAATCTGGAATAAAGTAGGCTACGGGTGGTGATCCGCACATATAAGGGGTGGGGATGCAGAAACCTCATTCTACGATGTCATTGTGTTCTCATCACAATGGGCCCATTTGCTTGGCGCTTTTGTGTCCTAAAGTTTATCAGTTGCAGTCTGACAGAAAGAGCACAGTTCTCAAATCAGCACACACGGACGCGTGTCCCCACTCTGGCCCGGTGACAACCCTCGAGTCTGTTCCACGCACGGAGCCTTACTTCTCACTGGCCAATAATAATAGCAGCTTCCTTCCCTGGGCCAGTGCACTGAGCCATAGCAGCCTAGACTCGGTGTGCCTTATGCCTGAAACTTACGAAAACTCTCCCAGGTGTTATCTGCTATTTTGCCCCCGTTTTAAAGGTTAAGAAACTGAGTCTCCAGGAGATGAAGTAACTTGCTGAGGGTCTCTTACTGAAAAGGTAAATGAGCCAAGTTTCAAGTTAGGGTCAGTTGGCCAACCAAGTCCAACCCCTTCTCAAATTCATGACCTCCCTTACAGAGCCTTGCAGACGCCAGGTTTTGGAGAGAAACAGAGGCACACACAGGGAAGGGGGGAAGAGCTATAGTAAAGGAGCCAGAGGAGGCCTGCGTGGTCCTCCGAGGCCAGACCCTGAGTAGTGGATCCCCATGTATGGGCCTAACCTGCAAGCAGACCCTGCGTACGTAGGGCCCACCCTCCGCAGACGGCCTGAGCCGGCCATGCCAGCACCACCACCAGGCAGACTCCCAGGCCTTTCTATGGCCTTCTTCTGCGAGATCAGCAAACACGCTTCCCCGAACATGGCCGGACCCACAGAGGGTCCCAGGACTCCGTGCAAGGGAGACAGCAGTCAGAACTCCTAACGCGTCCACTTGGGCTGCAAAAGTCCTGCCAGACTGATAAACTACTCTGTTTCTTGTTGCTCTTCATTTAGAATTCATTATGTCTCTCTTTCCATGAAAGATAAACCAAGAGCTGCCCTTCACAGCTGTTTTCTCCGCGGTCATTCCTTCTCGCCGCCCAGCTACTCTTTCTTTGGGGATTTGAGCGATGTAATGTTAGTCCTATCAATTTCATTCAGTCCCTCCAAGGTAGTCTACCGGGACTGGGGAGGCAGCCTAGCCGAATGCCCTTAACCATTTGTGCACTGTGCAAGCCAGAGGGGGCAGGGAAGGAAGAACATAGAGAACAAGGTTCCAAAGAAGAAGAAGAAAAAAAAAATACCTTCTGGCACTGAATCTGTGGAAAGTAGACAAGGAAGAATGAGGATGGCAGCAACTAGGAGTGTGCAAATCAGCTTAGAGCAGACCGGGGTCAGTGGGCAGCTTACAGTGGCCCGCCTCCAATGGGACACTCAGCCTTAGAAACACAAACAGTAGATTCACCCAGCAAATTATTTGCCTGTCAAGAGGGAGTCCACCCTTTTGTATTTTACATAGCTCTATCTGGCCATTTCACTGTACATAGGCTTCGGAGGCCCTATATGCATGACGGAAAGCGTTCCTACACCATGGGTTGGGGGTGGGGAAGATAGACTTCGCGTTCCTGAGAACTGAGTGAAGTGGTCAGCATTTGACAAGCATTAACTCACAGCAACCCTGAAAGGCAGACACACTGATCACCAGTTTTCAAGAGGGTGAACTGGGGCTTCTTGGGGTTTTGGTAACTTGCCAAAGACCATGCAACTGAGAAGTAAAGTGGCTAGGTTTAGAATCTAGGTGAAACTAGTGGTTCTCAAACCGGGTGATTTTGTTCCCTGGGGAACACCGGCAATGTGTGGAGATACTTTTCATCATCACGGCTGGGGTGCTGCTACCAGTGGCTAGTGGGTAGAGGCCAGGGAGGCTGTTAAACATCCTACAATCCACAAGACAGCCCCTGCAACAAGGAATGATCCAGCCCGCATGCCAATCGGGTCATGGTGGAGAAAACTGTGTCCAACTGACTCAAAGTCCATGTAGCCACAAGGATTGCGGGTGTCACCGAAGGAACAACACGAATCATTCAAAATAATTGTTAAAATTGCACATGATGTTTGATAATTTTCATTTCTGATCAGGGTGGCCTTGGTGCCTCCCCAGTTTAATGGGGCACATGGAGAAGAGAATTTCCAAGGCTCCACAGATGGTGTCCATACATAATTATAATGGTTTGTCTTGTAGAAACCATGCAGACAAATCCTTAGGCAAAGCCTTGAGATTTCATCTCCAAGCTCTTCCCGGCCTGAATTAAATTTTCTCAACATGTGGCATTTTTTAAATGGTGGGGGGGGGGGAAACAAACAACCCTCCCTGCATGGAAAATGAAACATTTTCAGGTGTGGCCAAGGAGACCTCACCCAGAACTCTTCAGAAGCCTCTGCGCTTTATCAGCCCTGTGGGCTCGAGTCAGCCTGACGGTTGCCCAGGCTCTCCTTCCTCAACAGCCCATGCACCCCCGCGCAGGTGTGGAGCTACCAGGGCATGTCCTTCTCTCCTTGGAGGAAACTGCCAACTTAGAGACTAGGAAGAAAAATCACCTGGAAAGAGATTAAGGTTGGAGAAAGGAGTACTCACACAGGTGTCTGGAAATAGAAGGGCCCATCCAGTGAGGTAAGCCACACACACCTATGTGATCTAATCCCCTCCGCACCTAAAACCCCACAGAACACTTGTTAAAGTTGAACCCCCATCCTGGCAAAGGGGGGGACCCTTCTTGATAGGGCTCCATGCAGCCCACCCCAGATCCCCCCATACAGACTGCCTCCCGGCCCCCTGCAAGGCCTTTGGCCATGCTGTGGCTCTTTGGAAGGTTCCTTGAGCCACCCTGACTCATAGGCCTGGGCAGTCAACATTCTTTCCTCCGTGTTCCTATAGCACTGAGGTTTTCCGCGGTCGTAGTGCTGGGTTCAGCTCCCTGCCAGAAGCTTATGTTCCTCGGCAGAGCCTTCCCCTTACACATTTCCGTCCCCAGCACCGGCAGATGGTGGAGCTACTTTAGGAAGATGCCTGAATGAAGAAGAGGCCATGGGGACTTGTCACAACTGGTGACAGATACCAAATACTAACTCGATGACACTTTCATGTCAAGAGGCTTGAGAGTCAGAAAGCTTAGGTTCACACCTCAGCTACGCCACTTACCTTATGCCTGTGACTTAACCTCTCTAGCCCTCAGTTTCCTTATCTGCAAAACGGAAGATGAAAAGCAATGCTCATCTGGTAGGATTACGGTGAGGGTCAATGAGATCATGCATACAAAGCATTTAATCAGCACTAGGCCTGGAGAAAACACTCCATTTCAAAAAAAAAAAAAACAAAAAAGCCTGCTTTTTGGGGAAAGATGACCCCATGGACAGTAAGCGGCATTTTGCTTTAGTTCCACATCCATGAACAGAGAATTCAACAGACTCGCCCAGAACCCCAAAGCCCCCCTCTCCTTCGCCTCCCAGGGGAGAGGGGTTTGCAACAGGGTTCGGTGCGCTCTCTGTGGCCGGAGCTTGGCTCTCAGATGCCCTCAGTAACCAGCTGCTGACTGAAGGAAAGAGAAGGTCCCACACATTTTCTAGCAAGGGCAAGCCAAATGTGAGCAACGACTGGGGTAGCTGAGACATGGGGGGGGGGGGAGCCACAAAAATGGGCATGATCTGTCCCAGAAGAAAGAGAACCTTCTGTCCTTCAAAGACATGGCTCATTCCTCGGGTGTCCCCAGTTTCCCGCGAAGCAAGCCATTCCATCTCTGTTCAAGGGAATGAGTTGAAGCAAAACTACCAAACGCTGTCTCTGGAGTCCTACTGTGCCCCTTCCCTCTTCCTCCCTCCCCTGTGTCCCGGCCAGCCCTGCCTGCCCCGCTCCCTGGGACCACCTTCTCTGGTATCCGCTGGCTTCTCAGAAGCGCTTAGGGGGAGGCAGGGGGATGTAAGCAGACCTGGCAGGCGATGCTATCCGCTGCCCCCGGTGACTGGCACTTTGACTAAAAGCCTCTTCCCTCCTCCTGCACTGTGATTGAGTTGCCCCCTCCCGGCCCCCACCCACCCCTCTCCTTAGAAGCAGTGTCTGTGCCAAAGCGCCGGGAGCTCACCACCCCCAGCCTCGCACCTGCAGATGTGAACCAGCCAGCTTGTCTGAATTAGGAAATCTCTCCCAGTTGGGCAGGCAGCCCTGTCAGCCCTGGGCGGCCTTGGGAGAGGGACCAGAGGGACCTGCCTGCGGGCAGGTCTATGTCCTGAGTCCCTGGGATTCTGGGGTTCAGATGCCCCGGGAGGAGAGAGAAGCCTTCACAGGGACCTCTCCGCTGATAGATATCGGGGCCGTGCTAAAGGCAGTCCTCAGTGCTGGGATCTGAAGGAAGCAGGAGGCCCAGCGAACACAGAGCAGCCCCAGAAAAATGGTGATGAGGGTGGGGAGGGAGACCAGTGCTCTCAGAGGAGCCGGGGCCCTAAAAGTCACCAAGAACCCCCTACTGCTGATAATCCGCAGGCAAAGGAAGCCTCAGGGAGAGAGAGGGTTGCCCAGGACAGAACCAAAGCCTCTGCTTTCAACCTTCCCCCAAAAGGCTAAAGAAGCTGCACCATCAGATACAATGTTTGCTTCTTACCATTTCCCCCAGTCTCCTCATGCCAATGGACTTGTCAGCCAGCCAGTGTGGCCACTTACAAAAATGGCTTAGCCCAAGCTGAATCACTGCTGAGGACGACTTCAGCACAGCCTTGCTTTTTTCGCCAAAGACAGCTCAGCAGCATTCCACCCAAATTTCAACAGAAAACCTCGCCATTTCATAAACCTGATGTCTTCATTTTATTTCCACACAATAATAAATTTAGAACTGATGCCTCCAAGGAGAAAATAAACCACCATTTGTTGAGATCCTGCCGTGTGCTGGCCCATCCCATACACCACCTCATAGAATCAGCACATTGCCTGGGACAGGGGAGGGGGGAGGGGGGTTTCTCTCTCTCCCCATTAACCCCCAAATTTCATGGCAACCTGGGAATTGCTTTCCTCTCTGTTGCTTCTACAACATTTCAAAACACAGCGTAATCAACCCCTCCTCCAGGTGGCCCACAAAGAGGTAGCCTCAGTGTTCATGTCCAGTGTGAAGCCCGCATGATTCTTTTTTTCTTTTTAAAGATTTTATTTATTTATTTGAGAGAGAGAGAATGAGAGAGAGCACATGAGAGGGGGGAGGGTCAGAGGGAGAAGCAGACTCCCCGCCGAGCAGGGAGCCTGATGCGGGACTCGATCCAGGGACTCCAGGATCATGACCTGAGCCGAAGGCAGTCGCTTAACCGACTGAGCCACCCAGGCGCCCAAGCCCACATGATTCTTAACCTCCCCTTCCACAGGCTACTGGAAGGAGTCGGTGGTTCTGTGACCTCTGTGATAGAGAAATGTCCCCAAGGCTGCAAACTGCAACCTCAAACGACGGCACCACCAAGCGACTGTTAAACTGTATAAAACGACGGCACCACCAAGCGACTGTTAAACTGTATCCGATGGCAGGTGCCGTAATTCAGCAACAGCGTCAATTAAGAAAGTTTTCATAGGCTATCCTACAAAGGTAATCAACCTTGTTTCTGAATTGCAAGTGATTAAGTCATAGAATTTTAGCTCCCGAAATGTTCTCCGTGCTTGATGAACTTGACTTGAACAAGATTCGCTTGACTGATCTTCATAAAGATCCTATGCAGTGATATTATTACTATGCCCACTTTAGGGGTGAGGAAAGTGAAGCAAAGAGTAAGTGACTCATCCAAATTCACAGGATTTAAAGCCACAGAGTTTAGCTCCAAAGGTCCCTTAACCTCTGTGCAAAATTTCACCTTCCTAAGATGTTAATATATTTTATTCAGAAGAAGCTTAGAAAATGTTCTCTGGAAAGGATCCAAGATAAAATCTAATATAGCTTCCACTATATTTGAATGAGAAAAAGCAGGCCCTCCTTCATAACCTATTTACTCTTAGTTTATACGTTAATTCTAACAAGTTGCCTTGCTTCCTGATCAACACACACAAAATGCAGGAAACTATAGAGAGTCAGGAAAGCTGTTATATAATAGCTAACAGCCTAATATAACAGGGAAAAAGAAAAATCAACATATAATGGCAGGCTGAAGATGCACAGCAATGGGGATATGTGTACAAGGACAAAAGCTCTAGAATCACTCAGCACAAAACCTGATTGACGTCCATCACCGTGACCTCCTGTTATCAAGAATATCGCAAGTTATGTTATATTCTATTTAAGAAGGCAGGCATGAATGTACAAAACACACTTGACAAAGATTTCCATCAACAAAGTTAAGATACAAAAGAGTTTTTTATTTTAAGGGAGTGAATTCGTGGATTATAATCATAGAATTCGATATATGCCATATAACATATGTTGAAAAGAATTAAATAAAAATAAAACTTACATGGATGATGATTTTCTAGACAAAAAAAAAAAAGAAAGTATTTAGGGAAAATTACCTGAAGTCTTCAGCTGGGCTAAGATTTAATGAAGATTGCTAGGCTGAAAAGAAAGTTTCATCCAAAAGAAATGGTCTACATAGCTCACTGCATCTCTCAGTACCTATAAAAGTAGGCAAGGAAGGAAAAAGAACAGCTTGATCAGGCAGGGGATTTCAAGAAGCTTGTGAAGGGGCGCATCACAGCATAATGTCGAGGGGATTCCCACCCTTACTGGATGATTCTGGTCCTAGTGGTCAGTGGTATCTTAGTATGTTCATTTTTAGGTATTAAAATTTATGGAAATTTTGAAATAGAACTTATGATAAAAATACCTGGCAAATATGCATGAGGGAAACTATGGAAAAGGGAGTGAACCGGAGGGAAAGGATAAACAGCTGGATTGTGAAGCACTATGCCGGCTTTTGTGGGACAATTTGATCCTTACCCGTGTTTTTGCAGACTTAACCCTGAAGATAGATAAGGGTTTTTTAGGACCTCCATGTACTCATTTCTGATACAAGAATGTTCTGAGTTCAGTGTTCTTGGCTTTTACAATTGTCCACTGTACCACTTGTATTTTAGACTTTAGCTCCATTATAAGATGGAAACTAGTCACTGATTCTTACAGGGGTTTTATACCAAAATAGAATTTAATCTGAAAGGCCCCTCCTTGCCATCTCCTCACCTTCCTTCAGCCCTTCCTCCCCATCCCAGGGGCTTCTCCTGCACTGATCTGGCCTCTACTCACGTCATCTTTTCATCAACCTTAAACCACAGTGCACCCCATCTGGTAATTGGGGACATTGGAAACGACATCTGAATGTTCCAGATTCCCTGGTACTTTTAAATTAAAAATTGAGGGACACCTGGGTGGCTCAGTCAGTTAAGCGTCCGCCTTTGACTCAGGTCATGATCCCAGTGTCCTGGGATCGAGTCCCGTGTCTGGCTCCTTGCTCAGCAGGGAGCCTGCTTCTCCCTCTGCCTGCCTTTCTCTCTCTCTCCCCCTCTTTCTCCCTCTCTGACAAATAAATAAATAAAATTTTTAAAAATAACTAAATAAATACATTTGAAATTGATTAACAAAATAGGATATGTATATACCCAAAATACGGATAAGAGACAAAGAACCCTAAACTAAAGAACACCCATGGACTCACCTCCTACTTTCAGAAAATGAACAACAAAATGGTCTCTGAAATCCCTTTTGGTGCTTTTGAGATACTGTCCATTCCTTCCTCACCAATGTAGCCATTATGCTGAATTTTGCTGTTCTGAATCATTTTACCACATTGTCTATATGCATACTGGCAATTTCATTTTGCATGTTTTTAAATTTTAATGACGTGAATGATAACAGTATATATTCTTCTATCACTTGCTCTTTTTTTTTTTTTTTTTTTTTGTACCTCAATATTACTTTCTTGGAGTTCAACCAGGGTGCTGCACTTAGCTATAATTCGTGCTGTAAAATATGCCATCATATGACTATACACACATCCATCCTATTATTGATGGAGTTAGAGTTATTTTCAACTTTTGTTATTACACATACTGCTGTCATGAACATTCTTGTTTATTCCTCTTGGCTCACACATGCAGGAATTTCTCACAAAACACTTCCTCTCCCATTACTGTAGAATGTTCTAGTTTTCTCCTTGTCTAGTCCCACGGGGTTTTATTATTTTCTTACATAGTCAAAGATTGCTTATATTAAGCCACATATTTTTATACCCTTAATTTGCTCTTATATCTCAAATCTTCCACCTGGGGTCATTTTCTATCTGCTTATGTTATGTTCTTGATAGTTTACTAATTTAGGATACGTCTATTAGGGGGAAAAAGTTTGTGTTTATGTTTGTATGAAACATCTTTCATTTGTCCGCCATTTTTATAAAAGATATTTTGCTGGGTATATAATTCTAGTTTGTCAATTGCTTTTCCATAGCCCACAAACTTATATTTTTTTCTGTTGTTATTAAGTAGAAGTCCGACTGTCATTCAAGATATTCAATACATTCTCTCATGCTTCTTAAAGATTCCTCTGTCTTAGGTAATATCTAATTTTTCTAAGATGTTTCTAGATGCTGGTTTGTTTTCTTTTGCTCAGAATTCATCTGGATTCTCACTGTGCATTGATGTCTTTCAAAGTTCTTGAAAATTGTTAACCATGTCAAATATTGATGCTCTCTGATTTTTCTCTTCTCCTTCTGAAACTTGAATGAGTAAGACCTATAGTGCAAGATCTCAGCCTATCCTGCATGTGTATATGTAATCAGCATTAGTGAGGTACAATTTATACACAGTAAGATTCACCTACTGCATGTGCATCTTTCAGTGAGTTTTGAAAAATGTACACAGTTGTGTGACCGCAATCATGAGAATTATGGAATATCCATCACCACCAAAAAATCTGTGGCCCTTTGCAGTTAATCCCCTACTCTGCCCTTTGATGCTTTGAAGCCCACTGATCTGCTTTCCGTCACTATCATTCTGGCTTTGATAGAGTTTCACAGAAAGGGACAATTTCACATACTATATATATTCTTTGTGTCCATGTTCTTTTCCTTACCATAATGCTTTTGAAATTCATCTATGTCATTGTGTATATCAGTGGTTCCTCTTAACCTTTTTATTTGAGAAGAATCCCTTTTCATTGTTATACTACAACACGTTTACCTATTCACGCATTGATGAACATGTGGGGGTTTGGTAGTTTTTAGCTATTATGAAAACAGCTGCTCTGAACATTCAAGTACAAATCTTTGTGTGAACACATGGTTCCATCTCCATTGGGTAAATAAACTGTTTTTCCAGAGTGCCTGTGCCATTTGGCATTCCCACGGTCATGTATGAGAATTCCTGTGGCTACATAGCCTTACCAACACTTGCTGTGGTCAGTCATTTTAATTTTAGCCATTCTAATAATGCATAGTGGTATTTCATTTCATTATGGGGTTTTTCTTAAGATTTTAAGTTTAAGTAATCTCTACACCCTATGTGGGGCTCCAACTTACAACCTGAGATCAAGAGCCACGTGATCTACCTACTGAGCCAGCCAGGCACCCCATTTCATTATGGTTTGATTTTGCATTTCCCTAATACTAATAATGTTCAGCATCTTTTCATGGGGCTATTTTCCAACTGTACATCTTCTTTGGTGAAATGTGAATTCAAACTTTTGTCCATTTTTTAATCATGTTTTTCTTTTCTTGAGCTGTAAATGTTCTTAATTTATTCTGCATACAAGTAGTTCATTGTTTGGCATGTATTTTCTCCGGTTTATTGATTGCCTTTATGTTTTCTTAACAATGTCTATTTAGGAACCAAAGTTTTTAATTTTGATGAAATGTGACTTACCATTTTTTTCTTTTATGGTTTTATGTCCAAACTATGAGTTCTTTGACTACTCCAAGATCACAAAAAAATCTGCTGTTTTCTTCTAGATGTTTTGGGACCTTTGCTCTTATATCTAGATTTGTTTTCCACTTTGAGTTGATTTGGTGCACACTGTGACATAAGAGCCAGGGTTCACTTTTTTAATATGGATATCCAATGGTTCAAGTAAGCATTGCCAAAAAATTGGTCCTTTCCCTATTAAATTACCTTGGCAACTTTGTAAAAAATTAACCAAATGAGTAGGTCTATTTCTAAAATCTCTATTGTGTCTTATTTTTCTCTATGTTTATCCTTATGCCAATGGCACACTGTTGACTACTATAAATTTAGAATCAGTCTTTAAATCAGATTGTGACATTTTCTCCCCTTTGTTCTTTTTCAAAATTGTTCGACGTGATTTGCATTTTCCATATAAATTTTAGAATTTGTTTCTTGACTTTTATTTTTGAAAAAGCGTGCAGGGACTTTGAGGTTACCAAGAACATACGGATAGGTCAAATTATCTCTAAGTGCTTTATATATTGATAATATTTTAAATATTTTTTTAATTTCCATTTCTGATTGTGCATTGCTAGTATGTAGAAATACAATGGATTTTTTTGTTTCCAGGGACCCTGCTAAACTCACTTATTAATTCTAGTAATATCTCTACAAATTCCCTAGGTTTTTCTACATAAACAATTATGTTCTCTGTGAATAAGGACAGTCTTATTCCTTTGTTTTCAGTCTGTTTAACTTTTATTTCCTTGCTTTGCCTGGTCTACACTGGCTAGGACCTCCAGAATAATATTGAATAAAAGTGACGGTAAGAATGAATAGCCTTATCTAGTTACCAGTCTTAGAAAACATTCACTCTTTCACCATTAAGTATGATGTTAGCTGTAGGGATTTTATGATAGATATCCTTTATCATGTCGAGAAAGTTCTCTTCTATTACTAGTTTCCTACGAATTTTTATCATGAATCTATATTAAACTATATCAATTTTTTCAGTATCTATGGAGATGACCTTTCTTTGTGCTCTGTTAATAGGATGAATTACAATGTTTTTTTGAATGTTAAACCAAGCACGTATTCTTGGCACGAGGTCCACGTGGTAATGATGTCTTATTCTGTTTATATATTGCTAAATTTGATTTTCTAAAATTGGTTAAGGACATTTGCATCTATGTCCATGAGGGGAATCAATCTGTAGTTTACTTTTCTTGTGATGGATTGATATTGTTTGGTCTTGAGGTCATGCTGGCCTCATAAAGTGAGTGAGGGGCTGTACCCTCCTCTTCTATTTGCTTAACAGTTTGTGTAGAATTGTTCACTAAAGGAGACAGAGAAGCCCCTCTGGGCCAAGAATTTTCTGTGTAGGAAGGTTTTTCACCATAAATTCACAATTATTTAATAGATATAAAACTGTTCAGGTTACTTATTTCTTCTTCAGTGAGCTCTGGTAGATTGCATCTCTCTAAGAATTTGTCCATTTCATAGAAGTTGTTGAATATGTTGGCATAAAGTTGTTCATGGTATTATCTTATTATCCCTGTACTCTTTGCAGGATCTCGGTCAATGTTTTATCATTCCAGATATTGACTTGAGTTTTTAATTTTGCTCCTTGATCACCCTGGCTGGTGTTATATCAGTTTTATTTTTCTTTCCAAAGAACCAGCTCTGGTTTTATTGGTTTTTAGACTTATCAGTTTTATTTACCTTTTCAAAAAACCAGATTTGGGGTTTATTGATTTTTCCCTATTGTTTTTCTATTTTATAGATCTCTGCCTATAATATTTCTTTTTTTATTCTGCTTGCTTTGGGTTTCCTTTGTTCTTCTATTTCTATATTCTTAAGGTGGATAGTTAGATCTTTGATTTGGGAACCTTTCATTGTTTTCTAATAAAAGTATATTGGTTTTGCTAGAGCTGTCATAACAAAGGACCATAGAGTGGGTGGCATAAGCAACTGAAATTTATATTCTCACCATTCCGGAGGCTGGAAGATCAAGATCAAGCTGTAAGCAGGGTTGGTTCTGAGACCTCTCTCCTTGGCTTGCAGATGACTGTCTTCTCCCCATGTCCTCACATGGTCTCCCCCTGTGTGGCTGTGTCCTAATCTCCTCTTCTTACAAGGACACTGATCTATTGGATTAAGGCCCACTCTAATGGCCTCATTTTAGCTTAATTACCTCTTTACAGATACTATCTCCAAATATGGTCAAATTCTGAGGTATACAAGATTAGGACTTCAACCTATGAATTGGAATGGGCGGTGGGGAGGAGACACAATTCAGCCCATAGCAATAAGTATGCAATGCCACACATTTCTCTCCAAATGTTTTAGCTCCATACCTCAAATTTTGATATGTTGTATTTTTTTTTTAATTCTGTTCAGAACAAATGCAAATTTCCCTTGTGACTTTGTCCTTGACCCATGGTTTATTTAGAACAATTTTGTTTACTTTCTAAATATTTGGAGAATTTTTTTCAGACATCTTTTCCTTTCTTATTTGTAGTTGCATGTTCTGTAGGCAGAAAATGCACTTTGTATGATTTCAATGCCTTAACTTTATTGAGAGGTGTTTTGTTCAGTATTATGGTACATCTTGGGGCATGTTCCTCGTACACTTGAAATTAATGTGTGTCTTTCTGGTTTTGATGATTTATAAGTGCCACTTGGAGCACATTGGTTGATGGGGTTGTTCAAGTCTTCATATCCTTATTGATACCCTGTCTACTTGTTCATTCAGTTCCTGAAATATTAGTATTGAAATCTCCAACAATAATCATGGATTTATCTATTTCTCCTTTCAGTTCTAATAGTTTTTGTATAATGTATTTTGAAGCTCTGTTCTTACGAGCATGCACATTTGGGATGTTATATTATCCTGATGAGATGACTGCTTAATCAATATGAAAATGGTCCTCTTTATCACTGGTGATATTCCTTGTTCTGAATTTTACTTTGTCTGATATTAATATACCAATCCCAGTAGTTTGATTAGTGTTTGCACAGGATATATTTTTCCATCCTTTTGCTTTTAAACTATCTGTATCATTATATTTGAACTGTGTTTCTCACAAACGGCATATAATCAGGCATTGTTTTTGTTAATCCATGACTATCTGTCTTTTGATTGGAGTGTTTACATCATTTACAGCTCATGTAATTATTAATATAGTTGACCTTAAATCTGTCATCTTGCTATTTGTTTCTTATTTATTCTGTCTGCATTTTGTTTCTATCTTTATTCTCTCCCTGCTTCTTTTGCTATTTTTATGCCATTTATCTCCACTTTTGGTTTCTCACCTTTGGCTCTTTGATTTTACTTTTTTTTTTTTTTTTTTTTTTTTGGTTGCTGTAGGGTCCATCTCTAGCTTAGCACTGATCATCTTTAAATAATGTTATAACACATCACTTATCATGCAAGAACCCTACAACAGTATATTTTCTGCTCTCTTACCCTTATGCAATGGCTGTCACCTCTTTAAATATATACTGTAAACCAGAGCACCTGGGTGGCTCAGTCAGTTAAGCATCTGCCTTCAGCTCAGGTCATGATCCCGGAGTCCCAGGATGGAGTCCCTCATCGAGCCCCTCATCAAGCCCCTCACTGGGCTCCTGCTCAGCAGGGAGTCTACTTCTCCCTCTCCTTCTGCTCCCCCCCGACTCGTGCTCTCTCTCTGACTCTCAAATAAATAAAATCTTTAAAAATTATATACTGTAAACCTAACAGTGCATTGTTACTTTTTTAAAAATATTCTTTTAAGTAATCAAAAATGGGAAATATCTTTTTACTTTTTTTTATAGTTTTCCCATCTTTTTCTGGGACTCTAGTTATACTTTAGACCAGTTGGCATTTTCCCACATACCATTCTCTGTTCCCTTTTTAGGAGGAAGGTGTCTTTTATCTGTTCTCTGTGTATTTCACTTTGAATAGTCTCTAACACCACGTATTCAGGTTCACTGTTCTTTTCTTCCACAGCATCTAATCTTCTATTAACCCCACCCAGTCTACAATTTTTCCTTTCAGAGATTTTTCATTTCTTAAAGTTTCATATGAGTCTTTTTTCTATCTTCCATTTCTCCCCTCAACATGCTCATGTTTTCCTCTACTTTCTTGAACACGTGGAGTGTCATCGCTGTTTTCATTGTCCTTCTTTGCTATTTCTATCATCTCTGTCATTTGGGGATGTGTTTCTACTCAATGACTTTTATCTGGGCTATGGTTCATATTTTCCAGCTTCTTACATGCCTGTTAAATTTGATAGGATGCCAGACATTATAAAATTTAAATTGTTGGTTGCCGAATTTTTTTTCCTGTAAATATTGTGGATTGTAGGGGGCACCTGGGTGGCTCAGTTGGTTAAACGACAAGACTCTTTTTTTTTTTTTTTTAATTTTTATCCTGCTATGTTAGTCAACATGATAGGTATTAAGGAGGGCATGTACTACATGGAGCACTGGGTGTTATACAAAAACAATGAATCATGGATCGCTACATCAAAAACGACCAGACTCTTGATACCAGCTCAGGTCATGATCTCAGTGTTGTGGGATCAAGCCCTGTATTGGGTTCCATGTGCTCAGTGCAGAGTCTGTTTGAGATTCTCTCTCTCCCTCTTCCTCTGCCACTCCCCCTCCTTCTCTCTCACTCGCTCTAAAATAAATAATTAATTAATTAAAAATAAATAAATTTCACAGGTTGTATTCTGGTTCACAGTTAGGTTTCTTGGAATCAGTTGCATCCTTTCAAAACTTGCTTTTAGGCTTTGTTAGGGAAAGTGCAGGGTAGCCTTTAGTCTAGCATTAATTTAGATCCATTATTAAGGTGATGCCCTTTTGAGGATTTATCTGATGTCTCATGTATCATAAGGGCTTTCCACTCTGCTTGATGGGAACCAAATTATTCCAATCCTTGTTGAGGCTGGGAGTCCTTTCTGCCTATTGCTCAATGCCTAAAAACTTGTTTCATGTGTTTTGCCTGGTCTTCTAGTTGGAAAAGTATAAAAATCTGGTACCTGTCACTCAATTTTGACTGAAAGCAGAAATATCTAACCCTTGAGTTTCAAATTTCAATTACTTTTAACTTCTATAATATCTGGTTCTTTTATAAACCTTTTTGTTCTGTATTCAGTTTCAGGTTGTTCTTTTATATTTTGAAATTAAACAGATTTTTTATCACATCTGATAATTTCAATATCTGAAATCTTCAAGAATCTGATGTTTCTCTGTGTCTGCTGGTTTTCACTCAAGGAGTTCATTTCTTTGTGCGTTTTGTAATTTTTTTTGTGAGTGGCTGATTTTTTTTCCAGAATTTAATCGAGAATGAGGATAAATTCTTCCAGATGGAATCAGTGTTTGCTTCTGCCAGGCATTTATGAAAATTGCCAGAATCACTTAAGCTAAAGTTTGAGAAAATTGAGATTTTTGTATACTTCTCAGGTGGCAGGTTTGGGAGGCAGTAAACAGGCAAAAGGTCTAGCTTGTTACAACTTTTCAGGGAATATTCCCATCTCCTCAATTTTATTCCAAGTTTTATCTCCCATGGTTATTTTTTGCACTCCCCTGCAGATGTGGGAGGTGGGTTTTTGCCCTTAAAATGATATATTTCTTTAGAATCCCAACTGTATGGAGAGTGTTTCCTATTCAGAACTCCAACTTGCATGGATGCTAAGCACTGAGTCCTACCCATGACATTTGAAACTATACAAGCAATGCCTAAGCCAACACCTAAATCAAAAGCCAGATAATAGAGGTGCCTGGGTGGCCCAGTCGGTTAAGCATCTGCCTTCGGCTCAGGTCATGATCCTAGGGTTCTGGGATCGAGCCCCACATTGGGAGGCGGGTGTCCTTGCTCAACAGGGAGCCTGATTCTCCCTCTCCCTTTGTTCCTCCCCCTGCTTGTACTCTCTCCCCAAATAAATAAAATCTTTAAAAATAAAAGCCAGATAATGAGTTCCACTTACTTTTCAAAGGTACCACTTTCATTTTATTTTTGTTTTACGTTCAATATTTTGTGTCATCATGTATGCATTTGGGAATTTAAAAAAATATATTTGGTCCAATATTTCTGTTTTCAGTGACGGAGACTGTCTAGGTGCCTCTTTCATCATACTGGCAGAAACCTAAGTATCACCATATTCTCAATTTTGACTGTAGTGTGTTTAACAAAAATATTTCAATGAAGTCAATTTTAGCATCCTTTTCCTTTATATCTGCTATAATTGCTTCATATTGAATGATCTGGAAAAAAATTCATCACTTGTTTGTCTAATATTTTATAGCTTCATTATTTATATTTAAGTATTTAATCATTTGGAGTTTATTTTCTGAAAGATCCAAATTTATGTTTTTCAAAATAGTTAACCATTCATCTTGGCACTTTACAGTGAGCAATTTGTTTCTAGTTTGTGCTATTATCTGTATATCCTTAATTGTCATATAAGCTGTTTTCTGTCCCTGCACTATCAGTATTGTTTCGCCAAACCATCCTTGGGTCCTTGCAGCGGTATTCAGTTTCTGTAAATATTTACGATGTTTACATACCCTCTGGCAGGTTAAGCTTCACCTATTTATTCTTTCCTGCAATTTTCCTTTCTTCTTCAATGAACTTTGCAATGGTATTTCTAAGCTCACAGAAAGATTTAGACTGAGAAGTCATCAAAATGTGTAAGTCCAAGATCTGATGTTGGACTCAATCACAAAGGAACTGTACTAAATTCTCACACTAGTCCTTTCATGAGGGGTCATTTTTCACTATCCCATCAAGAAAAGTCAGCCATCCCATGACTTTTGTGGTCACTCTTAAGTAACACAGAGTCATGTGGTCAGTTTGTCATAAAACAGTCTCATTCCAGAAGTTAAAATGTTGTTTCATAGAATACCTTACATTTCAGTCTTCATCCGTATTGACACCCGTCCCCCGTCACCCCTAGCCAGGGCCTGTAGTGAGGCAGAAACCCGTGGACAGGACAATGGTGTTCTGCTCCTTCCCTTTTCCTGGTTCACCCCTCCCTCTGCAAATACATGCAGTGCTGACCCCTCCAGAGTTGGCTGGATGAAACAGAGGGAGAAATAAGGAAAGTTCTTACTGACCTGGCATTGTGAGAAGGTGCCCTTGTGTTCTGGGCGTAGCTTATGTTTTTACCTGATTCATTCTCTGATGGGACATTTTCATGATCCCTTAGAATCCATCTCTGGACCATCAGGAGGGGTCTCTCACTTTCTTTCATGTGTTCAGATGCTTGGCTTTTTCAGGTGGCCCATCTACTCCTTCTGTGGTCCCCCAGAAGCTAGCACCCCCTTCATCCTCTCTCCACTGAGTTCCGGTTCCCTTCACAGTGAGGCCTTTCAAATGAGTCCGTAGACAACCTCACATCTTGTTTCACACAGGTCCCACCTCCAGTCCACAGAAATATTTTCTTTGCCCCAACACACTCTGGAAGTGTTCTGCATACAAAGCAGCCACCTTGCTTTGTGGATCAGCTCATCCACCCACCCCTGCCCAGCTCATTTCTCGCCCTTTACTCAAATAGAGGAGTGGTTCTTACTGAAAGTGACATGTATGAAGTTTTTTACGTTTTTGTTGACCTGAAGTGATCAACACCACACACACATACACACACACACACACACACACACACACACACACACACACTCCTTGCTCTGTATGAGGAAGTAAAGTGTTCTCAGAAAAGTTTTCAAAAAAACTTCTCAAAAAAATTTCCTTCAAAATCCCTGTCTTGACTCATTTATACTCTTGAAAGGTTTAAGAATCATCTAACCAGTTGTCGATCAGCCACTTCGAAACTCTTTAAGGTGGTCTCTTTGGCATGTAGTACTTTTTTTTTTTTTTTGGCTACTAGGTCTAGTACATTTATACTGCTCTACCTGTCCTCTTTTCCTTACCAATCTTGGTGTGTAGATGTCCTCTCCATTTGAAGTTGGGTTCTTGAAGTCTTCAAATATTATCATAAAACTGTTTCTCTTTCAATTCAGTCAATATTTACTCTTATATTTAGGGGATTTCTTTTCCTAATGTTTATTTATTTTTAAGTAGTCTCTACACCTAATCTGGTGTAGAGACCCCGAGATCAAGAGTCCCATGTTTCTCCCACTGAGCCAGCCAGGTGCCCCCCATTTAGGGAATATTTTCTATTATGTTTTCAAATTATATAAAAATGTGCTAAATTCACCTTTATTAATATATAATGCCCTTGTCTATTGTAAGGGTTTTTGACTTAAAGTCTAGTTTTTTTTTAAATATTATAGACTCCATGCCTCTCTTTTATTACTACTTATATACATCTTTTTCATACTTTCATTTTCATCCTTTTTCAATGTTACATCTGAAGCAAGTTTTATGTAGACAAGATAAGGTTGGATCTTGGTTTTTCCCTCCATTCCATCAGTCATTGCATTTTGGAGAGTTTAACCCATTACATGTAATTACTGATAAGGACTTCTGTCATTTTTCTTTTTGATTTCTGTATGCCTTGTATTTGTCTACTTCAGTACCATATTCTTTGGAGTTTCCTTGAGTTTGTTGTTATGAACGGTTTTGATTCTCTTCTTCATTTTCTATATATTTTTGAATATACATATCTATATACTTATTTTAGATATTTAGTTATTTCTTAAATGTCATGCAGATTACAACTGATCTCCTGAGTTTATAACAATCTAGTTTGGATTGATAATATTTAGCTTCAAAACACACACACACAAAAACCTCTGCTCCAATGAAGTACCTATTGTCCTCATGCCTCAACCAGAAATAAGAAGAGTCCCCTTGGAAAATGGTGGTAGGCCAGGTCAGGAAGTGAGGTGAAGGGTGAACATGTCACACAGGCACTTTGAGAATGATGTGTTTGATCCTCAAACTGAGGATCATATCACTTAAAATTGTTAACTACACCTGCTCCAAGAAACCCTAGGCTCTTATCGATCTCAAACATCCCCCTCAGAAGCCTCCTGACCACAGTGCCTGCTGTCCTTCCATACTCCCCAACTTTATCCTGTTATATCCTTCCTATGCCCCCCGGCCACCAGCTCCCATTTTCACCCACTATTTCCCACTTACTGTCATATTTATAACACTGTCAGGTGACCCTGCCTCTGGAATTCCTGCATGCCTCATGAAAGAGGCTCCGAAGCATTTTATAAACCTCTCCTGACTGGGAAGGGGATACTCAGCTTCATCATCAAATGACTTTCCAATGGTGTTCTCCTTCCACATCACCAGGTAAGTATCCTCTTCCACAGAGGACACTCGTGACCACATCCCATCAAGTGTCACAGTTATCTGAATGGCTGCCTGGCTTCCTACAGACTTGTGACCTCACCTGTTACAGAACACAGTTCCGGAGACCCCGAGATGAACAGAAAATGTGGCTCGACCTCCAGGCCCAGGTAGGAGAATTCACCCACAGAGTAAATAAGAACTCTCCTTTATTTTTAACTTTTATCCAGTCCATATTTAAAAAAAAAAAATAGGATACTAAAGACCCAAAGAGTTCTGATCCTAGCCCCACATGTCCCTGGCCATCAAGAAAAGAAACGGTTGTCCTTTGCAACAACATGCGTTTCTGACACATTATCTGTAGACCAGTGTTGATCACTTAGAAGACACAGGTGTGTCATGGGGATAAATAGACCTCAGATTAGTCTGTGAAAAACAGGATATCAGTGGAATGTCTTCTCGGGTTCCTCCCCCATCTAAAGACCCAAACTTCTGATCACGATACTTTTTCCTTTTGTCTCTTCAGTTGGGCCATGAATGAGCATTGGCCTGGAGCTGAAAGAGAAGGACAGGGGGCATTTAAAGGAGAGGCAGTGAGTTGTAGATGCTCCAGAATCTCCTGGGGTCTCAAGTTCCATACCATGTCATTCATTTATCTCCATTCAAATCCAAAGACTTGGTGAAATTCTGAAGACGTATTTTGTCTTCAGATTCCTTTCACTTCTCTGATCACTTGCAGACGGTCTTCTGTGTTGGGAAAAAGTGAGCAAAACAACAGGACAGCAGCGCTGGAAAATCTCCTCCCCAGCTGTGCTTATCAGAGGCCTCTTTCCTTCCATAAACAGCACCAGATGGAGTTTAATTAGGATCTTAAAATGTAAATAACACAAAACCCAAGTTGGTGTTTTTCCTGTCACCCAATGGACAGGAGGCTGTGAGTAAAAAAATAAAGAACACTAAACAAGACTGCTTTCCCTGCGGCTGACAGAGAAGCTGAGGGTGTCCTGGCTGGGCAGAAGTGAAGCTCTAGAGTTAAGGCTGATTTCACACTGCAGGCCATCTGAGGCCCTGGAACAGAGTGGTCTCCACTGGCGACCAAAATCTCCTTTTTCAGAGCACACATTTGTAAACACATTTTTCTAAAGAAAAAAAATTATTTTTTAAATAGCCTGGGTTTCCTTCAAACCCTGTGGTCAGAGACCCAGCCGACCTGGGGCTATTTTCCCAGTATACTCATATTCGGTAACTCAAGGATCCGCCTAGAAGTTGAGGCAAGTTCTGTCCTCTCAGTTGGCTTATCCCAGATCATGCAACATTCAACTTCTAAGCAAGCAGACCCCTATATATAAAAATAGGATGTATAAACCCTTCATCTTAAAGCCAACAACAACTGGACATTATAGAAATAGAGCAATCACAGCATCCCCTAAGGGTACCCAGTTCAGTCATGTTCCAGGGAGAGGCCCTCCATTAAAGACATCGGCTACCGCCCCCTGTGAGCAAGCTGAGGAGTAATGTTCTCGGGAGCTATCGTCTCTGTTGCCTGCAAAGTCATGAAGACACATAAAGTCCCTCTTAACCTCACCCCTTCCAGCTTCTCCCCAGTGGAGGCACTCACATAAATTATGGTTCAAGAATGATTTGATTAGGCACCCAGGACTTGTTTAAAAATGGCAAAGGTACACTGTCCTGTTCGCCTACTAAATTCCCAAGCACATGCAGACACATATTACAATATGATGGAGAGGCAGATTTACTTTTCTTCATTTCCCCTTCATTTCTTCATTTCACCAGCCACCTATCCAGTTATATGTTGGTTGGTTCTTAGTCCATTGTGTCTCTCCTTCCCTAGAAACTCACTGCTCCCTGGGACAGCAAAGACGTTTTGTTCACATGCTGGTTTTCAGCACCCAGAACCTTGCCTGGCCTGCCCCCAAGAAGGCACTCGATAATTACTCATTGAAAAATAATAATAATTCGGTGATTTCTGGGTCGATTATTGCATGACTTACATTTTACTCACTGACTTGGAATGCCACGTTTATTCAGTAAAATCACTGACTCAAGATGCTCAAGGATAATCTAGAGGGTGGCCATGTTGGTGGTGGGCTAGAAAGAGATTGGATGGATTTCAGAAAACAGGAAAAGCATTTGCAGTAGCCACAAGTGATTCTGGAGACACTGCATTCGCTCCTCCAGCACTGCTGGATGTCAGAGGCTTCACACTGCCCTCCTTCGCCTTTGTCTTCACACCTTTAAAGAAAACCGAGAGCACCAGCAAGTCAGCATTCACAGAACTTGGACAGATCTCAGGCTTCCAGCTATAAAAAGCATTCAATACCAAAAGGAAGATGGCTAAGCAACTGGATACAATGTGAACTGACATGAAACAAAGGGGAACTTGGGACCGAAGAAAAATGGCACTCTTGGCTGGTGATACCCTCATCCCCGTCTTTGCACCACAATGGCAACGAATGGGACATTTTGCTTTGCTCCAAACTGTGATGCGTCTCTATTACTCAATGTCCTAAATGGAAATGCCACTCCTCTAAAAGCAGATAAGGCAAAAATAAACCCATATCTGGGCTTTCTATTCTTTGTCATTGACTTATTTGGCCACCAGCTTCATATTGTTCAAATGATTTTAGATTTAAAATATGCTTCAAAATCTAACAATGCAAGCTTCTACTTGCTACTTATTTTGTGTGCGTGCGAGTTTTACTTGTTCCTCCAGAATAAACTCTTCCAAATAAATATTAGAAATATCATTCTAAGTTCAAAAAACACTTATTGCAGTTTTGACTGGAATTGTGTCAAATGCCAGGATCCATTCCGGGAGAACTGACCACTTGGCAATGTGAGGGCTTCCTTCCACGAGATGCAATTAGTTCCCTCCATTCCTGCTGAGTCTGGAGCCTGCCCGTGAACTGCTGACAGGTGGCTGTTAATGGAAAAAAAGACACGAGGAAGATAAGAAATAGTCAAACCCTTTGCGTCTGGGCCCCTTGTCCCTGCATGTGCTCCCCTACAAAACCAAGCAGCTCTGAGCTGGCCTCCTGGCTTCTCCTTACCTCTGCAGGAAGCAGAGAGAAGCTCATGCCTGACCCTCCTCCTGATTATCATTGCCAGTCTGTCATTTCTGCTAACACTGAATAAGTTTGGCTTCCTTCTGTGAGATGTTAGGAATCTGCTCCTCAAAACTCTTGATCTATCTTGACCCAACTCTCCCCTCCCTCTTATTCAAAGCCCTTAGTTTCTCTTGGCCCCTTCTATACTTTTCTATTCCAAATGCCTTCCTTCGTCCCTCCTCTTTACCTATACAAGGCCATTCATAAAAATTAGCATTTACAGTTTCAAGAGTCAAAGTCTCTCTTAGCTTGAGAAGGTGTTTTCCATGGACCTCTTTGGAAGTGGCCTTGAACATGGGGTCCAAACTCAGCAGGGAATAGTCTCAAAAAGGCTATAGAAAACCTGAACCCCATGGCATCCCAAAAATCAGTACCTTTCTCCCTCTGACCTTCCCCTCCTGGATGAAACAGACTCTCCCTCTCCCTGCTGCCTCCTTCCCTCCCAGAGGGTTCTTATCTCACCCCCTCACCTGAAGGCCACCTGAGAGCTCCTCCACTAGAATGTTTGCTTCGCACTTCTGTTCTTTTGAGATGAACAGCGGGGCTGAGAAAATGTCTTTATCAGGATGTGACCTTGCTATGTCTTGCTATAGGCAACTTCAACTGATGTTTCTTTCTCCAAAACCACCAGTACAGTGACAGTCAGAAAATGCCACTCAGAAGGTGCAGACTCACTGGCTGGTTGGTCGCCCATGTCTACAGTGACACTGTGACATAATGAGCAACGTGGCATAGTCCATGGGTTGCAGATTGAAGGGGGAAACATGGCAATGGCTGATGCCCCACTGTCCAGCCTGGGGAGATGCTTCTCCCCAGGGCAGAACACTTCCTGGATTCATTCATTTGTAGCCCTTGTCCTGCTTCCCTGTGCATGTGAAAGTCTTGATCCTGATCCCATGGGATTCCCTTATAGCCCAGAAATTGCAGGGCAGCCTGGCAGTGCTCTCCTCGGATACTTCCCATTTTGGAGTATCCTTCAATGCATCAAACATTTGTTGATGATCTACTGGATGGAAGTCACATTTCTGAGCACCCAGGGAAAAGCAATGTCTGCCTCTCTGTTTCTGGAATTTAATGGCTGCTTGGCAAAGATTAAGTAACATTAACTATGACATTCCCCCAGGATGGGACCCAGAAGAGTTTGTGTTTCCTGAACACTGAAATACGTACCAACATCCCCCACTAAAATTTTCTCCAGATTTTCAGCTTTACAAAAACCTAGACTCTCCCCGCTCACCTCCTGCGGCTCAGCTCAGCCATCTTCTGTCCAGAGAATCACCCTTGTCTCCCTTCCACACCCTTCTCTCCTTGCACTGCTATTCATGACACCAAGGTCATGTCTTCTCAACATGACCTTCAGCCACTGCCCCTCCCAGAGAAACCTCTGTGTACTATAGTCATGTTATACACAGGAACCAAATTTAATGAATAGAAAAAGTGAAAGGAAATGATCAGTGAGATCTTTCCTCATGGATTCTTTGTCTGTGCATCTGTCTATAGTTAACAGAATTCTTTCACATCATTTCATTCTATCCTCACACCAACTCTGTTGTGGTCAGTTGGATAAGTAGGCTTATCCTCATTTTAAAAATGTAGAAATCAGTGCTCACAGAGTTCCCTGAGATTACCTAATTGGAAAAGGAACTCACTTTCCAATCCAGAATGCTCTCCTCACCTCCCAAACACCTCCATAACCAATTTTGAGTGGCTGATCATTGGCTTCATGTCAACTTATCAGAGATTTTCATGACCTAAAGTTAAGTACCCTCCATCCTCTTATTACCATTGGGGTTTTTCCCCTTCATAGCATTAATCATAATTTGTAATTATTTTTTAAACTTGTGTCTGTCTCCCCAACAGAGTCATCAGCTCTGCTAATGTAAGTACCATTTCTATCATGATATGGTCACTGAAGTCTAGCATATGGAAGATGCTAGAACAAACATTTGTGGTCTTCTGACACCTTACTCTTTACCCTTTCCACTCTAATAAGCATTCATGGACAATTTCTTCAAACGGATCCTAATATGTAATCTTAAATTTGAATCTTATCATCATTTATTTAATCATTAAATTGGAATGCCTACTTTTTGAGCAGCATAGAGTCACATCAATAGGAGATGTAGTTTGTGGCCCCAAAGTCCAAGAATTTCATGTAATTGGAAAATGCCTCGTGAAATTGTGATAGTATTTACCAGCATTTGTGATGTGTCTGGCTTTTCTAGGTATTCTAAACAAAAATTAACTCACAGAACCCTCAACAACTCTCTGAAGTAGAGACTATTCTATTATCCCCATTTTACAAGTGGGGAAAGCGAGGCCTGGAGGTGCAGTGCTGCCCACCCCCCATCCTTGGGAGAACCACTCCAAAATTATCCCTTCAGGGTAATGGTGGCCACCTCTGGTACCCAAACTGAGTTTCCTGTTTCCCCCTGAAAACCTATTTCTTTGTCCCAACATATGTCTTGCCTTGGAAGGCATGAGGAAGCCACACCTCAAAGGGGGTCTGAAAGTGCTCTTTCTGCTCTGCCGCCCCCCCAGCGCCCCACCTCCTCTCTCTGGCCATGGCCTCAAGCCTGCACCTTGGCAGGACTGCCCTGCCTCTATGCCCTAGGGCTTTACCATGAGGGATTCTAGTTGGGGGCTATCTGGAAAAGCCAGGCACAAAATGGTGGCCAGACCCAGTGCCTTGGCGGGGGTTGAAGGAGGCTGCCTGCACTAGCTGTGGCATGCTGGCCCAGAGAGTGGTGGAGGGGACCTGATGGGATGCCTCTATCTGCTGAGGTTGTCTTAACCTGTGGCCCACATTGACCCTCCCGACTTCTTTCAGTCTGCCTCTCCACTGACCCTTTTTCTCTGGGCCCTGTGCATGCTCTATGCTCTGTATGCTCTGAGCAGCTCTAATAAGTCTGAATGGGCTTCAGAGATTTTCTCAGAGCTCACATACATTTGGAATAACAATCCTGTATCCTTGACCTGTTCCCTTCAGGGACCTCCAAAGCCTCACTGGTTTTCCTTATGGTACCCTCTCCTCCCTGCTGACTGTTCTCTTACCTTTAACAGTGCAAACTCCTCCTGCTTCTTGCTTCTCTAAGAAACATGCCCATGCCAGGAAGAAAAAGCACTTCTCCCTATCTCAAGACCAAACAGGCCATGGAAGCTGGCCTTGCTCTCCCCCCTGACAATCTCCCCCAAATCAGGTTTCTTAATCCCCACAACCTCCCAAGAGACTCCTCATCTCCTGTCCCCCTGGTCTCCTTGTTCCCTTTCTTTATAATGTCCCTGAAGTCATGGACCTGTAGAAGGTGAAAATGCTCCCACCCAGCCTTGAACTTCCACAAGCTGCTCCATGTCTGTCCCCGATTCTCAGATGTACCTGTCCCTGCCACCAAATCTAATGGAGTTTGCCAGAGACTTCCTTGGCCCTCCTGCCCAGACTTTGAGCACCTGCATACCCCTCCTAGAGGGCATCAGCCCTGGTTTCCCACTCTGCTCCCTACGTGCCACATTCAGGAGGAAGGAGATGTGTTTGTCACGAAGGCAAATAGTTGTGGAGAGAAAACAGAGATACTCTCTCAAGTTGTGATGCCACAACTCCCCAGCGTCCCTCCTACTTCTCTGGCTGTTCCTCTTCAGCCTCCTTTGAGAGGTCCTCCTCTCTGCCCCCAAGGTGCCCTCACTTTTGTAGTCTTTCTCCCTGGCTAGCTCTGCCATTCCTATGGAATTTAACCACATAAAGCAGAAAATTCACCAATGGCTATCTCCAGGCCACTTCTCTCCCAGGAGCTACCAACCCGAATATCCCCTCCCTTCAAAGGCAACTCAACTCAATATGCTCCAAACCTATCTTACAGTTGTGTCCCTCCTCCAGCGTCTGCATTCGGCTTCCCCAAACCCCTTCAGCAATCTACCCCCATGGTCTGCCATCCCCCTCCACACAGGTTACATTTTCCACCACTTCTCCCTAAGCACTCCCAATCCTAGCCACCAGCATTGCCCAAGGGGCTCCTTGACCGATCTCCACTCCCCTTCTGCTACTGGTGCTCCACACAGCTACTAGTGTCTTTTTCAAAAAAACCCAAATGTGACCATGTCTCTCCTCTGCTTAAAATCTTTCCATGGCTCCCCAAGGCTTCTGGGACAAAAACTAAAATTTTAAACTCGGTCTGCAAATTCTCATGGTATCTTGGCTTTTGTCTCCAGCCTCAGATTGCACCATTAGCTCACGTACCTCCCTGCAACCTGGTGTCCCCTTCACAGAGGTGGCCCATTAGACTAGATGTTCTCTAAGGGTGAGCATCCGTTTCTGTTTGCCTGACACTTTTGGTATCCCCAGTACCTACCTAGTGCCTGGCACATCAGTGTTCAACAGATATTAAATCAACGAATGGATGAATGAATGAATGAATGAGAGAAGAACAAACGATGCCCAGTTCCAGAAGCACCAAGAGTGGCCAGAGTAAGACCTGGGGCCCAAAGCCAGCTTGCATTGGAAGGGCCTTTAGCTCCCAGGTACAAACCATCAGGGTTTACTTAAAGACACAATCAAATAAGAGAGGAAGCCCCAACTTTCCCAGTTGAGACAGAAGCCCAGAAGAGAGTTGGCTAAGCCTGAGTGATTTGAGGGGAGATAAGGGGCACAAGTTCATATTTCTTAAAGATAAACACATTGGTGACCAAGGAGAAGCCACTCTAAGTGACACTTTTGCACTGTCTCTTTGAGCTATGCACATGGCCTGCCCTCCCCCTCAAGGCCTGGCCCTAGCCTTGGTGGGGTAGAGAAGCAGAGGTGGTTACAGGCTTGGAGTGGGAGCGGCTTTGGGACAGCTGCAGCCTAGGGTCAGAGTTGCCTTGGGGGCCGGGCCAAGTGAGGTGTCAGGAAGCGCTTTGGCCCGCAATTTCCCTCAGCTGGGTCTGCCAATGTACCCACGAGACGGTTCTTCTCAGCTAAGGCAGGGAGAGTCCAATGAGGTTGTGAAACCAGGCCAGAGGGGTCAGGCAGGCAGGCATAACTGCCTTGAAAAGTTGGTAAAAAATTGGTTAGAAAATCGAATCGCCGTGCATTGCTGTGTGGTTACTGCATACTGAAGGTTGAGCCAACTCAGAAGGTAAAAGCCTGGACCTTGTGCCCCAAGTCTTGTCGTCCCCCCGGCTGCAGAGCCCCAGCTCCAACCCCTGAGAACTTTAAGGATAGAACATTCTGATGGCAGTTGAAGGCAACAGTTGAAGGCCAGGCCCGGGGCACGACAAAATTCACAGTCCAGGGAAGGACACAGATGCCCCAAAGAGGAGCTCAGAGATGGGGAGGCCCCCCGAAGCCCTGCAGCCAGGGCTGGCCAAGGGTGCTGGAGACAGAATAGAACAGAGATGCAGGCATAGGAGCCTATCAGGATATGAAAGAAGATCTGAGGGCGCAGGGCACCTGAGGGGGTGAGGACCTAAAGGGGCCAAAGGGCCAGGAGACAAACTGACCACTCTAGGGGTCATCTGTAGAGATGAAGGAAATGGGATGCCTCAAGGGGCCCCGGTGTACGTGCAGCCCACAGAGTGGGTCCTGACACGTTCAACACAAATGTCTCTGAGCAAGTGCTACTCGGGAAGATCTGTGCGAGAAGGTATTACCACTGTGTTCAGTTGTTTGTCCAGAAGGGGATGTGTTCTAGTTTGGACGCTGTGATGGTTAAGTTTATGAGTGACCTTGACGGGCCACAGGATTAAACATTATTTCTGGGTGTGTTTGATGTTTGATTAAACATTATTTCTGGGTGTGCCTGTGAATATGTTTCCAGAAGAGATGAACATTTGAAAAGGTGAACTGACTAAAGCAAATGGCCCTGTGCAGTGTGGGTAGGCATCATTCAACCCAAACTCTTAAATGTCTGAATCTCTCTCTGACAGTTGAAGCTGAGATATCTTTCTGCCCTCAGTGCTCCTGGTTCTCAGACCTTCACACCTGACCCAGAATCTATACCACCGACACTCAGGCCTTTGAACTATTCCATGCGCCAATTCCTTATAATAAATCATTATCTATCTATCTATCTATCTATCTATCTAACTATCTATCTCCTATTGGTTCTGTTTCTCTGGAGAACCTTGACTAATACAGGCACCAAGAAGGAAGTAAAAGTTTATAACTTCAGAATAATAGACCAAGTAATGATTTAAGGAGTTGTTAATAATGGTGATATTAATAAACAGTAGGATAAATGTATTGAATGCTTAGAGTGTATACTTTGGTGCTTAGTACTCTGGCTACATTAATTCTTTGAACATACCATAATAGGATTTGTACTAAGCAGATGAGAAAATTGAGGTCCCAAGGAGTTGAACCTACTCAGGACCACTCACCAGTGAGTGGCTAAGCTATATTTTGAACCAGAGTCCAATTCTAGAGTCCATTTTTATATACAAAGCAAGCAGTCAACATCATAGCAGGAATAGCTTTGGGAGACAATCATCTATAGAAATTTATACATTAAAAACTTGATATTTAGAACTTTGGAGCACCTGGGTTGCTCACTTGTTTAAGCATCTGATTTGATCTCAGCTCAGCTCTTGATCTCATGAGTTGGAGCCCCACATTGAGCTCCAGGCTGGGCGTGGAGACTACTTAAAAAAAATCCTAAAATTTTGAGCATTGAGAAATCAAAAACACAAGAAACAACAAATGTTGACAAGGATGTAGAGAAAAAGGAACTCTCGTGCTCTGTTGGTGGGAATGAAAACTGGTGTAGCCACTGTAAAAAGCAGTATGAAATTTACTCAAAAATTTAAAACTCTAACTATCCTATGATCCAGTGATGACACTACTGGGTATTTACCCCCAAAATACAAAAACACTAATTCAAAAGGATAGATGCACCCCTGTGTTTATTGCAGCATTATCTACAATAGCCGAATTGCCTATCAAGAGATGAATGGATAAAGCAGATGTGGTATACATATACAATGGAAAATTATTCAGCCATAAAAAGATTGAAATCTTGGGATGCCTGGGTGGCTCAGTCAATTAAGCATCTGCCTTTGGCTCAGGTCGTGATCCCGCGGTCCTGGGATCGAGTCCCCCATTGGGCCCCTTGCTCAGTGGGGAGCCTGCTTCTCCCTCTGCCTGCCACTCCCCCCGCTTGTGCTCTCTCTCACTGACAAATAAATAAATAAAATCTTTAAAAAAATGAAATCTTGCCATTTGCAATGACACGGATGAAGCTAAAGAGTATTATGCTAAGCGAAATAAAGACAAATACCATATGATTTCACTCATATGTGGAATTTAAGAAAAAAAAATGAACAAAGAAAAAAAGAGAGAGAGAGAGACAAACCAAGAAACAGACTCTTAACTATAGAGAACAAACTGATGGTTACCAGAGGGGAGGTGGGTGGGGGTTGGGAGATACAGGTGATGGGGATTAAGGAGTGCACTTATCATGTTGAGCACTGAGTAATGTATAGAGTATTTGAAGCCTTATATTGTACACCTGAAACTAATAAACACTGTATGATGATTTTACTGGAATTAAAATTTAAAAACTTAATAAAATTAAGGAAAAAAAACCCAACTTTGAGCATTGAGAGATTCTATAGATCTGCAAACTATCCTGAACAGCAGGAAGCTAAATCCCAGGACAAAGAGAACCTAGACAGAAAAAAACGTTTTAGATAAAATAGCAACTGTTCTCTTGGTCTTTCTGGTGAAAGGTTAGCATTCCCTCTTATTAAGGAGTAATTGGATGTCTGTATCAGGACTTCACTATATAAAGCCATTTTATGGTGGTTGATCATAAAGTGAAAGAATGTGGGTTTGGTTATCTCTGATGAATACTTTAGACATCTTTTTTTTTTTTTTTAGGATTGATTGAGTGATTGATTGAGTGATTGATTTATCTGAGAGAGAGAGAGCACACAAGTGGGGGAAGGGGCAGAGAGAGAGGGAGAAGGAGAGAAGCAGACTCCCCACTGACCGTGGAGTCTGACCCGGGGCTTGATCTCAACACCCTAAGATCATGACCTGAGCCGAAATCAAGAGTAGGACCCTTAACTGACTGAGCCACCCAGGCGCCCCAAAATCTTTAGACATCTTTGCATCCATCGTCTTCAAGATCTTTTCTAAGTGAAATATAGATCAGGATGTGACAAACTTTTTCTGTGCAGTGCTAGGTAGCAAGTATGCTCAGCGCTGTGGCCCATATGGTCTCCCTCTAAACAGCTATTGGGCTCTGCTAGCGTAGTGGGACATCACCCATAGACCATTCATAATTAGATGGGCATGGCTGTATCCCAATAAAACTTCATTTACAAAAATAGGTGGCAGGTCATTTGCCAAACCTTGGTACGTAGCTGGTATCTGTGTTAGGTAAAGCAACGAGCGCATCTTATTTTGCTCTGGACTGTCCCAGCTTTATCACCGGAAGTCCTACAACCCATGAAACCCTTCATTCCAAGTTGATTGCCATGCATAAGTTGACTTACAATCAAATTCTGAGACATAGAGCACTCCAGATATAACAATCATCCCTCTCCCCGTCCTAAAATTGCCTTTGCCAAGCTTATATCTGTCAGCATAGAGTTATAAATTACAAGTGCATTCAGTTAACCCCCACATAATATGCATGCACAAGGGACAGGAACCAGATACCAATTTTCTTTTACAACATTGTTTCCATAAAGGGACTTCCCACTTCCTCCCACAGTTGGTCCCATCTTCAGACAAAAGTACAGACTGAGTGTTGGCAAGGTGTCTGGGCATCTCCAGAGATAAAAGTGAAATTATAATAGAATTGTCATTTTGGACTAAGTATTATGATTCCATGTTAGAGCAAGCCCCAGGGGGTGTGCTGAACTTCAGTGGATAAACAAAGGAAGGAGTCTTCAAGGAGTGCAGTAATACAGAGGAAAAGGAACCCCAAACAGAGCACTAACTGGCTGTTTTCTTGGCAGCTTCAGCCAGCTCCAGCCTGGGCTTTTAAGGAGGATGTGTTAGGAATTACGGAAACCATGATCTCTCTACTGTCGGGAAGGCTGGGACACACCAGGGATGCAAATAATAGGCTGATGTTCATGGTATTTGGAGAGAAAATTGGCACCTCCCGTTGCCACCTAGGTAGCCTTGGCCTTGGAGAAGTCCCTGAGTCCTTAGGCTTCAGAGTCCCCATCTTCCAAGCAGTAATAAAACCAAGCACCCCATAGAGTTCTGTGGAGAACTGAAGGTGACATTCCTCATGAATTTGCCTAATTTAGGAATGTGTCATTATACACATGATCTGACTTGCCATGAGGCTGCATCCTCTGTGGGGTTCTGCATTTGGGGAACACACCCTGTATTGGTGAGTCAGGGATGGTATCCCAGAGGTTATTACTTTTATGTTAAAAGCTAAAGGATGATGAATATTTATTTAATTAAAGTAAAAGGAATGAGATGTAAATGGATTTGGGAGAGGGAAAGTACTTTGTGAAACTATGGAGATAAGAGAGTCAAGACAAGGAGGGAGGGAGACAGACAGAGAGAGAGAGAGATCCAAAGAAGTGAAAGAAATCCCCCACAACTGGGGAGGGAGGGCCCGTGGGGCAGAGCAGAGAGAGGTGTTTGAGGAGGGGTTAACCTGGACCAGACCATGCAGGCTTTGCCAACCACACTGAGGGGCAGCACTGTCCTGAGGGCTAGGGGTCTTCATAGCAGGTGCAACATTTAGATTTTTAAAAATTATTTTTAAAAGATTCTTGCTCTGACTACAGAACGGAAAATATCTGTTGATAGAAGGCAGCAGCAGTGAGGGGTAGAGTGTTGGTTGTAAGGGTGAGGGAAAAAACAGGATTCAGAGAACCGGACCCACAAGGAGGCAGTTACGATCATCCGGATGAGAGGCAATGGGCTGTGGCTGGGGTGATGTTCCATGAGAGAGTCCAGTTGAATCTCTGCCTGGGTCAGAGCCTGGGATCACTGGCACAGCAGAGAAAGGCACGGGGCTAATGGAGGCAAGCAGTGAAATTTAAATTGGAAGGAAACCAAACTGACCCACAGTGGACCCAGAAGAGCAACAAAGTGGGAGCCAAAAACGCCTGTCCAATTTTAAAGCCTATTTAAAGTCATGCGTGCAGTTGGCGTTTGCTATTTCCTGGCCACCCGATATCCATTTATCCAAAGTCTGAGGGCGATCTCTAATTTCTTTCTGGAGGACCACTCCTAGGTCTTCATTCAATGGCCCTGTGCTTCCTGTGGTGTTGAATTCACTCCTGGCTATAAGGAAGGACAAGAAGCTGACCCTCTGCTCAGCACTGCCCCCAGATCTGTGCAAGTAGGACCCTATCTTGGGTCCTGCGTCAGCCTTCCTGCATCATATTCATCTGCACTGTGGAGAATACACTGAGCCCAGTTGATATGCCCAACAGGACCCTCCACTTCCCATTTTTGTCCATGTTCTAGATCTAATTATCCAGGATCCCAGAATGACCTGCCTAAACATGTCACCTGCTTCCAAGTCACATGGTGGCCTCTTCCCTCTCCTGAGGCAGACAAGGCAGCTGGTATGTGCTCACCTGGGTGGCTAATAGCTAGCTGTTTGTGGCATTGTGGACCAAGTATGGATGTGCATGCCAGAGTGACCACATGTGTACATATGGCTACAGGCTAGAGCCAAGAAAAGAAAGAGAAATCATCAGGCCGTAGGCCAGAGCCAAGAAAGGAAAGAGAATTCATCAGGCTTTGGGCTTTTCCATGATGCCCATATTCCAGAGCAGGCCTCTAAGGAGTCTGAGAATTCTAAATGCAGACCTTCCTCCCAGGTTATTGTTAAAGTATATTGTTAAGAGGTAGAATATATTTTATTTAACATGTAATTTGATTTATAATTTTAAAATAATTTGATATATACTATATGGGCCTCTACTTATAATCTTGCTCTAGATCCCTCCAAAAGCCTGGCCAATCAATGCAGAACATCATATTGACTGTGGTGACAGGTTAGGGTTTAGGGAATGTGTCTGGGGCTAACATAGTGAGAAACACTGAGGGTTTGCTGAACTCAAATGAAAGAGACACTTGAGACCCTTCTTCCCCTTATTACTTGGCTTAAAGCTGAGAGGACCAGGACCCCAGGGAAGCAGCAGGTTTCTTGTCACCATGTGGAGTAGAAGACTGAGTCTGAGGTGTAGGTGAGGGGATGGATTCTGAGAAGCAGACAAAAACCAAGGTCTGGACCGTTGAACTCTTGATTAATTATCAATTAAAGTCAGATCTACTCCTGGTCTTTTCAGGAAGGTAATACAGTAAATTTCACCATAAAATTTGGCCTGGGCATTCCATCCCTTCTGCTAATCAATGGGTAGAGGCAAATAAAGAATTTAATAATAGATTATTTTTAATCCACCTTCTTTAGCCCATCAATTTCATCTCCTCTATCCACCAATCATTTACCTCCCCACTTCTAATTTACCGAGATCTTAAAGGCCACCCTTGGGAAACAAGACAGCATAATTATTAGGGTGAAAGCAAGTAAATGCAGTTGTGAATCCTGACTTGGTGGCAAGGGGGCCAGATGGATGTTCTTGTCTGGGACGTTTATTCCTAAATGAGTGGCCGTGTCCTGTAGAGAGAGTTGGACCATTATTCGGGTGTGGGGGGGCGCTATGGCAACATCAAGAGTCCTGCAATGATGATGTTGAGGTCTAGTGAGAGTGTTGCTGGTGGAGATGTCCTAAAAGGATAGTTCTGTGGAAGAAGATGCTTATACTTACTGTTGTCTGGTCTCTCCTCGTCCTAGCTGAGTTTCAAAGCCTGGTTACCCAGCTTCCCATCAGTTCTGGAAGTTACCAAGTCTCCTTAGGCAGAGTTGGACTCCACTGTATGAAACCAAGTGTCCTCACACCCAGTGATCTACAGTGTGGGATCCAGGAGTGTCTTGAAGGCAGTATAATCTAAGGGGATAGAATAGCAGTGGCTATCTGGGGTTGTCTATCTGGCTGAGGTGTGGCTGAAGATAATCAAATTTCTTTTCTCTTAAGAAACAGGATTCTGAAAGCCACATTTAAATATTTAAATAACTGATGTAATTATTGCATGTGGTAATATGGAAAAAAGTGCCCACTGAGAGTCAGTATTGGGGCCATGGTGTCTCTACCATTCGAAGGCTCATTGGGCATGGAATCTTCCAGAAAGATAGAATGAGACAGCTGCCCTCATACCCCAGAGAGTTTAAAAGAAGGAATGAGGGGTTTACATAATTTCATGCAGGTTAATGTTTTTTGTTTTTTTTTTTCCCTTTGAGACATCCTCTTTGATCCATGTATTATTTAGAAGTGTGTTTTTAGTTTCTCAGTGTTTGAAGATTTTCCTGTTTTCTTTCCATGAGTGATGTCTAGTTTCATGCTGCTGTGGTCAGACAACACACTCTGTATCACTGCAGTTCTTCTAAACTTGTTGAGGTTTGTTTTATGGCCCAGAACATGGTCTATCTTGGTATGTGTCTCACAGACAATTAAAAAATGTGTGTTCTGCAGTTGCTGGGTGGAGTATTCTATAAATGTCAATTAGATCCTATTGGTTGAGGGTATCTTGTATTCTCTATACTGGCTGATTTTCTGTTGAGTTGTTTCATCAAGTGTTGACAGGGGTGTTGAAGTCTCCAACTGTATTTGTGGATTTTTCTGTTTCTCCTTTAAATAGAGAAGACATCCAGGATTTTTAGTTGTACTTAGTAAGAGGAACAGAGAAAAATATTGAGAAGAGTCCATATTGAAAAATATTGGGAAGAGTCCATCTTCTCCAAAGTGGAAATCCCCTTTCCCGTGGTTCCTATATTTGAATAGTAGCTCCTGGTCTGGAGAGAATAGAATTTGGACCAAAATGTCATACCTCACTGCCTGATTCTCAGATTGAGTACCTTTGAGGTTTTGAAAAAAAGAAGTCAGAAATACACTGATTAAATCTTTTATTTAACTTCCCTTCAGCTATGTAGCAGGTTTTTTTGTTTTTCCCCCTAAAGAGAATGAGCTACTCAAATCTTCCAAGGGTCACTGGACACTGGCTATATGTAACATCAATTCTTGGGATCTCAGTGTACCATTGCTTTGCACTGGTCATAATAGAGTCTTACAAGGGTCAAGAAACAAATGGAGTCTTGATTCATAAATGCTTCTCATAGTTTTAGTAGATCACAAACCCTTTTGTGATCAATTATCTGGTTGGTGAGCATGTAGTTGCTATGTATACCCTCTATCCTGGAAAAACTGGCCTCCAGTTTTTGATACAAGAGCTATTAAGGTAAGAAGAGCCAAGTTGAAGCCTATGGAGCTCCCTTTAGCTATCAAACTAATAATGCAAAGATACTACAATTTCTATGGAGAAACGTCTAAATTTAATGCTACCCCCCAAAAATTTTTTTCCTGGGAAAATATGAGGATGATGTTTTTTTTAATTTTTATTTAAATTCAATTAGCCAACATATATAGTACATCATTAGTTTCAGACATAGTGTTCAATAATTTATCGGTTGTGTGTAAAACCCAGTGCTCATCACATTGGGTGATGGCCATTAAGTAGGGCTCAAGATGTGAGGATGGTGATTTCTATTTTGTTTTTACTTAACTCTCAGGTTTGGCCAGGTCAACTGATCTTGGATTGGTCTTGGAGAATGAAAATGAATTGTTAAAGCTTAGCAGGTGGCAACTCCAATTGCATTTATTATTTGGAGGTGATCTCTTTCGAGGAGCAAAGCAAGAAAAGTCCTCCTGTTGATCCACTGGGATAGTTTCTTTTACGTAGGTAGATATCTAACAGCATGTCATAACCATCTTACCTCAGAATTATTTCAACTGTTCGGCTCCATGCCACAATTTAGTCTACAGAGGCATGACTGTCTCACTCATTCATAACATATTACATGGGCCAAATATACTGGTGACATGAGCTGCTAGAATATGAATACAAGAAAATTCTTTGGCCTTAGTAAAACTTATGTATGTCATGGAAAGGGACATAAATTCTGTGAAAACCCTACTACCTCATAGTCTTAGAGATGTTGGGGTATTTTTTTCCAAAGTAAAAGACAGGTTTCCTTTGTTTCCTCCACCTTGTATTGTATACTAGTAAGAATATATGTTAGATTTGGATGGATATTTAGAGCTAATAACTCAGTAATCAGAAATAATTCTGTGGTGGGTTGAAATATATGTCCACGCCCTAAATCCCAAGACCCGTAAATGTTATCTTATTTGGAAAAGGAGTCTTTGCAGACATAATTAAGTCAAGGATCTTAGAGGAAACCATCCTAGATTTAGATCATCCTTATAAACACATGTACCCTAAATCCAATGATAAATATCTTTATAAGAAAAGGGAAAGATACAAACAGACCCAGAGGGGAGGCCAATGGGAAGACAGAGGCAGAGATTGGAGTGATTCATCTACAATCCAAGAACCCCAAAGATTGCCACAGGCACCAACATCTAGGAGAGGAGCATGGAGCAGATTCTCGTCAGAGCCTCTAGCAGAAACCAACCTTGCCAACTCTTTGATGTTTAACTTTTGGCCTCCAGAACAGTGCGAGAATAAATTCCTGCTGTTTGAAGCCACCGAGTTTGTGGTAATTTGTTACAACAGAACAGCCCTAGAAAATTAATACAGTGTCCCAATTGGAATGGGATCCAGAACAATTTTCCCTAGACGGTCCAGATTGCAGTCTAAGCAGATCCAATAAATGGCACTTAAAGTTTTGGAAGTATATCAAGATACTGGAGGAGACAATGACAAACCCCAAGAGGAGAATCTCAGACCACTGAGGATTTAGTCAAGTTACTTTTTAGCAGGAATTTCTTCTCTTCTACAGAAAGAGCTTTGGGGGGCGCCTGGGTGGCTCAGTTGGTTAAGCAACTGCCTTCGGCTCAGGTCATGATCCTGGAGTCCCGGAATCGAGTCCCGCATTGGGCTCCCTGCTCGGCAGGGAGTCTGCTTCTCCCTCTGACCCTCCTCCCTCTCATGCTCTCTGTCTCTCATTCTCTCTCTCAAATAAATAAATAAAATCTTTAAAAAAAAAAAAGAAAGAGCTTTGGGGTTGATATTGGGCCTTGATAAAAACTGAACTCTTGGTTATGGAAAACCAGGTGACCCTAGGCCCTGAGTTACTCATTATGACCTGTGTATCTATTCCATTCAGCAAAGCATCACCGTATCCAAGCAGTATGTAAAGATTAGGCCTGAGCAGGCCCCACAGGCACAGATAAATTGTATCAGCATATGACTCACATTTCTCTTATGCCTACTTTTGCTGTATCCTATTAAGCCAAATTCTCAATTAGTCAATATAAAGGCCAAGAAATCAAGGGACTTTTCAGACTGCAAAACCGTGAATGCTCCCACTGGAGGCCGTGACAGAGACAGGAATGTAAGTCCTAATTCAACCCAGCCCGGGGTGGCAGGAGAAAGCACACATTCTTCTGAGACCCTGGGGAAAATCAGCCCATGATACTGTTCTTGTTTGTCAACTAGATTACAATAAGGATGCCAGCACAGTGCTGAAAGAAATCCAACCAAGAGTCTAGAAAAATGTAGAACATCAGAGAGTAGGAGTGAAGGATGTGATGAGAGAGAGAGAGACCCTCAGAAAGAGGATGGGCCGGGTAAAGAAGGTTTGAGAAGAAGGTGGGGGGCGGGGCAGAGGGAGAGGGAACACAGAGACTCTAGAGCTCAGGTAGCTCATTTCAGGTGGTTTCCCTGAGGAAGGAATGCCTGGAATAGGAGGCAGGGCATGGTAGAAATGATAGGAATATCTGGGCCTAATAAAAATCTGAGTGACGCTGAAGTTCTTAAAGCAATGCAGACTCCAAAAGTCTGGGTGACCTTCCAGAATATGACCCATAATCTTACAGATGAGTTGAAGAAACAGAATGGTTCGGTGTTTACTGTGATGTGTAATGCTGGTATTCCCACCAGACCTCCTCAAGTCCCTTTTATTTTATTTTTGGGGCCCCATGACTTTGAGGCGCTTTTGCTCCAATAGACAGCATCTGAAGCTCTTTTTTTTCCCCCCAAAGGATTGGCCTGGTACAGTCTGGCAATTTCCTATCCCCTAAGCCAGTGACTGATGGATTTGGGAGTTTGAAAGTTCCATGGCTGTTGCCTTGGGTCAGGACAAGGCTGAGGTGCAAATTATACTATCATGATCCAGTGATCCTCATCGTGGGATAAACCTGAAGTGATTATCTGTAAAACGTTGCTTGAAGACATGTCCTTATTTGGCTTCCTCCTTTTTATTTTCCTGATCTTCTGACTTAATTTGCCTTTGGGATTGCTTCATTCATACGTCACCGGTACAACACTCCCTGTCTTAGAGTCTCAGGTGGGGGCAGTGGACCTAGGACACTTACGAATCTTATCTGGAAATGGTCACTTGAATTTGGAAGTCAAGATTCATGTCTTTTAAACAAATAAAGCCTTTGCTGAAAGAAAAACAACACAGATCACTTAACGAGGGACACAGTCATGCAAGCAGCCAGCATCTATCTGGCCTTCTCATAAAGTAAGTCTGGGGACTTCGAAGACAATCCTTACTGCCTGCCCCGACACAGCAAAAACGTTTTACAACTGATTTGCCATTAGGCTTTTCAAATATGTTTTCCTACTGGGAAATTCAAAATCCATCCACTCATGACATGGGAAAAATATTTAAAACACCGATGAAAGTAGATGGCAATTCATACACTGTTTTCTTTACTAATAATTCAGTTGGTCTCTTTGAACGGGTTGCTGTATGAGTTTTCTAGGACTGCCATAACAAAGTACCATAGACTGGGGGCTAAACAGCAGAAATGTATTTTCCTACAGTTCTGGAGCCTGGAAATCCAAGATCAAGGTAGAGGTAGCTTTGGTTTCTTCTGGGGCTTTGCTCCTTGGCTTACAAATGGCTGCCTTCTTTCTCTGTGTATATGGCCCTGGTGTCCCTTTGTGTGTCCAAATTTCCTTTTCGTATTGGGACATCAGTCAGATTGGATTAGGTCACCCTAATTGTCTCATTTTAGCTAAATCACTCTTTAAAAGGCCCTACTTCAAATACATTCACATTCTGAGTTACCTGGGGTTAGGACATCAACATAAATTTTGAAGGAACGCAATTTATCCCATAACAGTTGCATATGGCGTGAGAATTTCAAGTGTGAAATAGTTCTTTAAATGAAAGATGGTTGAATCAGAGGGAAATACTGCTTACTATTTAAAACAGATAGAGCTACAGTTCGGTTGAAGGAGATGGAGTTTTCATTTGTTCCTAAACCATCTTGCATCTTAGTCTTTATTTTGACAAGAGGAAAGTTGGGGCCACTTGTGAAGGATTTAAGTGGGGATTTGAAGTACCTGGTGGGGATACAGCCATCTTTATTATTATATCACATTAGTCCCCATGAAGAAATCAGAAATAGGCTGGCTGCGTATTGAAATCTTACAATGCGCTAAAGAGCAGCATTTTGTAATTGTACGGTAGGGGCGATTTACTATCAAGTAATCTTATTTTTGCTCTTGCCTGATATAAAACCAAAGGATGTTCTAAAAAGAAAGAAAAAGTTAGTGAAAGGCAGTTCTGAAAGGCTGTTGTAACCCTATACACGCAGGATGACCCAGAGCCGACATCTTCATGTGTGACATTGAGGGTCACAGGCTCACCCCGAGGATTAAGTGTCCCCAGCTGCAAAAGTGCTAGCTGAAGGCAAAGTAGACGTGTACGGGCCTCTGCTGTAGGGAAGCCGTTGATGTTACCCACAGCGGAGACCTGCCACAGAGAAGAGAACTAAAGCCATTACCCAGAGTTTCCTTCCTTATTGTATCATGTCAGTGTTTTAACTTCCTTTTAAATCTCTTTCCACCAAGTTTATACATGCATTAGTGTTGTCGGACTTTGTCACTGCTTTGTGGTTTGCAAAATACCAGAACAAGCTTGCTAGAGAATGAAAACCAAAGGAAAGGGTGTCAGTCGGGGGTCTTGGGGCTGGAGCTTGGATAGAGTGGAGAGATTTTAATGGCTTGCTCTGGGAAGTAGAGTGTTCTCGGCGGTACAAAGGCAGACTGTTTTTATGTGAGGCAGAAGACTTTTGCATCATATACGTTGTTTTGCTTTTGGTTTTGAAATGCAGGTCTGGGAATTGGCGAGGTGGGAAGTGGTAGACAAGTGTCTCTTGTTTTGGCTACTTTTGACTGTATGAGGCTTTTGGTTCATTTGTTTAATTTTGTTTTTGTAAGAGCCTTATTTTTGGAAAGAATGTCTGCCCTGGGTATCTGGTGGGACATCAAGTATGTCTCAGAAAGCGGAATAGTCAGGTGCTCTTAGAAGTCATGGCGGGGGGAGAGTGGGCAGATAATGGAGGGTTAGCTAAGAAGACACTTGGCACCGGGCTTTTGAATCTTGGGAGGACAGTTGGGGATTTCAGAGCTTTGAGGTGACAGTAGAGGAGACCAGATGACACCTGTGTCCTTGGTACGTGTCTAGTACCAGTGATGGGGCCTAACCCAAGCTCATGCTGTGCTTGGAGCTCACCTGTCTTTTTTAGGCCCAGTGTCCCTTGGTTCAGCCCTCTTGCCGAGTCTGGTTATCTGGTCTTCGTATGCATTTGGGGAGTTGCCCCAAAGCCTTCCAAAGAATTTCCTTTCTACTTGAGCTAGCAAAGTTCTTTTGCTGTGGCTTGTGACCATACACTCCAGCAAATAACCTTTCTTTCTACACTCATCCTTCCACCGTTCCCGCCTCGATTTCCAAACTTGATTCTCTCGTCTGAGCCTGGAAATCTTTCCCTTCCTGCCTTTTCAGGAATTTTCTCACTTTGGATGTCCTCCTTCCCATACGTTTCTGGCAGCAAAGATACACTAACCAACACCTCCCCACCAGCCCCTTCCTCTGACTTCTGCTGCAGGGCGCTCTTTTGTCTCACCCTTGGCCCCTTTGGCTTCATTTCTCTGTCTTGGTTACTTCCTCCTCCCTGTTTACACCCCTGCCAGGGCCTCTTCTTCCTCGTTCATAAGCTTTCTTATTCATTACACTCTGTAACACCTAAGACACCTGCTGCAAGTGTGAGGATTTTGGCTTAACTGCCGCTGTGCCCCAAGGATCGGTCCAGGCCTTGCTGCTCTTGTCTCTCTTCAAACACTATGTAAAAGTACCCATGCAGTCTCCCCAGGATGCCTCTTCATCCCAGGACCCAATCTCTCTCCTGTGTGTTTCCACATAGGCACCTTCCTTTCTACAAACATTGCTTGTTTCATTGTTACCCCCATCCCTCCAGACTGAAACCTTAGAAAATCCTCTGATCCTTTGCTGTCTAATACCCACCAAGTTCCATCCTCAACCTGTCGTAATTCTGCTCCTTCCTTTCCATCCCTCTAGTACTTCCTGCATTCAGATGATCTTCACCTGATATCAGGGTCATTTCAGAGATAATTTTCTTTCTTCTAATGACCTTTGCTCTCATCTTTCTCATACACATCCAGTAAAGATTAGTGATCAAAAATATAATGAGCATAATATGAATATTTAAAATTTGGTCCTCCTTCGGCTTGAGGTAAACATTGTCCTTTTTCAAGTTATTATCATGTTGTTTTCAGCATGAATTACTTTAGTGAGATGCTGATCACTGAGCATCCAATGTGAATTGATTGTCTTTGTGATACGATTGACAAGGTGGAGTGGAGGGATTTTTTGGAAGATAAGGAGGTCAACATTTTGTACTATAAAGCTCTTTGTCTTAGAGTCAATGGCTAAGATATTCTCTTTATAATTATAAAGCAATTAGATTTTAGAACTGGGTAGAACCTTTAAAAATTATTTAGATCAACTCCTTCAACCAAAATGTAGAGAGGTGAAGTCATTGGTCGGAGACAGAATTCAAGTCTAATTCCCCACCACTCAAATCCCAAAACTCACATTTCCTTTTCTTTTTTTTTTTCAAATTGTGGTAAAAAACACATCACATTAAATCTACTCTTTTAATTCTTTTTAAGTTTGGTAGTTTTGTATTATTAACTAAATTCACATAGTTGAGCAAGAGATTGCTAGAAATTTTAATCTTGCAAATCTGAAACTCTATACCTAGGCAATAACCACCCATTCCTTTCACTCCTCAGCCCATGGCAGCCACGGGTCCACTTTCTGTTTGTAGGAGTTGGACTGCTCTATTTTTTATTTCATTTTTCACCAACTTTAGAGATCTCATATAAGAGGCATCAGACAATATCTGGTGTGTGTGTGTGTGTGTGTGTGTGTGTGTGTAAGACTGGCTTATTTTATATAGGATACTATCCTTAAGGTTCATCCATATTGTAGCGTGTGACCGAATTTCCTTCTCTTTTAAGAATAATGTTACGTTTTCTTTACTCATTTATACAATATTCTCTGAGCCCATCCATCCATCTGTTGGTGGACATTTGGATGGCTTTCTCTCGTGGGCTACTAAGAATAGTGCTCTATGAAACTAGAAGTGCAGGTACCCCTTTCAGATCCTGATTTCAGTTTTGGGCGATACATATTCAGAAGTGGGATTACCGGATCATATGGTATCTCCCTTTTTAATTTTTGGAGGAGCCTCCACACTGTTTTCCACAGCAGCTATGCTGTTTCACATTCCCACCCAACAGCGCTCCAATTTCTTCACATCCCTCCACAGCGCTGCCCGATACAGCCAAGTCTTTTGTGACAAGAAGGGTCAGCTGAGGCGGCAATCTTCATAGTTGTCTTCTTTTAAGAAATTGCCACAGCTTTCTATCAACCACCACCCTGATCAGTCAGCAAATACTGAAGCAAGACCCTTCCATCAACTAAAAGATTACAACGTGCTAAAAGCTCAGACGACAGTTAGCATTTATTAGCAAGAAAATATTTTTGAATTCAACATGGTTTAATTTTTATTTTTTTAGAGATAATGCTATTGTACACTTACTAGATGACAGTGTAGTGTAATAAACATAACTTTTGTGTGCACTGGGAAACCAGAAAAAAAATGACTTCCCGAAAAATATTAATTATTGAATTGTTTGCTTTATGGTGGCATTTGCATTATTGTGGTGGCCTGGAACTAAATCTGCACGATCTCTGAGATCTGCCTGTACTAAATAAACGGATATGAATTCATGCAGTAACACACACACACACACTTTAGATTGTATAGACCCAAGTGTGCTGGTCCTTCTCCAAGTTAGTGCCCTGCACTTCCCTGCTCTGCGCTCCCTCGCCCTCTGGTGGCTGTCATGTGTACCTACAGCAAATCTTTGTCTTCCTTGAGGACAGCCCCCCACTTGCACCCCCCTTCTCCCTCCAGGCAGTCCCAGGGGTGGGAAGAGCTTCCCCTGTTGTTAGCATCTGGGAGTCTCCCCCTGCTTTTTCCTCACTTTCTGGGCAACTCTCCTTTTGTGTGTATATGAGTTAGGTATATTATACAAATTGTGTGAGCATGGTTTCTTTCTTTCTTTCTTTAAATTTTTTTTAAAATTTTGCAGCTTTCTTTACTGTTATATCATCCTCTGTTCCTGACATACCGACTCAGGGTGCCTTGTAATCGGCATGGTGGGCTGTGTGTGTGTTTGCTTGCCACCAAGGGAAAACCTTCATTTTCACTGCATAAAATTTAGAAACGTCTAAAGAGCAAACAATATCTTAAACAAAAGAAAAATGTTTAGAAAAGTTAACAAGAGGAGAAAAAAATTGTAAACCTTAAACTACGATAAGTTAATTTATGAATTTAAAGCTAGTCTAATCAAAACATTATGAAGTTGGAATAGGGGATTTTCTTTTCCAATTTTTTTAAATCAAAATTTATTCAGATATATATTAAATTACTTGTACAGACTTCTAATACATGCTCCCGAGTATCAAAATGGCATACAAAAATGCTCATGCCATAGAAAAATGTTAATTTAAATGTTTGTATCCATGCCAAATTTCAATAGTTGTTAAAGTAATTGTGGATCTTTAATTTAAATCAAAATACAATACTTAAGATTATCTAATTCTAGAGGGTCTGGTGATGTGAAAACAATATATTGGTAAGAATTATAGGAAATGACACTTTACTGGAGAAATACTATCTGAAAACTATAATGCTAAATCTACTTGAATAAAAGCAATTGTAATATCAATTAAATAGCAGTATCTAAACCAAAAAGAGATAAGTCAAAACTACTTCAAAGACAGAAAACACATGCAGATGTTATGCCGTGGTTATGGGAGTTCAGGACTGGGTTGCGGTGAGCTCAGTCAAACCTGCGGGTGTCCCTGGATGCGTGGGCCCTCGTGGCCTGGCTCTTCTCCTTCCTGGAGGTGCTGATGATCCAGGGGGTCCCCTGACACTTCTGGGCCTCCGTGGGCTGCCTGTGGGGGAGCAGGAGCAAAACGGCCACTTGGGAAAGGTGGGAGGTTGAACTCCGCTTTGGCCAACATATGCCTGATGTGATCATTTTCTTTCCTTAGCTCCTTGACTTTTCGCTCGGTAAGCACAGCTGCCATCCAGCTCTCCTGGACTTTATTCGCATAGAAGAGGATGTCCTTTTAGTGCGAGGTGCTCTCCTCCAGTTCTCTGCGGGTGTCTTCGGCCATCTTCTTGTATAAGTTGCGAATCTGAGTTGCGGACTCGATGTTTCCACACGTGTAGGAAAGACTCTTCTCAATGTCTGAGCACTGCGCTTCCTTCTCCAATGATTTTCTCTCAAGTTCCCTGGTGTATTCTTGATATAATTGAGGCAGAATTTGAAGCTTCCGTTTCAACTGCTGAATCTCACTTTGAAACTGTGAATTTTCCCTCTGCAAAGAGGCTTCCTTGGCTCGAAGATCTGTTATTTGTCCCATAAGCTCTTCATTCATTCGCTTTTCTTCCCACCGTTGTCTGGCTAGTTCCTCATTTTTCTCTTCAGCACTTTGAAGGGACACATTGGAATCAGCATCGTCAGTGACACCCTTCAGATCACCCTCTGACCGATGGATGGGCTGATTGTCCTTTTCTGCTTCCCTCTTTTGCTTCACTTCCCAGTTGACGTGACCCAAGAGATCTCCAAGGAGACCAGGCCAGGGGATGGCCTTCAGAAGGTTTTCACCCAGTGGTATTAACTGGCTGACTTTCTCTTTCAGAGCCCGCTGCATTCCTGCGTTCGACTGCTCTAGCCTTTCTTTCTCCTGCTCCGTTTCCTGGAGTCTCTGCTTCCATCTCGCCATTTCTTGGGCGAGCAGTTCTGGACTCTCTAGAACGTGAGTGTTTCCATTCAAATCATCCATTATTTTCTTCCAAAGTTGTTTTCCATTCTTCTCTGATGTTCTTAAGATGGGTCTATCACCAGTCACTTGGGAAAGTTTAGGAGGCTGGGTCTTCTGCACCATTTTCAGAAAGTCAATGGTGTTCTGAAGTGCCAGCCTACAGCGTTTAGTACTTACTGCTGAGAAGCATAAGGTTTGTAATGTGGGAAGACTGGCCTCCACCCCGGGCAGCCCTAGGGCATCATCAGCTTGTGTCATCGGTCCCACATTCCCACTACCTTTTCCACAGACTTTAGTGTGGGCCAAACACCTTTTGCCTAGCACCTTCACACTTCTCCAAATGTGTTGTTTCTTCGCTGTCAAAACCAGTATTACAATATATGCCAGCATCTCCCAGGGAAACTCATGGAGAACTGAAACATGTCTCCAGCTTTCAGAAATCAGCAGCAGGGCACCCCACAGGGGCTCTAGGACCAACTGGAAAGTGGATCTGATGGCAGGTAGCAGGCCCTCCATGGCTGTGTAGGGCTCCACAGCTCTGCCTCCAAGGGCCAGTGTTCTATGGGTCTCAACTGAAGGCTCAGAACCCTGGGGGGGGGGGTGCTCTGTCTCTAAGGTAAACATGTGCCTGGCAACCAGAGCAGATCAGTTGGGGTGGGGAAGGGGGAGGCCAGCCAGCTTCTAGAAGACAGATTCCCCCTAACTTTGCCCTGAAATAGAAAGTGATCTCACTTCACTGAGTTCCCCCCCAACCTTTATTGAGATACAATTCACATATCATACAATTCATCCATTTTAAGTGTACAAGTCCACGAATTTTTAGCATATATAAAGAATTATATAACCATCACAATAAGCTTATTTTAGAACAGTTCCATTACTGTAAAAAAAAGACCTTGCCAAACCTGTCATTTCTATCCCCTTTGCCCCCTTAGGCTGTCAGAAGGAAATCTAAAAATTTCTGGGCTTGACAAGTACCCTTAGGGCAAACTTTTCTTCCCAGTTGCTGTACCTATCCACGTAAGCAGTTTCTCTGTCATATTGGCTTAGCAATTCCTCCCTGTCTTAATAAGCTCTCTCATGTTTTAAAGACTTAAAAAAAGATTACTTTTTCAGGTTCTTTCACATGTTTGCAAGTGGAGCGTGTCTCTGAGTGCTCAGGTGCACAGAAAGTCTCCCCTGGGTGCCTTATTTGCCCCACAGCTTGGATTTGAGATTTAGGATTAGTCTCCCAGATGAATAAGCATCACTGAGCAGGGCTGGGTCCTGGAACAGGCCTGGCGGTTTGCCATGAGCTTGTGGTACTCAGTTCTGCTGCTTTTGTATGTGAAGCCACCTTCACTGGAAATGCCTTCCAGTTTGCTGATGGTATCAGATTTTTATGGCCCACGGAAGTCATGGGAATTTCTCCTCTGACTGGTATAATTGCTGAAGACGCTTGCCGGCCATTCCCCAGAGAAAGAGGTCTGATGATTGAGGTGTCCTGTTTTAGAAATGGAATGTTGGGTTTGCATCTTCTGATAGGCTGACTCTTCCAAACTTGGGAATATTTACTCTATTTCCCAAAATAAACACCATCCATACCGGTTCCCCAAAAAACTAAAATAGAGAAGCATAGGTTCAAAGATCTTTCTGTTCAAAAGACCTCTTAAGACGTACACACAAGACACTATAGAATTGAACTCATAGAGGTCCTCTTCTTATCTTATTGCCCTGGATAATACAGTCATAATATCTAGACTTAGTGTCTTCATTGGTTAGTTTTATGTATACGGTTCTTCTTGAAGGTAAGCAAGTGGGGTTTGTCTGTCTTTCTCACTGCTGGTCCCCCACAGAGCCTAGCACAGAGCCTGTACAACTTTACTAAGGTTCACGATTCAAAAAGGAAGCATGTGAATAATGAATCCAAGAATTCAGACCACAGATTTGGAACAAAGCGTATGAGTTTCAGAGAAGTAGACATTTTAGAAGAAAACTGTCCTTTTAACCCTAGATGCATTGTGAAACCATGTTTCTTTCCAAGGTCTTAGAGAAAAAGAAAGCCCTGAGTGTATTCCACTGCAAATGAGCAGGAAACAGCGTGAGTACTTCATGTGCTCAAAGTGACCACCTCTGTTCGAGAGCTAGCCAGGGATTCTTGAGAGCAGCCGATTTTCCTCATGAAAAGTATGCGATTATGGGCAAAATAACAAAATGGGGGTCATGAGAATCCTGAGAACGACCGGATGGTAGGACAGATCTGGGTTCACATCTCTGCTGTGTCCCTGTGGACTCATCCTATTTTTTCCAGCCTTTCTTTCCTCCTCTGTGGGATGGATGTCTTAGATTTATTGTAAGATGATGGGGCACTTCAGCACCATGCCTGGCATATGGGACAAGTTCCATGTATGTTGGGTTTTGCTCATTTCTCTTCCATGATTTGAAAAAATAGCCATGAGAATACTTCTCTGGTTTTTTTAGGGATTGAAAAAAAAAAAAAAAACACATAAAATAGGTAAGCTATTTTACCATAAGTTGATGTTGACCATAAGACCAAACTAGATTGGAAAAAAATAATCTTCAACTAAAAGGGGCTTGTTGTTTGTCTGCAAGCACAGCCATATGCAAGAAATAGGGGCCAGAATCAAATTAGAAGAAAAAGGTGGGACGGATTCATTCACACACAGTCTCTATAACTTATTTAAAGTAAACCTCTAAGACAGTGCTTCTCAAACTTGACTTTGTATCATGGGAGGCCTTGTTAAAACACAGATTGTTGTCAACTCCCTCCATCCCCCCAGCCCTGCCATTTCTGATTCTACCGTATAGGGTGGGTCCTAGGAATTTTCATTTCCAATAAGATGAGAGTAATATTCTAATGCTGGTCCTGGGAACACACTTTGAGAACCATTGCCATGGAGGTGATTCTCAACCTTGGTTGTACCTTGAGATCACCTGGGGAGCTTTACAAAATACCGATGCCTGGGCTCAACCCAAACATCAGTTGAGAAGTTCTGATTTCACTGGTTCTGGGTGGAGTCTGGATGTCAGGAGTTTTAAAAGCTTTTACTGTGCAAAATGTTAAAAATAATTTCCCTGTCCGTTCTGGTATATTTTAGAAAAGAATCATTCAATTATTCATTCATTCAATAAATATCAGTCGAGTATCTACTATAACCTGAGCTCTGTGCGAGGTGCTAGGGATATGGATATAAATCGGACGGACAGAGGAAGACTGCCACATTGATAACTCATGAGGTGACTGGCATACCAATGAACATATTTACAGAGAGCTGTTAAGAGCTGTAAGTGGGGGCACCTGGGTGGCTCAGCCTATGTCCTGAATATGTTCTAAAAGAAATAGCAATTTTGAATATTTTTTTGAAATCTGGATTGTTTGGGCTCACAAGTATTAAGCTGAAGGAAAAAGGAAAGGCTCAGTGGGTTTTCATATATGCTCTAGCTGTCCTATGAATCCCCTGGGTCTTAGGAATTTACAGAAAGTTACAAGAGTCCCTGCCATCTTGATGTAAACTTCTAATGGTCCAATTGCAAAAGCAAGTGAATGTTCTGAGCAGTCCTGGCTTCAGAGGTCCCTGGGAAATAGAATTCCATTTACACAGCAAGGCTCTGGGTCAAAAATCTGCCTGGGTTAAGTGGTGACTTTCTCTCCTTTGAAATTCATTTGAGTTCTGTTTCCTGCCTGTGTAGTCCTCCCCTTCTTGTGATGACAAACCTTGGCTTACCTTTAGTCTGGGTTTTCTAGGTCTCAATACCAAACTTTAAACTGCTTGTGTTGGGGTGCCTGGGTGACTCAGTCGTTAAGCATCTGCCTTCGGCTCAGGTCATGATCCCAGGGTCCTGGGATCGAGCCCCGCATCGGGCTCCCTGCTCGGTGGGAAGCCTGCTTCTCCCTCTCCATCTCCCCCTCCTTGTGTTCCCTCCCTCGCTGTGTCTCTCTCTGTCAAATAAATAAAATCTTTAAAAAATAAAATAAAATAAACTGCTTGTTTCTCCTTTTGCTCATGCGGACCATACCACATATTCATTTCCCATTGCTCCTCATACTTGCCTTGTTCCATAACTCAACCTAATTTTTGACCTCCAGCCCTTTGACCAAAGATCTAGTTGACCTTTGACATCTCCATTCTCTGCAAGATACAGTCTGTTTTTCACCTCCTTGTTCCATGTTCCAATCTGCGTATCATCTGCCCTATGCATCTCCAGGTGGTCTCCTAGAAAATAAATGGAGAACAGAACATGATGAACCTATGAAATCAAATAATCCAGAGACCATACTCTGCTCCCAGGAGATCAGATATGCCCACACTTTGTGGTCTTGGAAAAGGTCATCGCAACTCAATTTCTCTGGTGGGATCCTTTAGAAGGTCCCTGGAACAGACATGACTACTGTCCAGATAGCAGAACAGAGGAGCTCCAAGAAAAATTTTAGCCACTGCAAAATTTAGAGTGTAGGGCATCGAAATACTCCAAGTGACTCAGTGGAGAGAACCCCAAAATAGGAGTTGTGGGCTCTGGTGAGACAGTGTAAGGGTGTACCTCTGAAGAGTGCAACTCAGGAACCCCCAGCCCAGTAGCTCTATGTTAGAGTCCCCCAGTGTGGCTGCACACCAGCCTCCTGTAAGAGGCTAGGACACACGGTGCACTCTGGGCACAGGATGAACTCTTCTGGATACCTCTGCCATGGGGAATGTCCCCAGTGAGTTTACCCAGGTTTCACACTGGGCCTGGCCCTCTTTAGCATAAGGGAATTTACCTGCTGCATTCTGTGTTCAGCCTTATTAGGAATGTTGGCTTATGTCTCTGCTTTTCCTCTACAGCCTCCCCATAGAGCAAGAGTCAAGGACCATACCATGCACTTCTAACAGGGCGGGCCCTGTGACTTCCATTCTCCTTAACTTGAACTCATGGGGCATCCTACAAAAATGACTCCTCCTTGCCTCTCTTCTGACCCTCACTGAAAACCCTTCTGCCAAGATCACCCCGTGATTGGCAAGTCAAAATATTCTTTTCCATTTATACCATACTTGCTTTTGTTTAGTTTGATTTCACTTCTTCAATTTTTAAAATTATGTACTCTACTATATTTAGCAATAATATACTTATTATTATATATTTATTATCTATGGAGGCACAGATCAGCATTTCTCAGTGGGTACATGACAATTCCAACACCCCAAAGAATACCCCTGTTCTGCCTCTTTGTGTTCAGACTCTCCCCACCTTTAACCCTTGGCAACCACTGATCAGGTCTCTGTTCTTATATTTTTCACTTTTCCAGAATGTCATATAAATGGAATCATACAATATGTAATCTTTTAAGACTACATTCTTTCACTCAGTCAAAAGGGTGAACATGATTCTCAATCAGGACATTCAGCCATGTCTGCAGACATTTTTAATTGTTATGAGTTGGAAAGGGAAAACGTTACTGCCTCCTATGTATAGGGGTGGGATTGCCAGCCATGTGCTTGAAAAGCCTACAACACAGCAGATAGGCCCATAGCAAATCATCCAGCCTCCAGAAAAGTCAAGAGCCATGATTTTGAGAAAACTTGACTTAGTACAGTTCCCTTAAGATTTATTTATATGGTCACATGTATCGAGAGTTCGTTCCTATTGAGTCCTGAGTTGTAGTCCATTGTGTGGATGTAACACAGATTGCTTATCCTTTCATCCTCTGAAAGACATGGGGGTTGTTTCCAGGGATGGGCAACAATGACTAATACTGCTACAAATATTCATGGAGAGGTTTTATTTTTTGGTTTTTATTTAAATTCCAGTTAGTTAACATACATGGATAGTTTCTGATTTAACATAAGTTTCATTTTTCTGGGATGCATATCCAGAAGTGGGTTGTCTGGGTCACCTGGTAAGTGTATGGTAACTTTTTAGAAACTAACAAAGGTTTCAGGAATGGCTAAACCAATTTGCATTTCCATCAGCAATGCTTGTGCTTTCCTGCTGTTCTGCCTTCTCAATAACACTTTAACCATACTTTGCTTTATGCCAGCATTTGACACTGTAAATTAAGAAATAGAACATTACCCGGGCACCTTTGACTTTGGCTCAAGTCATGATCTCAGGGCCGTGAGATCAGGGTCTTGAGATCAAGTCCCGTTTCAGGCTCTGTGCTCAGCAGGGAGTCTGCTGGAGATTCTCTCTCGCCCTCTCCCTCTGCCCCTCTCCCCACTCTAAAATAAATCTTTAAAAAAAAAGAAATAGAAAATTACCAACAACCCAGATCCTCCTTGGGCTCCCTTCCTATTACCACCCACTGCTCAAAGGTTAACACCATTCTAACATCCAACAGCAGAGATTCAGTTTCAATGTTTTGAACTTTATATCATTGAAATCATTGAACACACACTCTTCAATGTCTGGCTTTTATCTCTCAATATTTTGTGTATGGGACTTATCCCTATTGTTACGTGTAGTTGTGATTGTTTATACTCTTGATTACATAATGCCCTCTTGTGTGATTTATATTCTATTCCAGATGAATGTTTGCTTTTCTTTTTACTGAGGTTTAATTTGTAGTCAATAAAATGTACCGATTTTAAGTGTGCAGTTCAACAATTTATGAAAATACATATACTCATGTGAACATCAACTTTATCTAAATACAGGACATTTCATCACACCAAAAATATTTCCTCGTTCCCCTTTGCCCACATTCCCCTGCGGTACCCCCATGCCCAGTGGCACATCGATCCACTTCTGTCACATTGCTGGTTCTTGTCCAGAGTTTCATGTAAATGGAAATATAGAGTATGCCATCTTTTTTTGTCTGACTTCTCCAGCTCAGCATAACATTTTTGAAGTCCATCTATGTTGTTGTATGTTATTATATGGTGTTGTATGTATGGTGTTGTATGTATGTTGTATGTATGTTGTTGTATGTATGTATCAGTACTCTGTGTTATTTTATGGTCAAAGGACACTCCAATCCATATACCACAATTTTTTATCTCTTCACTTCCTGTTGGACATCTTTGCTATTCCAGCTTTGGGTTATTTTGAATAAGGCTGCTATGAAAAACCATATACAAGTCTTTATGTGGACACCCATTTTTATTTTCTTGGGTAAAAAAATAGGTGTGAGACTCCTGTGTCCTTGGTTATATCTACATTTAACTTTATAAGAATAACATGTCAAAGTGAATTCCAGATGGATTGTGCCATGTTGCATTCCCAGGAGCAGTAAATAAGAGTTTTAACCGCTTCAACATCCTCACCAACAACTTTTGGCAAGGCTTTGCTTTGTTTCATTTTTAATTTTGCCATTCTAGTTGGTGCGTAGTTGTATCTCATTGTGGTTATAGCTCATACTGGAGTGTTCTGTCAGGTTATTCAAGTCTTCCTTCTCTTCATTGATTTTGTCTCCTTATTCTATACATTACTGGGAAAGGAGCTAAAATCTCTAACTATAGTTTTACACAATGCCTGTTTCTCCTTTCAGTTGTATAAGGCTTTATTTCATGTATTTTGAGGCTCTCTATTAGGTACTTACACATTTAAGATTATTATGTCCTCTTGATATCTTGGCTTCTTTATCATTACATAATGTTTTTCTTTATTCCTGGTCATTATCTCTTCCTGAAGTTTTCATCCGAATTTATATAGTCACTTCAACTTTTTTTTTTTTATCCCATTCGCATTCATTTTACTTTATTCTTTTTTAAATTTTTTTATTGTTATGTTAATCACCATACATTACATCATTAGTTTTTGATGGAGTGTTCCATGATTCATTGTTTGTGCATAACACCCAGTGCTCCATGCAGAAAGTGCCCTCTTTAATACCCATCACCAGGCTAACTCATCCGCCCACCCCCCTTCCCTCTAGAACCCTCAGTCACATTCGTTTTACTTTAATTCAGCATGGATTCAACAAATACTAGTTGATTGTCTGTGCATCAGACACTATTGTAGGCATGGGGATAACATTAGTGAACAAAACAAAGACTTTTGGCCTTACAGAGCTTATGTCCTGTGGGGACAGACAAACAATAAACAATCATCATAATAAATGAGCAAATAGTATATTAGGTGGTGATCAGCCCTATAGAAAATAACAATAGAGTAGGGTAAATGAATTGAGAATTCATTCATTTGAGGGAGAGGGGGAGATGGTGGTTAGGTTTCCACTTTTTAACAAAGGGGTGTCCAGAGTTGTCCTCACTGAGATGATATTTGGGAGAAGATTTCAAACGAGTGAGATAGTTGGCCATGGGGATTTTCATGATGAGACTTCTAGGCAGGGGACACAATGAGTGTAAGGCCCTATGGCAGGAACGCGCCATTGATTATTGTTTGCGTGCTGTCTGTCTTACTGCATTCCTTGATTCTAACATATGTCTATCTTTACCTGTAAAGCGTATTTATTTTAAAGAGTACATAGTTAAATCATGCTTATTAATTCAGTCTGACAATATCTACCTTTTATTTGAGGTATTTAAGACATCTCCATTTAATGCAATTATTAAGTGTTTAGGTTCAATCTGCCATCTTGTTACCTGTTTTATATTTCTTACAGCTGTTCTTTGTTCCCTTTCTGTTTTTTTCATGCATTCCTTTGAGTTAATTTACTATTTGTCATGTCTCCTTTTTACTTTCATTATTGGTTTATTAGTAATTCCTCTTTGTTTTATAGTTTAGTGATTAAAGTTTAAAATGTGCATCTTTATCTTATACTCTATCTTCTAATAATAGTATATAACATCTCTTATAATGTAAGAACTTACATGAAGATATCTCCATTTCCTCTCACCCTTTGTGCTGTTGCTGTCAGGCATTTTACTTTTGCATATATTAAAAATGAAAGATACCTTATTATTTTAGTTTTAGACAATCAATCATTTATTAGAGATATGCTGTTGCCCCAGCACCATTTATTGACAAGATCATCCTTACCACCCCGGGAAATGCATAGGTATGGTGCTGCAAGAGTAGGCACAAAGCATGAGGATCTATGTATCACAGATTCAGGTCCACCAGAGACCATCCACTTGCAGGAGAGACACTAAATGGCTTCGTTGACAGGATGATTTATTCGATAGCTATAAACCAGCCTCTATCCTCAGCTGTTCTAATGTATGCATAATGGGGCCATGAATTGAGTAGTCATAATGATAGACTATGCATGAGCCCAGAGGTATGGGTTTCATCTTACCAAGACTGATCTAGCTATTGAATGTTTGGCCTGGTGGCCGCAGCAATAAACATTTAGCCCTTAATGTAACTCCATCCCTTAAAGAGACCATCCATCTTCTTAGCGGCAAGAGGATTACACCAGTCTATCTACATCCTGAAAATAAGAATTTTCTTGATTAGAACTGTCTTGTACATTGGGTATGGGTTCACTTTTCTTGTCCATATGTCTCACTGTCCAGAGGCTCACAGACTATTTATTTAACCACCGCCATGGGATCATGCAATGACATTGTCCCAGACCAAGTGGCCCACTTTATAGCACAGAGAACTACAATGGACATATAACCGCAGGATCCACTGGTCATATTATATAACACATCATCTCGAAGCTGTTAGCCTGAATATTGACAGATAATGTGTAACAAGTTTATGGTACTATCCATCACCAACAACTTAAACCAATGACTGTTGTATGGTAATTATTTTTCCTCCCCAACAATTTTAGGTTCTACAGATCTAGAAGGCTTGTATCCCAGAGAAGGAATGATTTAACAGTAAGAATTCCATTAATACAGAGCTATAACTGCTGCTTGGTCATATTGGGCTTCTCACACCGGTAGACTAGGCAAAGAAATAAATTACTCTACGGGTGGGGTAATAGCCTAATCATCATGAAAAATGGGATTGCTCTACATAATAAAGGAAGAGAGGAATGCATTTGGAGCCCAAGAGATCTTGGGGCCTCCATATCCAGGTTTGACTACAAAAAAGCAATTAGCCTAACTGCACTCTGATAAAAGAACAGACCCAGGGTCTAAAGCCCCTCAAGGATAAGGGGATCATCTCAACAAACAAACCATCTAGACCAGCAGAAGTGGTAATAGTGAGTAGAATCTAGAAGAGTTAGTAGAGGACTGTAAATTATGATTTTCTTTTTTTTTTTTTTTTTGAGTATTTTCTTTTTTTTTTAAATTTTTTATTGTTATGTAAATCCCCATACATTACATCATTAGTTTTAGATATAGTGTTCCATGATTCATTGTTTGTGCATAACACCCAGTGCTCCATGCAGAACGTGCCCTCCTCAATACCCGTCACCAGGCTAACCCATCCTCCCAACCCCCTCCCCTCTAGAACCCTCAGTTTGTTTTTCAGAGTCCATCGTCTCTCATGGTTCTTCTTCCCCTCCGATTTCCCCCCCTTCATTCTTCCCCTCCTGCTACATTCTTCTTCTTCTTTTTTTCTTTCTTAACATATATTGCATTATTTGTTTCAGAGGTACAGATCTGAGATTCAACAGTCTTGCACAATTCACAGCGCTTACCAGAGCACATACCCTCCCCAGTGTCCATCACCCAGTCACCCCATCCCTCCCACCCCACCCCCCACTCCAGCAACCCTCAGTTTGTTTCCTGAGATTAAGAATTCCTCATATCAGTGAGGTCATATGATACATGTCTTTCTCTGTTTGACTTATTTCGCTCAGCATTATACCCTCCGGTTCCATCCACGTCGTTGCAAATGGCAAGATCTTATTCCTTTTGATGGCTGCATAATATTCCATTGTATATATATACCACTTCTTCTTTATCCATTCATCTGTTGATGGACATCTTGGCTCTTTCCACAGTTTGGCTATTGTGGACATTGCTGCTATAAACATCGGGTGCACGTAGCCTTTCGGGTCCCTACTTTTGTATCTTTGGTGTAAATACCCAGTAGTGCAATTGCTGGATCATATGGTAGCTCTATTTTCAACTTTTTGAGGAACCTCCATACTGTTTTCCAGAGTGGCTGCCCCAGCTTGCATTCCCACCAACAGTGTAGGAGGGTTCCCCTTTCTCCGCATCCCCGCCAACATCTGTCATTTCCTGACTTGTTAATTTTAGCCATTCTGACTGGTGTGAGGTGGTATCTCGTTGAGGTTTTGATTTGGATTTCCCTGATGCCGAGCGATATTGAACACTTTTTCATGTGTCTGTTGGCCGTTTGGATGTCTTCTTTGGAAAAATGTCTGTTCATATCTTCTGCCCATTTCTTGATTGGATTCTTTGTTCTTTTGGTGTTGAGTTTAATGAGTTCTTTATAGATTTTGGATACTAGCCCTTTATCTGATATGTCATTTGCAAATATCTTCTCCTATTCTGTCAGTTGTCTTTTGGTTTTGTTGACTGTTTCCTTTGCTTTGCAAAAGCTTTTTATCTTGATGAAGTCCCAATAGTTCATTTTTGCCCTTGCTTCCCTTGCCTTTGGCGATGTTTCTAGGAAGAAGTTGCTGCGGCTGAGGTCGAAGAGGTTGCTGCCTGTGTTCTCCTTTAGGATTTTGATGGACTCCTGTCTCACATTGAGGTCTTTCAACCATTTGGAGTCTATTTTTGTGTGTGGTGTAAGGAAATGGTCCAGTTTCATTCTTCTGCATGTGGCTGTCCAATTTTCCCAACACCATTTGTTGAAGAGACTGTCTTTTTTCCATTGGACATTCTTTCCTGCTTTGTCAAAGATGAGTTGACCATAGAGTTGAGGGTCCATTTCTGGGTTCTCTATTCTGTTCCATTGATCTATATGTCTGTTTTTGTGCCAGTACCATACTGTCTTGATGATGACAGCATTGTAGTAGAGCTGGAAGTCCGGAATTGTGATGCTGCCAGCTTTGCTTTTCTTTTTCAACATTCCTCTGGCTATGCGGGGTCTTTTCTGGTTCCATACAAATTTTAGGATTATTTGTTCCATTTCTTTGAAGAAAGTGGATGGTATTTTGATGGGGATTGCATTGAATGTGTAGATTGCTCTAGGTAGGATTGACATCTTCACAATATTTGTTCTTCCAATCCATGAGCATGGAAAGTTTTTCCATTTCTTTGTGTCTTCCTCAATTTCTTTCATGAGTGTTTTATAGTTTTCTGAGTACAGATCCTTTGCCTCTTTGGTTAGATTTATTCCTAGGTATCTTATGGTTTTGGGTGCAATTGTAAATGGGATCGACTCCTTAATTTCTCTTTCTTCTGACTTGTTGTTGGTGTCTAGGAATGCCACTGACTTCTGTGCATTGATTTTATATCCTGCCACTTGACTGAATTCCTGTATGAGTTCTAGCAGTTTTGGGGTGGAGTCTTTGGGATTTTCCACATAAAGTATCATATCATCTGCAAAGAGTGAGAGTTTGACTTCTTCTTTGCCGATTTGGATGCCTTTGATTTCTTTTTGTTGTCTGATTGCTGTGGCTAGGACTTCCAATACTATGTTGAATAGCAGTGGTGATAGTGGACATCCCTGCCGCGTTCCTGACCTTAGGGGGAAAGCTCTCAGTTTTTCCCCATTGAGAATGATATTCGCTGTAGGTTTTTCATAGATGGCTTTTATGATATTGAGGTATGTACCCTCTATCCCTATACTCTGAAGAGTTTTGATCAAGAAAGGATGCTGTACTTTGTCAAATGCTTTTTCTGCATCTATTGAGAGGATCATATGATTCTTGTTCTTTCTTTTGTTAATGTATTGTATCACGTTGATTGATTTGCGGATGTTGAACCAACCTTGCAGCCCAGGGATAAATCCGACTTGGTCGTGGTGAATGATCCTTTTAATGTACTGTTGGATCCTATTGGCTAGTATTTTGGTGAGAATTTTTGCATCCATGTTCATCAGGGATATTGGTCTGTAATTCTCCTTTTGGATGGGGTCTTTGGTTTTGGGATCAAGGTAATGCTGGCCTCATAAAATGAGTTTGGAAGTTTTCCTTCCATTTCTATTTTTTGGAACAGTTTCAGAAGGATAGGTATTAATTCTTCTTTCAATGTTTGGTAGAATTCCCCTGGGAAGCCATCTGGCCCTGGGCTTTTGTGTTTTGGGAGATTTTTGATGACTGCTTCTATTTCCTTAGTGGTTATAGGTCTGTTCAGGTTTTCTATTTCTTCCTGGTTCAGTTTTGGTAGTTGATACATCTCTAGGAATGCATCCATTACTTCCAGTTTATCTAATTTGCTGGCATAGAGTTGCTCATAATATGTTCTTATAATTGTTTGTATTTCTTTGGTGTTGGTTGTGATGTCTCCTCTTTCATTCATGATTTTGTTGATTTGGGTCATTTCTCTTTTCTTTTTGATAAGTCTGGCCAGGGGCTTATCAATCTTGTTAATTCTTTCAAAGAACCAGCTCCTAGTTTCGTTGATCTGTTCTACTGTTCTTTTGGTTTCTATTTCATTGATTTCTGCTCTGATCTTGATTATTTCTCTTCTCCTGCTGGGTTTAGGCTTTATTTGCTGTTCTTTCTCCAGCTCCTTTAGGTGTAGGGTTAGGTTGTGTACTTGAGACCTTTCTTGTTTCTTGAGAAATGCTTGTATTGCTATATACTTTCCTCTTAGGACTGCCTTTGCTGTATCCCAAAGATTTTGAACAGTTGTGTTTTCATTTTCATTGGTTTCCATGAATTTTTTAATTCTTCTTTAATTTCCTGGTTGACCCATTCATTCTTCAGTAGGATGCTCTTTAGCCTCCATGTATTTGAGTTCTTTCTGACTTTCCTCTTGTGATTGAGTTCTAGTTTCAAAGCATTGTGGTCTGAAAATATGCAGGGGATAATCCCTATCTTCTGGTACTGGTTGAGACCTGATTTATGACCTAGGATGTGATCTACTCTGGAGAATGTTCCATGGGCACTAGAGAAGAATGTGTATTCCGTTGCTTTGGGATGGAATGTTCTGAATATGTCTGTGAAGTCCATTTGGTCCAGTGTGTCATTTAAAGTCTTTATTTCCTTGTTGAGCTTTTGCTTAGACGATCTGTCCATTTCAGTGAGGGGGGTGTTAAAGTCCCCCACTATTATTGTATTGTTGTCAATGTGTTTCTTTGCTTTTGTTATTAATTGCCTTATATAATTGGCTGCTCCCATGTTAGGGGCATAGATATTTACAATTGTTAGATCTTCTTGTTGGATAGACCCTTTAAGTAGGATATAGTGTCTTCCTCATCTCTTATTACAATCTTTGGTTTAAAATCTAATTTGTCTGATATAAGGATTGCCACCCCACCTTTCTTTTGGTGTCCATTAGCATGGTAAATGATTTTCCACCCCCTCACTTTCAATCTGGGGGTGTCTTTGGGTCTAAAATGAGTCTCTTGCAGACAGCATATCGATGGGTCTTGTTTTTTAATCCAATCTGATAGCCTGTGTCTTTTGATTGGGGCATTTAGCCCATTTACATTCAGGGTAACTATTGAAAGATAGGAATTCAGTGCCATTGTATTGCCTGTAAAGTGACTGTTACTGTATATTGTTTGTGTTCCTTTCTGGTCTATGTTGCTTTTAGGCTCTCTCTTTGCTTAGAGGACCCCTTTCAAGATTTCTTGTAGGGCTGGTTTCGTGTTTGCAAATTCCTTTAGTTTTTGTTTGTCCTGGAAGCTTTTTATCTCTCCTTCTATTTTCAGTGACAGCCTAGCTGGATATAGTATTCTTGGCTGCATATTTTTCTCATTTAGTGCTCTGAATATGTCCTGCCAGTCCTTTCTGGCCTGCCAGGTCTCTGTGGATAAGTCTGTTGCCAATCTAATGTTTCTACCATTGTAGGTTACATATCTCTTCTCCCAAGCTGCTTTCAGGATTTTCTCTTTGTCTCTGAGACTCATAAGTTTTACTATTAGATGTCGGGGTGTTGACCTATTTTTATTGATTTTGAGAGGGGTTCTCTGTGCTTCCTGGATTTTGATGCCTGTTTCCTTCCCCAAATTAGGGAAGTTCTCTGCTATAATTTGCTCCATTATACCTTCTGCCTCTCTCTCTCTTTCTTCTTCTTCTGGGATCCCAATTATTCTAATGTTGTTTCGTCTTATGGTATCGTTTATCTCTCGAATTCTGCCCTCGTGATCCAGTAGTTGTTTATCTCTCTTTTTCTCAGCTTCTTGATTTTCCATCATTTGGTCTTCTATCTCACTGATTCTTTCTTCTGCCTCATTTATCCTAGCAGTTAGCGCCCCCATATTTGATTGCACCTCATTGATAGCCTTTTTGATTTCTACTTGGTTCGATTTTAGTTCTTTTACTTCTCCAGAAAGGGTTTCTCTAATAACTTCCATGCTTTTTTCAAGCCCAGCTAGTATCTTTAAAGTGATGATTCTGAACTCTAGATCTGACATCGTACTAATGTCCGTATTGAGTAGGTCCCTGGCAGTCGGTACTACCTCTTGTTCTTTTTGTTGAGGTGATTTTTTCCGTCTTGTCATTTTGTGCAGAGGAGAATAGATGAATGAGAGAACAAAATGCTAGCAGGGTAACAACGTCCCCAGAAAATATACTCTAAACAAATCAGAAAAGACCTGAAGCAGTGGGAAAAGAAAGGGAAAGAGAGAAAAAAGAAAAAGAAAGAAAAAAAGAAAAAAAGAAAAAGAGAAAGATAAAAACAAACAAAAGCAGAACAAAACAAAACAAAACAAAAACAGAATGTGATCAAATATGGTCAGGCTGGTTTATAGATCAGTGCCACACACTAGATTTTGGGTGTATTTTGGTCTTTTAAAAGAAAGCGCCTCCCAAAATTTTAAAGAAAGAAAAACTTATATATGTACAAAAATAAGGGTTGATATGATGAAGGGATGGAATATGACTGTAAAGATGGAAATTATAAAAAATTTTAAAAAAGGATTTGATAAGTTGTTTGAAAAAAGAAAAAAGAGGATTAAAAAAAAAAAAGAAAGAAAAAAGGGAGAGAATGTGATCAGGCAGGGGAGTAGAAAAAAACCATACACTAGAGATTTAGAGTATATTTTGATCTGTTAGAAGAAACTATCTCAAGATTTTAAAGAGAGAACAACTTATATATATATGCCAAAAATACGGGTAACTACTATGAAGGGATAGAATATGACTTCCAGAAAGTGGTCACTTTTCTGTTCAGAGAGTTGTTGCTATTCTTTTCTTCGATCTCCTGTTGAGTTTGTAGGTGTTCAGAATGGTTTGATCCCTATCCAGCTGAATTCCTGAGAGGAGACGAAATCCAGGTCTCCTACTCTTCCGCCATCTTGCTCCTCCACTCCTATGATTTTCTGATCAACTACAACAGTGGGAGCTATGGCTCAGCCTACAAACTCCCCTATTTTAATGTTTTCCTTTTTCTCTTCCCAACATCTTTAAAAAGCTATCATAGGATAGAGTGAAATTAATGTGATGTAAGTGGATCAGACTAGTGTAAGGAATGGACTCTATGGACATGTCCATACTCCACCCAGATCCCCGTAATTCTCTTTTATTATTTATGGGTCCCCCTCCCTGGTTTGGTTACTCTTTTGTTTCTAAGAACCCATTCTTGCAATTCTCTTGAGAAGACTACCTTCAGACTTCTGGATCCCCTTTGTCCCATAAGTAGAGAGCCAAAAGTGCCTGGGAGTTTATATCCCCAAAGGAGCCCTTAGCTAAAAACTGATTCATGTGGGACTTTGGAAGCCCAGTTCCCTTTCCACAACCTGTAATAAACCCCATGGCATAATTTCCACTCCTGAACATCCCTGCAAAGTTAAGCTGAGCTGGAACTTTGTCTGAAAGATGCCCCTGCTTGATTTCTTTCCCTTCTGCTTTCTTTACATTTTTATTCCTGGGAACACTAAATCAGGGGTGTCCTTAAGCCAGTTCATACCAGAAAACAGCAAGTCACATAAGCCAATTGTTAAATTTTCAGGAATTTTGTAGGTTTGTTTGGAAACACAAACATAATAAAAAATCTAGAAGGCTACATATATGTCCAGAGCTGGACACATGCTCAGAAAAGAATGAGAAGACTCCAAGCTTTCAACTCTGGCTGACTGTCAGGTTCCATCAAGCAGGAAGTAAAGGCTGAGGTAGAATTGTAAATGGCCTGGCTTAGCATTGTGAAGAAGTGCCCTAATACAAAGATAATCTGCAAAGACCAAAATAGTAATGTTTTTCCTTATTTATTTGGCCCAGGGGTGGGTGGTGGTGGCTCCATGTTTTTAAGAAAATCTCTAAAAATCACTAGTTCACCATTAAGAGACTTGAGTGACCACACATAGCAAATAATCCAGTCTCAAAAAATAGTTTAGAAAAGCCACTAAGCAATTACAACTCACAAGAAGCAGCAACAATAAAACCTGGGGGAGCGGGGAGGATCTGGTTTCCAGAATTACTGTATTATGACTCTCAAAATGTTCAGTCTTTAACAAAAAGGTACTATGCATGCAAAGAAATAAAGTGTGGCCCATTTACAAGGAAAAATATTCATAGAACTGTTCCTGACAAAAGCTGGATATTGGACTTACTAGATCAGACCTAAGCAGATAAGGGGCACCATAAAGTGTTACAACATACACTTAAAGGGAGTCCCAGAAGAGGAGAGAAAGAAATATAAAGTATATTTGAAGAAATAATGGCCCCAAATTTCTCCAGTAGGATGAATGACATGAATCTACACATCCAGGAATCTCAATAACCTCTAAGCAAGATAAACTGAAAGAGATCCACACTAAGACACATTATAATCAAACTGTCAGAAATCAAAGACAGAGAGAACCTTGAAAGAAGTAAAATAGATAAAATTCACCATGTGCAAGGGATCTTCAATACAATTAACAGCCAATTTCTCATCAAAAACCATGGAAGTCAGAAGGCAGTGCAATGACATATTAAAGTGATGGAAGAAAGAATGAAAAAACACCTTTCAGTGAATAATTGTATATACAGCAAAACCATTCTTCCAAAATGAGGAAGATATTAATAAATTTTCAGATAAACTAAAGCTGAAGGAGTTCATCACTTTTATAGTTCTGCCCTACAAGAAATGCTAAAGGGAATTCTTTAAGCTAAAATGAAAGGACCCTAGACAGTAACTTGAAGCCATATGAAAAAATAAGAAAATAAAAAACACAGGTAAACGTAACTACATAGGTAAATGTAACACCTAGCACTATATTTGACTTGTTACTCATTTGTATGCCTATATTATTCAAACTGAACATGCATGAAACAATTATAAATCTATGTTAATGGGCACACAATATATAGCAATGTAATTTGTAAAAAATAACAATATAAGGGGGGGCAGATTTGCATAGGTGTAGAGTTTTTGCATATCATTTAAGTTGGTATTCATTCAAACTAGATTGTTATAAATTTAAGATGTTAATTGTAATACCCAGGGTAAACACTAAGAAAATAACTGAAATATATACAGAATAGGAAATGAGAAAGGAATAAAAAGATATAATAGGAAAAAAATCAATCAAACACAAAAGGTGGTAACAGTGAAAATGAGGGAAAAAAGATAAAATAATATAATTAGTATAATGAGAGAAGTCAGTTCTTTCTTATCGGTAACTACTTTAAATGTACACATATGGAACTCATCAATTAAAAGATTGGCAGAAAGAATTTTGAAAAAACACATAAACTAACTGTTGTCTATAAGAGATGCAAATAAGTTTAAAGTGAAATTGTTTTAAAATATATTCCATGCAAGTGTGCCTGGGTAGCTCAGTCAGTTAAGTATCTGTCTTCAGGCTCAGATCATGATCTCCGGGTCCTGGGATCCAGCCGCACATTGGGGTCCCAGTTCAGTGGGAAGTCTGCTTCTCCCTCTCCCTCTACCCCTCTGCCCTGCTCATGCACTCTCTCTCTCTCTCTCAAATAAATAAATAAAATCTTTGAAATATATATGTATATTCCATGCAAAGAGTAAATGGGAGCTGGGGTAGCTATATTAATATCAGACAAAATAGACTTTGTAAAAAGTTATTACAAGAAACAAAGGATATGGGGCTCCTGGGTGGTTCAGTCAGTTAAGCATCCCACTCTTGATTTTGGCTCAGGTTATAATCTCAGGGTCGTGAGATCTAGCCCCATGTGGGGTTCCTCACTGAGCAGCTTAAGACTCTCTCTCCCTCTCCTTCTTCCCCTCCTGCCCCACTTGCACATGCACACACTCTCTCTCTAAAAAAATAAAAAAATAAAAATAAATAAAGTCTCTAAAAAAAAAAAACAGAAACAAAGGACATTATTGACAAAAGGGTTATTCCATCAAGAATATATAATGATTATAAACATATATGTATCTTTCTACAGAGCCTCAAAATATATAAAGGAATATTGAGTCTTCCAATTCATGAATATAAAATATCTCTCCATTTGATTAGATACTGATTTCTTTCATCAGAGCTTTGTAGTTTTCCACATGTAGATCCTGTTTAGATTCATATAAGTATCCCATTTTTTGATGCTGCTTTCAATAATTTTTTTTTAATTTTAAATTCCAATTGTTCATTACTGGCATACAGGAAAGCAGTTGACTTTAGTATATTAGCCTTGTTTCATGTGCCATACTTGCTTACTATTGCCAAGAGTTATTTTGTAGATTCCTTGGGATTTTCTACATGAACTATTAGGTCATCTATGAATAAAGATTGTAGTTCTTCCTTTTCAATCTACACACCTTTTTTTTTTTTTTTTTTTTTTTTTGGTCTTATTGCACTAGTTGAGACCACTACTAGAATGTATAATAGGAATGGTGAGAAAAGACCATCCTTGCATTGATTCCAAACTCAGGGGGAAAGCATCCATTTTTTCACCATTTAATATAATGTTAGCTGCAGGGTGTTCATAGACAATCTTCATCAGGTTGATAAAGTTTCCCTCTACTTCTAGTTTGCTTAGAGTTATTATCAAAAATGGTTGTTGGATTTTGTCAAATACTCTTTCTACATCAGTTGACATGATCATATGATTTCTCTTCGTTGGCTGTTGATATGATGGATTACATTGATTGGTTTTTTATTCTGAAATCAGCCTTTCATAAGTGCAATAAACCCTACTTGTTTGTGGTGTATAAATATTTTTACCCATTGTTGGATTTGATTTGCTAATGATTAGTTTAGAATTTTGCATCCGTGCTCATGAGAGTTATCAGTCTGTATTTTACGTTTCTTGTAATATCTATCTGGTTTTATTATTAAAGTTCTTCCTTTTTTTCTTTCTCCCTCTCTCCCTTCTTTGCATCCTTCCCTAGGGGCTCCTTCTCAGAGACGTCAGCATCTGGTTGCTAGTTCAACTGTACTGCACTGTTATACTGAAGCTCTGTCAGTGTGGTAGCAAGGTATGGGTGAGGGAAAGCATTTTATAATCTTATGGGTTATTTTCAGCCTGTTAGTGGACCTGTTTATCTGGGCTATGGATGTTCACAAGTATTTCTTCAGAGGTATAATTCCCCCTTCCCCTTCCACATGGCTTTGGCGAAACAGAAAGGCAAGTGGGAGTTGAAATGGGAAAAATTATTTTCTCCATCTGAGATAAGGCAAGATGGATATAGTTTTTCTGCCCCTTGGAAGGCAGTGCTATGTTACAGAGCCCTCTTGGAGAATATGTCACAATAAAGAATCTTCCCCTTCCCCTTCCAAAGTCACAAAAGGGACTTTGTGACTGTGAGAATCTGATGGAGTTCCTAGAGGTAAACTTGAGGGTTTCTCCAAGACTGAAGCAGCCAGGAGTTTTCCCTCTCACACCAGTCCACACTCAGCTTCCAGCAATTCATCAAAATTACCATGATGTGTTCCTACCCCCAGTTTATGACTCCAGCAGGTCGGCTCCAGGTATGTATACCTCAGCTGTGACTCCCTGCATTGGCTTTTCTCCCCAGTTTTGGAATGGCAGCTTGTCCTTTGATCTCTGTTCTCTGAGGAGCCCAAGAAAAGTCATTGATTTGGGGTATGTTCAGTTTTTTCTGTTGTAAAGATGAGAGTGACATCTTCCAAGCTCTTTACATGTCAGAACTGAAACCAGAATTTATGTTTTTATTTTCATTCAGTTCAAAAGACTTTCTAGAATCCCTTTAATTTTTCTTTGTTCTGTGGTTTATAAAGAAGTGTGCCATTACATTTCCAAATATTTGGGGTTCTTTTAGTTTTTTTTCCTGTAAGCTAATTAAATTCTATTGTGCTCAGAAAACATACTTTGCACATCTTGAACCATTTCAAATATATTGAGACTTATTTTATGGCACATAGTATGGTATATCTTGGTAAATGGTGCATATGCAGTTGAAAACAATGTGAATTCGGCTGTTTTTGGGTTGCAATATTTTATAAATTAGGTCAATTAGATCAGAATGGTTGATAATATTATTCAAGTCATCTGTAGCCTTACTGATTTTCTGCCTACTTGTCCAGTCAATTAGAGAGAGACTAATTATGGAATTGTCTGTTTCTCCTTGCAATTCTATCAGTTTTTGCATTATGTATTTTAAAGCTTCATTAGTAAGTGCATAAGTATTTTGGGTTGTTATACCTTCTTGATGAATTGGCTTCCTTATTATTACAAAAAAACTTTTATTTCTGGTAATATTTTTGCTTTGAAATGTAGTTTGTCTTATGTTAATATAACCACTTCAGCATTATCTTTAAAAAAAAAAGATTTTATTTATTTATTTGAGAGACAAGAGAGAGAGGGAGCACAAGCAGGGGGGAGGGGCAGAGGGAGAGGGAGAAGCAGACTCCCCGCTGAGCAGGGAACCTGACACAGGGCTCAATCTCAGGACATTGGGATCATGACCTGAACTGAAGGCAGACACCTAACTGACTGAGCCACCCAGGTGCCCCAACAGCATTATCTTGATTAAGCTTAGCGTGAAATGTCTTTTTCCAACATTTTAACCTATTTGTGTCTTTATACTACTATACATACTTTAAAGTAAGTTTCTGATGAGAAGCATATTTGGGTCTTGCTTTATTTATCCAATCTGACAATTTCTGATCTGTAATTGAGGTATTTACACATTTCACCTGTAATATAATTATTAATATGGTGGCAGAAATCTACCACCTTGCTATTTGTTTTTTAATTGGCTTGGCTATGATTCATTTCCTTTTTCCTCTTTTCCTGCTTTCTTTTGGATTAAATGAATATTTTTTATGATCCATTTTCTCTCCTTTTTTGGCTTTATTAGCTATAACCCTTTGTTTTGTTATTTTAGTGGTTGCTTTATGATTTAGAGTATTTCTATAGTATTTTTAATAAGTTTATTTTTTAAAATAATCTCTACCCCCAACATGGGGCTCACACTTATGACCCAGAGATCAAGAGTTGCATGCTCTACAGATGAGCCAGCCAAGGACCCCTATCATATACATTTTTATTTAATCACAGTCTCATGTCTGTGATGTTATATGCATTCATGTGTAGTGTAAGAAACTAACAACAATATACTTCCATTTCCCCACTCTTAGCCTTTTTGGTTTGTTTATATGCATTGTAAATCTATGTATGTTATCAACTTCCCTACTACATTGTTTAAGCAGTCTACTACCTTATAGAAAATGAAATATTTTTTAAAATCCTATGTATTTACACTTATATCTTAGTCAATTTAGGCTGATAGAACCAACTACCATAGACTGGGTGACTTACAAACAATAGAAATGTATTTCTCAGTCTGGAGGCTAGAAGTCTGAGATCAGGGTGCCAGCATGGTTGGGTTTTGGTAAGAACATTCTTCTGGGTTGCGGATAGCTGAATTCTCCTTTCTCTTCACATGGCAGAAAAAGAGCAAGCTATTTCCTGGCCTATTCTTATAAGGGCACTAATCCCATTGATAAGGGTTTCATCCTCATGACTTAATCACCACCCAAAGGTCCCACCTCCAAATATCATCACATTGGGATTTGATACCAATAAATGAATTTTAGGGGGTACATATTCAATCCATATCATTCAGACAACATTTCTGATTTTTTATTTTTATAGATTGATATTTCTTTGATATTATTTCCCCTCTGCCTGAAGAATGTCCTTTAACATTTCCTATAGGGCAGGAATTCTTGTGAGGAAATTTTTCAGATTTTGTATTTCTGGAAAAATCCTTTTTTACATTTGATGCCTCCATTATATTTCTATTGGATAGTGCTGTGTTCGATATATGTCCCATATCTTTTTTTTCCCCTTGTTTTTCGCCTTTTTTTTTTTTTTTCTTTTGGTCTGTCAATCTTGATATTTTTTACTGATCTGTTTTTCCATCTATTAATCGTCTGTTCTGCTTTGTCTAATCTTCTATTAAACCAATAAGTTAAATTTTACTGTCAGATATAACATTTTTGTCAGTTTTAGAAATTTACTTTAGATTCCTATTCTCTGATGAAATTTTCCATCTTTTCTTCATTTTAAAGAGCACTTTAATCATAAGTTATTTAAAATCAATTATCTGGGCATGCCTGGGTGGCTCAGTCAGTTAAGTGTCTGACCCTTGATCGGCTCAGGTCATGATCTCAAGGTTGTGAGATCCAGCCCCACGTTGGGCTCTGTGTTCAGCATGGAGTCTGCTTAAGATTTCCATCCTCTCCCTCTGCACCTCCCCCTCTGCTCACATACTCTCGACATCTCTAAAAAAAAAAAAAATCAATGATCTGGAACTCCTTGGTTGTGTTTCTATGTTCTTTATAAAAAATATGATTTTGTATGTCTTTTGGTCATTTAGTCCTGTTTTAATTGTCCTAGTAATTTTTAATGGATACGTGACACTGTAGATGACACAATACAGAGGCTCTTGATGATGTCATTTTCCTCCACAGCAAGAGAGAGATTTTCTTCCAGGGACCATATAGGGACAGTGGATCACCATAATCTAGTTGCTGTTTAATTTTAGAGTTTTGGGGTTGGTGTATTTCAGTTTTGAGATTATTCCTAAACCATGGTTAATCTTCTAAAGTGTGGTCTTTATTCCAAGTCTGTGCTTTTATTCCTAGTTCCTGGTCCTTTGGGAATCTCAACTGAAAGTCTAGGCTATATTCTAAAGCTCCTCCAACTTGTTAGGAATTGAAATCCAACCATAGTGTCCCCAGCAACAAGCAGCTGCTAAAATTTCTGCTGTACTATTTGGCTTCCCAGATGTTGTAGTTAGCTGGACTTTTGGACTCTTGCCCTGACACATTTAGCATAGGAATTAACCAAGGATTTTGATGGGAATTAGAGATTTGGGGGACTTCTCTGTATTTCCCTATTCTCTGGGATTTTGTCCCTCAAATCCCAACCAATGTGGCAGTGTGGCATTCTGTCAACTGTATCTTTACTCCAATAAGTGAACCACTTTCTGCTTGGCCTCTATTTCCTCTACAGAAAATAGGAAAATGTCTTCATGGGAAAAGCCAGGATAAATGTGGAACCTTCTGTGTGCTTCTCTCTTCTAAAGGATCACAGTCATCCAAGTCTCATCTCTGTTAGTTATTCTTCAATGAGTTCCAAGAGTCATCTCATACGTAGTTGTCAGTGGGAGGTTTAGTTTTATTCAGTCTAATCCACCTGTCCCAGAACCAGAAATCTGCAATGCTCATTATGTTTTACCTGGTAATTTGAAGTGTCTTATATCGGAAACTGTTTCTCTGAAATTCTAGTTTGCCATATTGCCTCCAAAAGACTTAAATCTATAATAAACCATGGTACCTTAAGAGATCCATTTATAAAAATTAATGTGCAATCCATCTTTTCCTCTTAAATTTCTAAACTATATTTAACCTCCACTGCCAGGTACTTGATCTATTTAGTTGAATTCGAGTCACACATGTTTTCATTTAATAGCCTATAATTTTTAGGAAATCTGACCAAGGACAAAAGAGTGTCATGTGGCACAGTGAAACCTGAGATTAGAGTCAAACTGGACTGATGATGTGGCCATTTGCACTTTTTTAGCTAAAATTTCCTCATTTGTGGGGTGCTTGTTTGGCTTAGTTGGTAGAACGTGTGACTCTTGATCTCAGGGTCCTGAGTTCAAGTCCCACATTGAGGATAGAGCTTACTGAAAAAAATAAAATAAGGGGCACCTGGGTGGCCTCAGTCCATTAAGCATCCGACTCTTGGTTTCAGCCCAGGCATGATCTCATGGTGCTGAGATCGAGTCCCATGTTGGGCTCTGTGCTCAGCATGGAGAGTGCTTATCTTTCTCCTTCTGCTCCTCCCCCAACTCATGCTCTCTCTCTCTTTCTCTGTCCCTCTCTCTTAAATAAATAAATAAAGAAAGAAATAAAATCTTTTAAAAATAATAACAAATAAAATTTCCTCATTTGTAAAACTTTTCTTTACCTTTCCTTAATTATAGTTTCCTCCTTTGTAAAATGAAAATAGCACTTAATCTCTTTATGTGTTCTTGTCATGGACAGGCACTAAGATGTTTACAATAGCATTGTCCATTGGGGCACAAATGTTTAAAACAGAGTAAAGGCAAATTTTTTCATTTAAAAATTGTAAAAGACTTTCAGTAGGGTTCTGGCGGAATAAATTATGGTGTATCCACACCATGAACTAGTGTGCAGTCCTTAAAAAGAGTAGCGAGGCCACTTGACTTCAGAGACTTATTCTGAGATATTAAATGAGAAAAGAAAGATGCAGACACGTGAATATAATTTTTAACTATGTAATTGTGTGTACACATATCTACAGATATCTATATATTCCATTGAAGAAAACCACTGAAATGCACCTATTATGTTAACATGGGCTTCTGGATAAGGGAAGGTGGAAAGGGGAATAGGGTTGACACAGAAGAAAGAGAAAAAGAGAAGAAAAGGAAAAATGGGCAAATAAAAGTTTATTTCAAGAAATGCATGTATGCCATGATCACTTTTATATATTTTTTTAAAATTTTATTTCTATTTGTTTATAGGAATAAGTTAATTTTTAAGTGCTGACTTTTCAACTTTAAAGTGTAAATTTAGTATCATGAATATAAGTTCTTTAATAAAACACTTGTCATGAAAGGCAGTTAGAGTTGAAGGGGTAGATCCTTAGCTTGAAGATCTTCCAAGTGCAAATTATCACATTTACTAACAAAACAATCTTGATGCCTGTGCCAAGATCTCCTGCTAGGCCTAGTAGACATCCTAGCTTGACAGCATCTGGCTTTTATTTCTGGTGTTTGTAATATTCATTTTAATGCTAAGGTCCTCCATATGCATTTTCATAATACAAAGGCTGATAATTCATGCCATGTATCTCTTTATGAAATAAATTGAATGAATAATTGAAATTTATTCCTTGGTTCCAAATAAAAGGTTAGCAAAAAAAAATAAACTTTCCAAGAGTGAATGTTCAGTGTGTGGATGTAAGTATAAATTTAGTTGAATCACTAAATTGCACTTCCATGAAATTGTACTAACATGCCCTTACTTGCCTAGGTCTTCCTAGTTCTTTTCCCACCCTCACAATGTTTTGCAAGTTTCAAATCGTCATTCAGATGAATAATAGTCACAAAAGAACATATCTGCCACTGAACTTTTGGAATTTCTAGATTGCCCAGTCAGTCGACGGTTTTGTGTAAAAGACCAGGTGTGAGCGGGGAATGATGTTCATGCCCTAGAGGTCAGGCTATCAGCCCTACCCTGCCAGCCTTGAGGGAAGATACCACACAACGTACACACCTAACCCATACTACATTTATTTGTGCTATTTATAAATGTCAGTAGGGACCTAAGTCCATGCTGGAATTTGCTAAATGGCATTTGACCTCTTGATCCAAAGTGAATTGCTAAAGATTTGGTATTATGTGCCAAAAGGCTAAAGATATATGACGGAATAATATGTGAGCTATTAAGGGAACTGATTAATCACAGTTGTTAATAATTACCAAACACTTATTATGCATTAGTTGCTCTTGGTGAAAAGCCTTGTGTATAAGAATGGACTTAATCCTCAAACCCCCCCTAGGAAGTAGGAAGCATTATCCTTCTTATTTTACAGGTGGGGAAACCGAGGCACTGGAAAATTAGTTAAATTACCACTGATAGAATGCAGAACTAAGATTGAACAGAGGTATTTGAGATCCACATGACATCCTCTCAACCACTATCTTATATCTGTTTAAACCCAGAGTGCCCAGAATGTGTGCTCTTCTCTTCTGTGCGGAAATTAGGCCCCTGTTTTCTTGTGCAGTGACCAGCACATGGAGAGTCTCGGCTTCTGTGGTAACAGGTCAAGAATTCAAGGATGAGACACAGATTTGAAGGTCCACGTTATGGTAGAACTGGGCTGTCATTACCTGGCTTTCATTCCTTCTTTATGTAAAGAGAGTTTGGGGTCGGGGGTGGGCACGTGGTGAAGGGGGACAAAGGATAGGATGGAAGAGGGATGTAGGGAGAGTAAGCTGTACACCGAAATTTGCTCTCAGCGCCTGGCAGCTCAGGGGCAAGAGAGAAATAAAGAAGATCCTCTGGGAACTTACACGTGTTAACAGTGAGACAGACAGACACACTGCGTCCCAGATGGAGTAGGAAAACAGAAGTCTCTGAGACACTAGGAGGACCCCTGGGAATGTGGACAGCAACTGAAGTGGCAGGTGGGGCATAACATACAGGCAGTAACATGGATCCTAGAAGGCTCACCCTCAACACCTGATAGATGTCATTCGGATCTCTTGGCTCAGAATGTATTCCAAGAATATCTTCCCATGAAACTTCCAGAGTGGCAGCAAGGAGCTAGCCTGCTTGTGGGACATGCTGGCAACAAGAACAAAGTGTTTCTCTTTTCCCTGCCCTGCCACTGTGACTCCAATCAAGAGTCAGCAGGAGAACAGAGGAAAAGCTTCCGATGAAATTTTGAGCCCGACTGTGATTGATTTGATCATCCTGAATTAACCCCAAATTGCTACCTGTAATAGAGAATATTTGGAAGGTGACCAAAGAAGCTGTCTAACTCACCACAGCGACTCCAAGTAACTCTATTCACAGTATCCCTCCTACAGTGTTAATATCTCCAGCCTCTCCCCCACTTTCCTACAGTAAGGTTCCTTAAGTAGAGCTCCTATGTTCTTTTAACTCTTTGAAACAAATTGGTGAACTCAGATAATTTCAGCTATATTTACTACCGAATTAGGAAAGAATTCAGTAAGGTCCCTTTCCAGCGCTACATTCTTGGAGTCTGAGAGATTTTTTCAAAGCACATGCATGCGTGTTTGTATGTGTATGTGGGAGTTGGGGGGGGTAATCATAAAATCTATTGCTTTGACAACTTTCCTCTGAGTATGTGAATTATATGAAATATTTTTCAGCCTCAAAGCTAGGAAAAAAATATTATCTAGAAACCGATAAACTTTCTCCTAATACTCAATAGTTTACGTGAAATATTTGACATTAAATAATAAGAGGTCCTCAATCAACAAAAATGGGGGGGAATGTTCTAGAACTGCTGGACACTATCTCTCTTAGAGAATGTCTGTAACATATAATTACATTCTACAAGGTGCTGATAGTGTTTTGATTTGGATAGTTGATGGCTTAGGAAGGAGTCCACCAAACAATGCCACAAACTATAAACCACAGCTCCTAAAAACATCAGTTGTACTAAGGAGAGCTAATAAACTGTTTTGCTCAATGATCCATCCCGTTTCATGCCACCTCGTTGATCTTTGTAATCAAATACCATTCAGGTTAGTCTGGCCTCAGCTGGAAGCTTAGGAGTAAATTAATATGTCATGGACTGAGTTCTTAACAGTGATGGACTTACTAATACAGACTTCAGCTAGTATCTATTTTCTAAACAGTTTAGAGAGTGATGAAATATATAGCAGCTTCCCCCAAAGGGAGGTGTTCTGATAATTCTGGAAACAATGTTAAGAACCACATGGAAGGGGATGAAGATGAAACTATTGGGGATTGGTGGGAAAAATATATACCCCCTATCAATTTAAAGGTTGATGTTTATAGGATGCAGAAGGGTCTGTTATAGATACTGTGTAGGGAGATTTTTAAAAATAAAGAGTAGACCAGAAACATGTATGCAAGTGAAAAGCACTATATCTAGGAAACTGTGCGGGGAGTGGGGAGAAGGTCCTTATGGACATAGTCCATTTCAAACCTTTTCCACTATGGACATCGGGTTCAAGAAGGTCAAGCATACAATAGTTCGTCTCTTTCTATTTCCCTTAAAACAAAAAGTCAAGCAGGATCTCAAATCATCTACAATGTCATCTATGTGGTTTATTGGTGTTATTGGAACAACATAAACTGGAACATTGCACGTAGGAGGGATATATTATCAACAACATATCCATAACACCTAGGACTGCCTAAAACCATGAATGCATATTTCCCATTGTCTTAATTTCCTCTTGTCTTGAAACTTCCTTGTTAGAAGTTCACTGAGACTGAGTGCATGCTTTTTCTGAGGCAAGCGGTTATTCAAATGTGCAAACTAAAAGGATAAGCACTAATCACTCCAACTAAGAACAAGATGGGGAGCATCCTGAGAACAATTGGAAATGAGTTTGAAAAAGGAAAATATATCATGGTAGATGCCTTTTCCCCCCAGATAACACCTATTTATTTAATTATTTATTTTTAAATATTTTATTTATTTATTTGTCAAAGAAAGAGAGAGCAGCAGCAGGGAGAGTGGCAGGCAGAGGAAGAAGTAGGGAGAGGGAGAAGCAGGCTCTCGACTGAACAAGGAGCCTGATAGGGGACTAGATCCCAGGGTCCTGGGATCACCACCGAGCTGGTGGCTTAACTGATTGAGCCACCCAGGTGCTCCAAATTACCTCTTGATTCAATCCAGTGCTTGGTAGAATGACGGACAATTTTGAACAACTGCACTGAAGCCTCGTCTTTAAAAAAAAAAACCCTGTGTCATGTAGCTTGTCTTTAATGTGGAACAGGGCAAAATCGCTTTCTAGTCTAATTCCCCAGTTACAATTTAGTGAAAAGCCCCAAATCTGACAAAGATCACCATTTTGCAGTATCATAGGTTTTGTTAACAGATGAGAAAAATGTCTTTATCTGGAAAGGGAGGAGTGGTATATTCTCATTTCGTAACATATATGTCCTCATAGAATTTAAGGACTATACTCAGCTTCTGTATTAAATTCAGTTGGTAAAAATTCATTGATAGTCCATTACTATTGGTGAACTGCAGTGTAGGGACTTCAGGAAATCCTCCCAAACCCCTGCTTGCTGGATACTTCTCTCCCCTCCCTCTTTGCAACTTCATCAAAAGTGATTCATTATAAGCAGACATATTTCTCTTCCAGCTAATCCCAAATGGTTGGAATAAAGAGCTTGACACCAATTTTAAGCTTTTCTTTTTTTCCTCCCCTAATCATTTATTGTGGAAGAAAAATAGCCCTAAAAAGATGGATTTTTTACTGCATCCTCAATAAATCCTACATGCATTTCTCTTATTCTCTGTCCACTGCAAACATGCCTCTATCAAGATTAATACTAAATTCAGCCCAAGGCTGAGCACTGGATTTGAGCAATGACAAATTCCTCACATTTCCCCACAGATCTTTTACTTTTTGTGCTAAGTTGTGAATTTCAGGCTTGCCCTCAAAATAGACACAGTGGAAAAGCATTCCTATCACTGACTGTAAGTCATTATTTTTGAACCCTGACACATTGATACATCTCAGCTTTTTGATGTGTTATTTGATCTTTCATCCAGCCAATTTTTGAACTTTCTAAAGATTTAGATCATTCATAGTTGAAGTCCAATCTTGTGTCCTGAGAGGAGAATAGAGAAGGATATAAGTGTTTTAGGTCAGTTGTCCCCAGATTTTGCATTTTATCAGTAAAATATATCTTTTAAAAGTTAGAAGATGAAAATGAGACGCAAACTTAAATGTGTCAAGTACAGACGTGCACTCACATAAAAAAAAAAAAATCTCTACCAGCTACTGTTTCTTCAATTTCAGGATAAAAATCTCAGGATGAAAAACAGTTTTTTAAAATGAATAGTTTGCTTTATGTGAATTTTCTTATTTTGTTGGAGATTTATCATGTATGTACCACTGTCTGCAGCTTTGCTTTTGGGACAATGGCATCAGGCAAAAAAAAAAAAAAAAATAGAAACTTCTGTCCACACAGTTCTAAAACGGGGATCAGCTGACCTGGCCTGTGATCCCAGCAATTTTTTTGATAAATAAATAACAATTCTATGGGATTGTCATTTGGGTCAGGAGAATCATTTTCCTTTCAGAAGCTCATGAGTTCATTTATATTGAAAGATCATCATAGAGATCAAATGAGACTGTGAGGCATGTCACTGATTAAAGGGACAGACTTACTAATAAGTATATACCGCTTGACTACGAGCCAGAAATTGGAGATGAAAACGGTTTTCAACTAAATTCTGATCATTGCCATCCAGGGTGCATAGAATTATTCTGGACGTTTTAATTTATACATATTTTACTAAGTTAATCATGAACCCAAAACACTGAATCACAGAGAAGCCCATTATAAGAAACGTTCTGCCTCATTCCAGGTACAAAAATCACATTCACCTTTTGGGATTCACACTTTGCTTTTGAAAAGATAATTTTCTTCATTCTTAGAATCCTCACTATGACCTTGATTTTTTTTAAGATTTTATTTATTTGAAAGGGAGAGCATGAGCAGCGGTGAGGAGCAGAGGTAGAGGGAGATGGAGAAGCAGACTCCTCACTTAGTAGGGAGCCCCAATGTGGGGCTCGATGCCAGGACCCTGAGATCATGACATGAGCTGAAAGCAGATGCTTAACCGACTTAGCCACCCAGGCACCGCATGACCTTGATTTAGAAGGCTATTTTTAGGTGCCGAAGATTTCTTGGAGACTCTCTGTACTATTCTGTACTTGGACTATTTGAGTGAGGCCAAAGGCTGCCCTAAGAAAGTAACCATAACGTGTTGATCACATTTTATTCAAATTAAATGAATTCTGTAAACAGGTGCTAAACGTGAATCAGTGTGGGGGACACCTTCCCTCGTTTTTCATTCTATCTGTTCTGTTTGGAGAGAACAGCTTCCCTTGTTGTATGCCCTTTTATTTGAGAAATTGTCTCAAATTCTTCTCCACTCAGGGATTTGAGTTTTCTTTTTGGGTTTCATTACCTGTGTCTCCGTCACGCCTCAGCATAAAGCCATGTGTGGTCCACTGAGTGGTCAGGCTAGCCCTGGGACACTCTCCCTGATTGTGCTAGTCTAGAAAGACTACAGCCCCTCAGGTGCATAACTGGGCATCTACGAAGTCAGAATTTAATCTCTGAGTTTTTTAGAACTAATTTTAATTAATTAGTTAGAATGCATGGGCCTCGTTGGACCTTCTAAACAATGACCAGATACTGTCCATGTTAATTTATGTTGGGGATGGAGAGGGATACCTCGAGTGACTCCAGATACTGGAAGGTTATGCAAGTGCATTAAGTGGTGGAAATGCCATGTAATACCATTGGAGGATGGGGGGGTCAGGGCGTATGCATGCCCGTTCCATTTCTAAATGGAATGTTTTAAATATTCCAACTGCTAATTTTTGATCCTGGTTAATTGTGATCTACCCCCCATACACACAGAGAGTCCCTAAATCCCCCCTTTTCCCATTACACTTAACATTTTGTAATACACTCTATGGTGTCTCTATTTTAGCTGTTTCTTTCTTGAGTCTCCCCTCACCCCTTAGCCATATAATTAAACTACATGAGGGAAGGGATTTTTGCTTGTTTTATTCACTTCTGAATCCCCATTGCCTATGTAAGTGCCAGACATGCAGCATGCATTCAAATATTTACGAATGGAGAGCTTAATTCTCTCACCCATCACTATACAGATAATCAGCTTTTATGTGAGATTTCATGTTTGTGTTTTCAGCTTGCAGGGCACTTAGGATCTCATTGGAAAATGTTCAGGTGAGGATCAAGACAGATATGGCCCATATCTGGAAGAGGATTTCCATCTAGCAATGCTGTGATGCAAACAATCATTGTGTTCTTCCCAACTGAGATCTGTTCTCTTCACTGCATGTCAGGCAGACCATATGAACACCAATTAGAGTTTGCAATAGAAAGGAACACTTTTGTCATTCCTGAGCTCAGGCAACTTCAGTATTCCATGTAAGTATACTATATTGCTGTATAACATATTTTAAATTAAGATATTTGGCATTCTCGATGTAACCCACGACGACCATAGTGGCCAATTCCCCAAAATGCTTGAGACTCACAAGGTGTCCTATTGACAAAAGACGGAAAACAGATGGAAAAACAGACTTGCAGAAACGGTAAAGTATTTCTCACCAATAGACTCGGTAAGCAGCCTTTGCTGGCTCAGGCACCAGCATCTAGAATATAATGATAAGTCGGCTCCACACACAGCAGGTCCCACAAACTAGGGGTCTTTGGATTCACCTGTACACATATATGTTAATTTGGCCAAAAAACTGTTGGCCTCATTACACTCACGTCGACATGTCAAAAATCTACTGAATTCAAGTCAAAATCTGGGTTACTGGCAGCTCTTGGACAATTAGGAGGCCTGGCAATATTGGGCAGGCATTCCCACAATTCCATTAGTGATAAATCTTGTGCAATTCATCCTGGCCGCGCCACTACTGAATCTTTTTTTTTTTTTTTTTTCCATTTTGTTCTCGCAACGATATCGCCTGCTGCCTGGTCTATATTTTTAGAGTGTGATGTTGACTCTATTCTTAATTTCTGCTGAAGTTCCAATTACATGCTTATTAAATTATTTCGGTAGAGCGTGCGACTCTTGATCTCAGGGTTGTGAGTTCGAGCCCCACGCTGGGTGTAGAGATCACTTCAAAATAAAATCTTAAAAAAAAAAATGAACACATATTTAAGGGGTGCCTGGGTGGCTCAGACGGTTAAGCATCTGCCTTCGGCTCAGGTCATGATCCCAGGGTCCTGGGATCGAGCCCCCCGCGTGGGGCTCCCTGCTCAGTTGGGAGCCTGCTTCTCCTTCTCCCTCTGCCCCGCCCCCCCCCTGTTTGTGCGCGTGCTCTCTCTCTCTCAAATAAATAAATCTTTTTTTTTTTAAAAGAGTAAATCAGGATGTGGTAAGGACAGAATGGTTGAACAAACTATTATTTACAGCAGCAGCATCCAGGCACCAATTCTATGGACCGGACGGTAGGGTCCCAGAGCCATGTACCTCCTTCACTGAGAAGTTGCCACCACCCCTCTGTGGGAAGGAGGGTTATCTCAGCTTGGAATCTGTCGCTCTCCTTCTTTCACTGTTTTGCTCTGATGATTCCTAACTTGGACCCCACATATTCCACGTCCCGTGCCGCCGTCTTTGGAGTGCTCCTGCACTTAATCGGGACCGTTGACACTAAACTGTGGCAGAAAGAGAGGGGTCTCTACAAATGCAACAGAAGTTGTATATATTGGTACAGAGATCGCTGCACTCCATTTCCACAGCTCTCGCTGTCTGCGCTGAACTGCCCCTCCTGCAGGAGCTTGTCTTCTAGAGTAAAACTTGCAGGATGTGTGATGCAGGTACTTGTCACTCTGGAAAAGCATCCTTTTGCTTTTGTTCTCCTGGATCTCTTTCTGTGCCACTCTGTGCTGCACCAAGTCATGGAAAAAGCAGTTTCCGGGCTGATGGCAACCCCCCCCATATACAAAAATCAAAGATTTTGATAATTTTTATCTCACAAGTAAATTGTTGTCTCCTTCATCCAGATCCCAGAAGATTTTTTTTGTTTTGTTTTTTTGTTTTTTGTTTTTGTTTCAGATCCCATAAGGCTTGGCTGTTCACCCGTATCGGTCTGCTGTGTGTAGGCTGCACTTAGTGATCCTAAAGAACATAGTGCCATGAGCCCGTTTTTCTATGATCCACGTGGATGTATGAACACGGGCATCCCCAATGCGGTGGTGTGACCCACACATGCCTCGTCTTTCAGAGACCTTCTGAACTCACAAGGGAAATAGATGATTGCTGGGTGGGATGGAACCAGTATGAGCAAAAGGAGAAACAAGCAGTTTATTTTATTTTTTTTTAAAGATTTTATTTATTTGACAGAGAGAGACACAGCGAGAGAGGGAACACCAGGAGGGGGAGAGGGAGAGGGAGAAGCAGGCTTCCCGCCGAGCAGGGAGTCCGATGCGGGGCTCGATCCCAGGACCCTGGGATCATGACCTGAGCCGAAGGCAGACGCTTAATGACTGAGTCACTCAGGCACCCGAAAACAAGCAGTTTAAAGTTTGGTATTGAGACCTAGAAAACCCAGACTAAAGGTAAGCCAAGGTTTGTCATCACAAGAAGGGGAGGACTACACAGGCAGGAAACAGAACTCAAATGAATTTCAAAGGAGAGAAAGTCACCACTTAACCCAGGCCGATTTTGACCCAGAGCCTTGCTGTGTAAATGGAATTCTATTTCCCAGGGACCTCTGAAGCCAGGACTGCTGAGAACATTCACTTGCTTTTGCAATTGGAACATTAGAAGTTTACATCAAGATGGCAGGGACTCTTGTAGCTTTCTGTAAATTCCTAAGACCCAGGGGATTCATAGAACAGCTAGAGCATATATGAAAACCCACTGAGCCTTTCCTTTTTCCTTCAGCTTAATACTTGTGAGCCCAAACAATCCAGATTTCAAAAACATATTCAAAATTACTATTTCTTTCAGAACATATTGAGGACATAGGCTGAGGTCTTAGGAAATACAGAAATGAGTAAGCTGTCACTCGACATGTAAAAGATGTATCTTTAGTGTAAAGCTTTTATTGTTGGTTTGGGAGGAATGGGAAGATATGATAGAAATAAAATGGAATTGGACTCTGAGTAGTCAAAGTCACTAACACTTTGGGGGCCAAGGGAGGGGGGTAAGAGCACGGTGCAGTCCTTACAAATAATTTAATATTTGCCCTGGCCATTGGGGCATAACCCATTGCTTTTTAAGAGGACCACAGGGTTCCTTATCTCTCTGTCTTTGTACTTTGGTGGATCCCCATAAACAAATGTGTATTTATCTTGCAAGCCTCAGCACAAACTCAACCCCAAGCCCCTCCTGACTTCTGACTGCTCACTACTGGGTTGAGCACACGTTTTCCCCGGTGCTTAACACTCCTTCCCTGTTCGTCTCCCACCACATGTGCAAGGACAATGGCTACGTCCACTCTCCCTTGGCTGACAGGGTTTAGTACCTGAAACACATGTTCAGTAGTGGTCTGTCCCATTAACGCATGACCCGGTGGCCTTCAATCAGAGAGGACTGGCTTCAGTCTAGGCCTCAGCACTTACAAGTGTGTGACAGCGAATTTTCTCCAACTTATTAAACCTCTGTTTCCTCTCACACAGAAAGAGAACACAGGATCCTTTGTGAGGACAAAATGGAATGACTTGTGCAAAGCACTCAGCCCAATTCATCAAAGTAGAGAGAAAATACAACAAACTTTCTTGGATCTATCAACTAGCTTGGTTGAATTTAGATTATTTTCAAGATCTGTTTTAAAAATCTGTGGTTCCCAAACTGTGTGCCACAGGGAACTCATAGGAATGCCATCGTATGTTTTTAGTTTTCAAGGGACACATGGGGACATTGGACACCTCACAACCATTACTATCAAAATTTTTGGACTCTAAATACTTAATAAAGGGAACCTTTAGACATTTCTTTCAACTTGGGTAGCATCACAAAAGAATGGAGATAATAAAGGTGCTATGAACCAAGAAAATTGGGAATCTCTGCTTTAGAAATTTTTTTTTTTAAATAAAACATTACAATTGTAGCTATAGCCTCTGTGGGTTTGTACCTCTCTCTTCCCATTTAAAGGAACTACAAATCTGAAATTTGAAAATTGACACTTTCTTTTTTTAAAAAGATTTTATTTATCCATTTGAGAGAGAGAGTATGAGCACACACAAGCAGGGGGAGAGGCAGAGGGAGAGAGAGAAGCAGACTCCCCGCTGAGCAGGGAGCCCAACACAGGGCTCCATTGATCCCAGGATCCTGAGATCATTCTTTGAACTGAAGGCAGAAGCTTAACTGACTGAGCCACGATAACTGACACTTTTATTAATAATTTTATGTTTTCATTGTACATTTTCTTCCATGTGCATAAATCATATTATTTTTGTATGTTTGGCGCTTGACATAAATAGTGTCAGGTACATTATCTTTCCTGAACTTGCTTTTTTTCTATCATGCACTGATACACACTCTCTTAATTGGTATTACTTTATAATAAATATGAATATCTGGTAGGGTGAGTCTCTCTACCTTGTTCTAATTCAGAATTATGTGGGGTTTTTTTTGTTTGTTTTCAGGGGTTCTTTTTTGCCTTATCCTTCCCATATACATTGTAGAATGAGCATTTTGAGTTCTACCAAAAACCGATTGGATTTTGATTAGAATTGCATGAAATTTATATACTAATTTGAAAATAATTGGCATCTTTATGAAAGCATGTCTTCAAATCCAAGAGCTTGCTTAATCCTTTACTCTGCATCATTCAATAAAATCTGTTTTTCCTCCATAGAAACTAGCTCATCATTTTTTAGAGCTGTTTCTACCTTTTCCTACTGCACTGGACTCATCTTTGCCTTGTTCCTGACTTGCAAAATAATGGCTCTACATTTCACTATTAAACATAAAGTAGTTTGTAGTGTTGAATTAGATAATATTTATAAGTTAAGGTTTAGCTTTCTATGCTTTGTGTGTGCATATGTGTCTATGCAAATCTTAGATGGATACTGGATTTTAATAAATTCTTGTTTTATGTCCATTTGGGCACTTTAGAAAGTTCTTATCCTTTAAATTAGTTTGTGTGATGAATTGCATTTCTAGTTTTTTCTCGTCTTAAATCATCCAGGAAGTCTCATGATAAATCAACCTTGATCATAATGGTTTTAAAAATAATCAAGTGGTAACTTCTGTTTGCTAATATTTATTCAGGATTTTTGAGTTTACTTTCATGAGAGAGATTGCATAATACATTTTGTGCTGTTCTTTTTCAGTCTGGTGTCAACGTCATTATTAACTTCAGAAAGGGAGTTAAGGAGGCTCACTTCATTTCTTCTACTTTCTGAAATATTATGTATAAATGCGGATAATGTATTTCTTCATTTTTGCAAAAATTAGCTCCTAAGACATCTGACCCGAGTCAATTCAGGAAATAGACTGTCATTTACTGATTCTAAAAAAATATTGTAATGGTTAAACATCAATTCTGGTTTCTGGTTCTTCTTGAAATACAATTTCTGTTAAGTTACTTGTGCAATTAGAAAATGAGATAAATATAATCAGAACTAAATAATTTCTAGAAAATGATCCATATATCTCTGTTTTTAATTAGTTGGTGTAAATTCATTCATGATTTTCTCTTACCATTATCTACACTGTATCTCTAATCGTGACCCTTTTAGTTCCTAATATTTATTAATGCCTTTTCTTTCTTTTCTTGCTCAACCACATCAGAATTTTCCATTTTATTAATTAAAGCAAAGGAAGCATTTTCCTTGTTTTTGAGTGATTTTCTTTGTGTTCTATTTTATTAACTTGTGCTTATGTATTTTTTCTTCCTTCTGACCTCTTCGGGTACCGTATCCTTATTAAGAATTTTCTTGGAGATGGACACTTAGTTCATTTAACCTTCTTTCCCAATATAAAGATTTAAGGCTCTAGCTTTAGGGACATTCCCACAACTTTTCCCAGGGTCCTGAGATCATGACCCGAGCCAAAACCAAGAGTCAGAGGGTTAACCAACTGAACCACCCAGGAGCCCCCCCACCCCACCCACAAATTTTGATATGAGGTATTCTTACTATTGTCCAATTCTCAAGAATTGCTTAATTTCCATGATGGATTCTTTGGCCCATGAGTTATTTCGATGTGTTTCATGTTCCCATGTGAATGGGTTCTTCTGGTTATTATGCTCCCATTCTCTAACTTAATTGTTATCAGACCTCTGGGTCTGTATAATATTAAAGCTAAATTAACTGCTACAATGTGCTTTCTGGCCTAATACATGTGCTTAAAAGAAATGCTGCCTCTTCACATCTTAGGTTATTTTTTCTCAAATGGTTTGTGCATTCTCTTCTTACTGGTTTTAAGATCTCCTTATACAGTTTAGATGATAACACTCTGTGCTATCTGGGTTGCAAACATATTTTTTAAAATTTATAATTTTCTATTGACTTTACTGAAGTCATCTTTTACCATGCTATATATAGAGTGAAATTTGCTTATCTTTTTTTTAATGCTTTGTAGGATTCCACATTGCCTGAGGACCCCACCACTTTAAATGCATATAGACTCCTATCTGTTCTTGTAGGATTTTTATACATTTCTTTCAGAGAAAGATCCAGGGCTGAGGAATAAATTCATGTAATTTTATTTATTAAAAGACCTTTTATGAAAAATGCAAACATAAACACAAAATTTGATACAAAAGTGAGTATTTGTCCAAAGTGTGAAAAGAAATCACAACAGAAAAAAATTTAATATGTTGACAAATATCTCAACTATGCCCCTAATCCAGAAAGATGGCATAATATTTTTTATGAAATGACCGCTTAATACATGTCTGTAGTAGTGTTTTTATTTTCCTACATTTTTTGGCTTCATAATCTTTGATCACCTCACTATATAATTGCAATTGTATATTTTCCATAGAGAAAATAACAAGAAAAGTTAGCCTTTCCTTTAGTAGACTTGATCAAAAATTGTTTTGTTCTTGATAATTGGGATGTATCACACATATGAATTCAGACACCAACACATTCATTATAAAACCTTTCAAATAGGAAATCTGAAAAACAACACTTCACTCAATTCCCAAAAAGAAAAAAATACATGATGCCTTTGTATTGGTATAACACTGCATTCTGGAGTTGATTCTTGAGAGGGGAGAACTTCCATTTTGACTAAATACCAACGAGAATTCCATCTTCTATCA